>NC_066624.1:5155694-5457500 GCF_025201925.1 Gopherus flavomarginatus | reverse complement strand
GGGGGGGGAGGGGCGTAAGGGGGTGAGGAAAGGGAGAGGGGGGGATGGGGAAGGATGAGGGGGCTACAGGAGAGGCGGGAAGGGTGGGAGAAGGGCAGGGGTGGGAGAGCGAAGGAAAGGGGCGTTGAGGCGGGGGGGCGGGAGCTGAGTGGGCGGGGCTGTGGTGCGGGGCGGGAGCTGGGGGGGCGGGGGAGGGGCTCTGAGGCGGGGAGGAGGACGGGCGGGAGCTGGGGGCGGGGCCGTGGCGGCGGGAGGGGGCGGGGCGCTGAGGGGCGGAGCGGAGGAGCCGGCACCGGGCGCTATTCCCCACCTCCGGCGGCGCTGCCGGGCTCGGGTAGCTCGGAGCCTGCGCAGTGCGGCTCCCGCTCTTCCGAGGCTCTGCCGGCAGCGGTTCCTTCACTCGGCTGAAGATGGCGGAGGGTGGCGGCTCGTCGCTGAAGGGGCTGCGGGAGCAGATGGGTGAGAGCTGGCAGCGCACCTCGCGGCCGGAGCTCTGGCTGCAGCCGGCGGTGCGGGGTCCCAGGCTGGAGAGGCGGCCCCCTCTGATCCTGTGGGGCCGGCCTGAGAGCAGGCCAGGGACGCGGCCCTCAGGCGGGCTCCTCGGCCCAGCCCCCCTCCCCCCGGGAGCAGAGAGCCGGGTCCGCGATCCCAGCCCCCCGCTGCCCCCGGGGTGAATGGGGAGCAGAGGGCCTCGGGGAGATCGTGTCTGTCCCCCCTTCCGCTCCTTGGCCTGAGCCCCACACCCTGCGCCCTGTCCCAGCCTAACTCCCCTTCTCCCACCCCCACACCATGACCCTCTTGTGGGTTCCCCACGCCTCCCTACTTGTCTGGGCTGCCCCCCACTCTGCCTCTGATCTCCCCCTGCCCGGCTCCTTTCTCTGAGCTGCTTGTCTGGCTCTCTCGCACAGGGCCGGCTTTGCAATGGGAAAGGCGTTCTGGAAAAGAAATCGGGGGCTTCTGCTGAGTCTCTCACAGCTTTAAAATCCCAGGCCTTCCTACGCCTGGGTTTTAACTTCAAAATATTTCTTGAGTGGAATATGAAACACAAATCTCTCCCCCTCCTCTCCTCCCTCCAATGCATAGATGTTGTATTAATATGCAGGGTCTGACTTACATTAAAAAAAAATACCTACTCTGCCTTACGCTCACCCTCATTTGCCTATAAAACTGCAGCATGTAATTTTCCTACAAGACTTTAGCTGCTAATATGAGATATCTGCAATACATAGACAGGAATGAATGCCACTTGAGGACTTCATCTTAAAATGAATTGTCTGCCTTTTGTGATCTGTTGAAAGTCCAAACCATTATATTTCTGTAATGAGTCTTGCCTCAATTTTCTAGATTTTTTGCAGACAGCTCATCACAGTTGTCCTGCCCAGTGTCTGCTGCAGTATCTTGCAAATTTGGCATGACATGATGGTCTGAATTATGAAATGTTGCTTCCTAATCAAACTCTTAATGCTGCTTTAACACTTTTTTGGAATTAAGATTCCAGTAAAGGCTAAAAATATTTAAATTTAGTTTGTTAGAAACTGCTTTGGGTTGTTCTTTTCTGTTGGAGATTTTGTTATGTATATTGGGGTCCTTGTTAATCCATTTTGTGTTCTGTGTAGAGTGAGTGTTTTGCTTGTCAAGGTGCATGTGTGCACACAGTAGATTTGTGGGTGAGTCAGTACAGATGAAAACATTTTGATTATTCCAGACTAAGCATAATGAAGTGACTAAAGGAAAGAGAGAGTTATGATTTCTGGTTTGATGTAAAAATTAACTAACCTAAACTGTGTGCAAACTTACTTTGGCCATGTCTACATCTAAAGTTTTGCAGCGCTGGTTGTTACAGCTGTATTAGTACAGCTGTATAGGGCCAGCGCTGCAGAGTGGCCACACTTACAGCAACCAGCGCTGCAAGTGGTGTTAGATGTGGCCACACTGCAGCGCTGTTGGGCGGCTTCAAGGGGGGTTCCGGGAACGCGAGAGCAAACCGGGAAAGGAGACCCGCTTCGCCGCGGTTTGCTCTCGCGTTCCCGGAGCCACCCAGCAAACCGCAGGGAAGGAGACCTGCTTGCTCGGGGCTCCGGGAACGCGAGAGCAAACCGGGAAAGGAGACCCGCTTCGCCGCGGTTTGCTCTCTCGTTCCCGGAGCCACCCAGCAAACCGCAGGGAAGGAGACCTGCTTGCTCGGGGCTCCGGGAACGAGAGAGCAAACCGGGAAAGGAGACCCGCTTCGCCGCGGTTTGCTCTCTCGTTCCCGGAGCCACCCAGCAAACCGCAGGGAAGGAGACCTGCTTGCTCGGGGCTCCGGGAACGCGAGAGCAAACCGGGAAAGGAGACCCGCTTCGCCGCGGTTTGCTCTCTCGTTCCCGGAGCCACCCAGCAAACCGCAGGGAAGGAGACCTGCTTGCTCTGGGCTCCGGGAACGAGAGAGCAAACCGGGAAAGGAGACCCGCTTCGCCGCGGTTTGCTCTCTCGTTCCCGGAGCCACCCAGCAAACCGCAGGGAAGGAGACCTGCTTGCTCTGGGCTCCGGGAACGAGAGAGCAAACCGGGAAAGGAGACCAGCTTGATTACCAGAGGCTTCCTCCTTCCACGGAGGTCAAGAAAAGCGCTGGTAAGTGTCTACATTGGATTACCAGCGCTGGATCACCAGCGCTGGATCCTCTACACCCGAGACAAAACGGGAGTACGGCCAGCGCTGCAAACAGGGAGTTGCAGCGCTGGTGGTGCCCTGCAGATGTGTACACCTTCAAAGTTGCAGCGCTGTAACTCCCTCACCAGCGCTGCAACTTTCTGATGTAGACAAGCCCTTTTTGTCAGTGTGTAAAGTGATTGGTCTGTTTCTGTGACTACCAGTGCCATTACTGATGTAAGAGTTCTGGTGACTCTTACAAATTGGTCTTAAGATCTTGAATCTTCAGCTCAGATCTGGAAGTCTTTCTTCCTCCTTTGATGCAGAAGTCAGATATGGACTGTGTGTGTGTCTGTATGCTTATTCCCCTTTCCAGTATTTTAAGATGAATGTAGTGCTTGTGGAAGATAATTATTTGACAGAAGACATTAGACTCAAGACCTGTTTGTCCACAGACTAGAGAGACTACAGGTAGTAGCAACACAGCTTCACCAGCATAATTTTCAGTCCTGACCTGAAGGGACCTTAACTAAGAGTGAAAGGGTCATTTATTTTATGAGTCCACTTTGTTTTTGTTCTCTCTGCTGAAATTACTAATTTTTATGGTGCTTTGTGAGATGGACACTCATCTGATGGAAACTAAACTGGAGACCATCAAAATCCTTCCAGAGCCCACCAGGCAGATGGCATCCACTCTTGTTAACAGCTATCTTGGACTAGATGCAGGTAACCAGAAGGGAAGGGTACCTAGGGCCGTCCAGCCTTAGGTACCCTTTCTAAAGTGAAGATCTTCTTTAAGAAAACAAATTAAAATGTGACACTAAAAATGACAGGGCTTGAAAAACCCTCTTCCTTATTTTTCCCATAGGAGGTGAAAATTGATGGAGCAGAATCTGAATTTTAACTAAAACATATTTTAGTACTTTGGCTACAAAGATAACTAACATGAATTAATATAGTGCTGTGTTTTTGAGTCTGCAAACAGACAATTTCAATATGGCTTTTTCCAAGTGACTAGAGTGATGTTGCTTTATATCCAGGACCCTGTGGGAAGCAGTGATATTGACAAGAATCATGACACTTTATTTCTGCTGTTGGGCAAAGTTGTGAGTTGCAACCAAGTCAGACACAGAAGCTATTTGCAGATGAGGACTGAAAAATAGGAGGCTAGGAGGCAGTAGGAGCAATAGAGTAACAAAGACCCTTCTGCGCTATCCCCATTCCAGCATTTGCACAGCAACAAAGAGGACCTCAAGAGGCTCGTTGATAGTGTGTGTAGAGGGAAGAGTGCAGGAATGTAACTTTCTGCCTTATAAAAGACAGGATTGAGAGGAGCTACAAATTTATCTAATACCTGGTAGCCAGATGCTAATATGCAGTATGGACAGCATCCTGCCAAGAAACCAAAGAGCCTCCTCTTTCTTAGTTACTGGTATGGAGTCTGGGTTTCTTTGCAGAACATTTACTCTGGACCTTACTAGCTTCCTCTTCCATGCCTCCAGTCTTTCATAGCAACCTCTGGTTGTAGGTTTAGTCTTCTGGCTGGTAGAAGTCTGGTCACTGTTTCAAGCTCTGAAAATTGGCATCATAGGGTTCTGCTCTTCTTATTTCTCAATAGCTTCCTTCTCACATTTAAGTTTAAAGTAAAGCAATGGGTTTTTCTCATTCTCAACCGTGCCTACACAATCTGAGGGAAAGCATGCTTTTTCTCCATGCATTGCCTAGAATAAAGAGGTCATGCAGGCCAAATCATGCCCTCAATAACAGGTCTGCAATTCCATTGTGTTCAAGTTCCTTCATTTGTCCAGCCTGTTGCCTTCAGCCAGACAGCATGAGAACAGAATTTTGTCCTGCAAATAGAATTTGATTAACACTTCTGTGAATGATACCTGCCCAGGAAATGTATTAAACTTAGATCTAAAATATGATTTTATACTGAAACAACTACATATAAATGGCACCACCTAATTCCATTGATCTGATCTCTGGATATTTTCAAAGTTATGGCCTCTTATTATGTGGACAAAAGGGTTTTACTGATATTTTAATTCTGTAAGCACTGCTGAGCTCGCGCAGATTTGAGAGAGGGCGTTAATCTGTTAGAAGGCATTTACTTCTTGAATAATATGGTAATCAGATTAATATTTGAAATTATTTTAAATTATAATAGTCTGCTTTTATCTTTTTAGTCTATTAGAGTCATGAAATGCTTTATCTTGACTGTTGTGATCTTGTTGGCAACTGGCTGTTACATTGCAAGAACTTGGGGCCATTCACCTCTGCTTCATTGGGAAATGTCCCTCCGTGATGTGTGAATGGGTATTGCATTGGTGTTTTTGTTTTGTTTTTAAGTGCCAAATTCTACTTTTTTCAGAGATCTGTATGCTCAAGTGGGAAATCTTTGCAAATTTGAGTTAGGCCAGCAGCACGGTGCCTTCTTCCTGTGAATATATTTTGACAGATCTGCTGTGGTCATAGTTTCCATCTCTCTTGGCTAGTCAAGACCTATATGGTCAGAGCTTATATCCACTAAAAAAAATTAGTAAAGTCATTCAATATCTAACCCATAAATTTGCTCCATGTGGATTGCTAATAAAATGTGAGGTTCTAATCAGAAAAGTGACTGAATAAAAATAGCATATTATTTAAAATATGCTCCATTTGTGTATTATCTCTTTGTTAGTGACATAAAAATAAAGTTTATTTCCCCCCCTCCAATTACCTCTGCAGAATCAGCGCAATTGGAGAATGAGCTGGCTTCTGTTGCTTCTCACCTATCAACAGAATTGCTAACCAGGGTCCTGATCCTGCAGGTTGTTCTGTGTCAGGGATCGGCAATTCTATGCTGTTGTACCCCTTCCTGCACCCACACAAAATTCCACTGACTTCTATGGAGGATCCATTCATGTATACAGGGGTCGGCAACCTTTGGCACGTGGCTCTCCAGGGTAAGCACCCTGGCTGGCCTGGCCAGTTTGTTTACCTGCCGCGTCTGCAGGTTTGGCCGATCACGGCTCCCACTGGCCATGGTTCACTGCTCCAGGCCAACAGGGGCTGCGGGACGTGGCACAGGCCGAGGGATGTGCTGGCCGCCGCTTCCCGCCACCCCTGTTGGCCTGGGATGGCGAACTGCAGCCAGTGGGAGCAGTGATCAGCCGAACCTGCGGACGCAGCAGGTAAACAAACCATCCTGGCCCACCATGGTGCTTACCCTGGAGAGCTGCGTGCCAAAGGTTGCCAACCCCTGTTATACGTGAATGGATCCTCCATAGAAGTCAGTGGAATTTTGTGTAGGTGCAGGAAGGGGTACACCATCTAGAATAATTTACAGGCTTGGGGCCTGTGTTCAAATTGCAAGGTCAAATTGTCTGTCCAGCCCAACTGAAAGGAATTAGTTATACCTTTGCAGCTCCACTTAACCAGCACATTTTTGGTACTATTGTAGATGTGTGAGAAAGAAAGACACCCCATCTTAACTTTAATCTTAAGTTTAGTTTGCAGCATGGCTAGTTTAAAAAAAATGCTTTGAACAAATTTCCTCAGGAATCACTGACATAAATATTTAACTTAACAATGTCACTTTTACATAATCCTTTTTCATAGTAGAACTGTACTTCAGAAGCACGGAATGATGGTTATGTGCCTGGTTTTGTCTGTCTACCTCAGAACAAATTTTCTAGTAACTTCTTCAGTAGTTATAGTGCAGATAATTGTCTGAAGGATGTATAACTAGTCTTAAACCTGCAGTGCTCAGATAGGTAGTCCAGAACACACAAGGCTATCAAATTCCCTGTTTTACCCCAATTCTTATATCTTACTTATGATTTCCAGTTGGATTTGAAAAATTTACTGCCGTGGAAACAAGTCAGAGGTGTATACAAAAGAGAGAGAGAGGTACTAGTGAATTCCAAGGCAGTGTTCCAGTGAGCTGTCCAAGTACTGCAACTGAAAAATGGAAGGATGATGGGATTTGTACCGGAGTTCTGTCTTAGGGTATGTCTACACTACAGGATAAATTCGAATTAGCTTAAACTGATTTTATAAAACAGATATTATAAAGTCAATTGTGTGTGTCCACACTAGGCACATTAATTCGGTGGTGTGCGTCCGTGGTCCGAGGCTAGCATCGATTTCTGGAGCGGTGCACTGTGGGTAGCTACTGTAAAAGAATGAGGCCAATAATGTCGATTTGCGTCCACACTAACCCTAAATCGATATAGTAATATCAATTTTAGCGTTACTCCTCTCGTTTTGTAGGAATACAGAAATTGATTTAAAGGGCTCTTTAAATCGATATAAAGAGCAGTGTAGTGTGGACGGGTGCAGCATTAAATCGATTTAACGCTGTTAAAATCGGTTTAACAGCGTAGTGTGGACCAGGCCTTAGGCTCTGGGCTCTATTTTACAGATCAGTCCCTGACTATTCGGTGTTAGATAAATTAATCTCCACACAATCTGCTGCTGCTTGAAGAGGGAAGGAGCTATTTCTGTTTTGTATTGTCCAGAGCCTGCTGGCTTCTGCAGAGCACTGAGGAGCAGTCTCCAAAACTTTCTCTGTGCTCCTCTCCCAGATCTCCTCTAGCACACCCCTCTACCAGCCTCCTGCTGGTGATATTCAAGCCTCCAATTTTTTTTTTTTTATTTTATTTTTTTTGGTGGGATGTGGGGTGGCAGGCCTTCCTCTGACTAACTCCAGTGCCTGTCTCTGCATCTTGTTCTCTGAAAGTAACATAAAATGGAAAGTATGCGATCAAGATTTGATCCATCTCCTATTTAAAAAGGTAACATCATCAATAGACTACTGTGTTAGATTTATAGACCACTAGTCTTGCATGTCATGTGGTAAAAGCACAGCAGTGTAAATTACTACCTGTGTGTCCTATGCTTACTTCTCCTACTCTGGTGATGACTTTAGGTAGGTCACTTATCCTCTTTCTTAGCGAACCCGTTTTTGAAATACAAATTGTAATGCCTACAACAGAGTGTTTGAGCGTAAATGTTCATGAATGGGATCTGAGAACTTGGATGATAAATTCTAGGATATATATTGTATATGTACAGAAATATCCCTTTGCAGTCAATATTACAGTGATATCCCTAAGTACTTAATTCTTTAAATGTGCGTTTGATTAATCAGGCATTTAAAACACATGTGGCACAATTCCTGTTGGGTAAAATACCGAGAATGCAGTTCAAATACAGATTGTTCCATCTAAGGCCAAAATTTGTAAAGTATGCCCTCATAATTGGGTCCCAAGCACTTGGAAAACTTTGAGTAAATTTACTCAATTTCAGGTTTTTTCTATAATTAATTTAGCACAGGCCTGCACAGCTCGTAAGACGGCGAGGGCCATATTACTCCAAAGAAAACAGCTGAGGACCAACCCCCCCCCCCCCGGCCCTGCCAACCCCCGTCCCAGCGCCGCCAAGCCCCCCTTCGAAACACAACACCTCCACCAATGCCACCCAGTCCCCTCGAAATACTCCCTCCCCCCCCAGCACCGCCCGCCACACGGAAAGAAACCCTCCCTCCCCAGCACTGCCCCACTGAAACAGCGGTATTGAACCTTGGTATTATGTTATAGCGGGCCCCTAAGGTAGTATAATAAAAGTAAAAGAAAAATGTCTTTTTGCTAGAAGTAGAATAAGATCTTTCCCCAACTTTGTAATCAATTGCCCTGTTGAATGAATGAGGTGTGACTGAGGAAGGCATGGAAGGCAGCACCTCCAGACAGCTGCAACCCTTGGAGAGGGGATGGGATCCAGACCAGATTAGTAGAACAGGTCAACCACTGACTCCTTGCTCACCTCCTCAGCCCCCCATCCACCCCGGCTTGCCTACTCACCCCCCGCCGCTGCCCACCCACCTCTTCAGCCCCCCTCCCTCACCCACTGCTTGCCTACTCATCCCCCACAGTGAGCCCACCTACTCACCCCCTGTGGACCGCACAGTGAGCCCACACAGGCCGCATGTTGTGCAGGCCTGATTTAGCACATCTGTCACCATAGTATCTATTGGTGGCCAGCTTCTGCCATTGATTTCAGTAGGAGCTGCACACAGAATTAACCTATCTAACTAAATCTGCACCTTGCAGGCCATACTCTACCCGCTCTTGTAAGAGTGTAAATAGGTTGCAGATTTGGAGATCTGTACTTCTGGGGGGTAGGGAAAACACCAACAAGCTTGCGAACTGTGCACGGATTTCTGTAAGCCCATCAATTGCTTAATTGAGTACAAGTTTCAGAAATGCACAGGATAGAATTTAGCAATGTCTACCCAGAGCTTAGCTCACTTAACTATCTTTTAAAGTACTTATTTAAATAGCAAATAGAAAGTTTTTCCCTCAATTGCTCCAAATTATGAAAGGCTATTTATTTTGCCTGACTGAAAAATAGTTTCAAAGTGACATAACATTCTACTACAGCTGAGCATAAATAAAAATAAAGGCTTAAAATAGCTCTTCAGTGACAAGTGAAATTATTAACAATGTTTAAATCTTAATTCAGTTTTTCTTTAACTGATCCTCGCAAAACCACTCTGCCTTCACATTAAGGCTTCATCTATATTAGAATTTTCAGATCCATAATTTCTTGTGGGTCTCTCAGTGATAGTACTAAATGGAGCAGTAGTTTAGAAGAGACTCTGGTCTCATCTTGTCTAAACTGTACATTCTGCTGGTGTTGTCATTGGTGGATCTCTGCCTCTGTTGGTATTGGGAATTGTGGATCCAAAATAGTCTAGAATAAATAAGATGTAAATCAGTTGTGTGTTCAGTGTTTCCATCTGTTTCTCATGCCTATCATTTACTATCAAAAAATCTCACAACATTTGGGAGGCATTTATTTATTGCATTTCTGTTTGAGAATTTAAAAGCTGCTGCAGTTGTGAGGAAAAATACCATAGAATGCTGTGCTGGATACCATTTAAAAATATATCTGGTTTTATTCCAATCTGTAAATCTGTTCGGGTGCTACCCTCTACTAAACCAAATCATGGAATTTAACTGCCTAGCTAAGTCTAATTCAAAGTTCAGAGGGAAGTGGCAGTGAAGTACTGCTCAAGTTGTCTTTTGAGTCAATAGTCTTACGCACTTCAAAACCTCATGTAAAGGTTAGTTGCCAGGTTGTTCTCAGTATGTCCTGGACTCTGATGTGCTCACATCAGTAATGTTTTTATTGTAAACATTTAATTAAACTTTATACTTTTTATAACCAGTTATTGATGATGATTATATAATGGTCAGAAGATGCCATAGTTATCACACACCTGTTGTTTTTTTAACCTGTTTATCTGTAGCATCAATATTTATGCAGTAGCTAATGATACCTATTTAAGTAAACTAGCATTGTATTGTACATTGCCAGGGGTTTGGGCTTGTGCAGTGCAATAGTGAGATCTTGTTTTCCTGAAGTCATTACCTAAAATGAGTAAATACTAATACCTGTCAGACTTTCAGAAACCATAGGTTCAATTGTAAACGAAAAAGTCCCTGTTATGTTTTTATAATACAGTTCAACACCTGTCATTCTAAAATGTGAAGTATGAAAAAAAAAAGTTTTTATAATATGTTATGTTTCATTTGGGTTTTTTCCATACATTTCAATTTCCCAGTTTACTGCAGCTAAAATTCAAGGTTCGGTAATACTTCCAGCTGGATACCAGAGATAATTTCTTAGTTCATGGTTAGCTTTTGGTGGGTGTACACGTGATCATCCAATCACACAGACCTTTGTAGTAATATCTGGTGTGTAAGTGAGAGCAGTAGTGTTGAGTCTGAGCACAGGCAGCCAATTACACATAAAGAAAAGGAAAATCATAGTTATCACTCAGTGTATTTTTATTTGAAAATTGTAATCATTTAGTTGGCATTGGAAATACCTGTAATAATACCCTCGTTTTCCACGATAAATGTCAATGTGGTATGTATGTGTGTAATTTATGATATACATACATTTGTTGTGTTCTGTTTAAAGCAAGTTAACCTTCTATTTGCATAATGTCTATTTTCTATTGAATTTTATTTTTCAAATATTCTTTGAGCTCTTGATATCCAGGAGAGGGATCCACAGAGAGAGTTATCTTTGCAGTTAGTTTATCATTAGTATCAGAGGGGTAGCTGTGTTTGTCTGGATCTGCAAAAGCAGCAGAGTCCTGTGGCACCTTATAGACTAACAGACATTTTGGACCATGAGCTTTCGTGGGTGAATACCATGAGCTTTCGTGGGTGAATACGTCAGACGAAGTGGGTATTCACCCACGAAAGCTCATGCTCCAAAACATCTGTTAGTCTATAAGGTGCCACAGGACTCTTTGCTGCTTTTATCATTAGTAGTTATTCCTAGAAGATGCCCCATCTCTAGTTTACAGCTCTTCCACCTTTTTTCCTTCAGAGTTTGGAGAGAACTTAGAAAATATTTTTCTCCTAGTACCTTTTACTGGGCTTTAATTTGAGCATGTCACCTTTTGCAATTGAAATGAGCCACCCTGGGAATTCAAGGGGGTGCATAGGTATTGCAGTAGCCATATAACTACGTTCTCTGACTAAGGTGCCTCAGAGACTCTGCAATTTAAAACAGTGTGAACCCCTGACTTATTTTCCATTGGCATCAGACCCAAGAGTTGGAATCTACAGAGATATATATCTATAGATACCAGTAATTAAACAGATTTCCTGTTATAGCTGAAAATTTTCACCTTTCACTTTAGCTTTGTCAAGCTTGTTTGAAAGAAATGTAATGCTTTGACTTACATTACAGATTATTGGTCTGTATTACATTCTAGATATGATAGGCCTTGATCATCAATCCCCTGACCAAACTGGCGGACATCACCTTATTCTCCTTTGTTTTCCTCCTTAAGACTCATCTCTTCCATTTGACAATGGCTAGGCAAGGTGAACTGAGACCTTGATTTATTATGCAAAACATGCTTTTTTTAAGTGTTCCCTTGTCCTCTTCTCCTGCTTTTAGTCTCCTTGTTAGTTTTCATTTTCCTGTCGTCTTTTCACACATCCAGATTATAAACTCTGGGGTGGAGACCATCTCTTTATTACATGTTTGGGGTCTGTAAGTGTAACGGTATTACAAATAAGATGTGCCTGCAACCTAAACTGTACCTTAACAAAGATTTTAGGGTGCAGTGATTTTCAGTTTTAATAAATGTTGGAGTTTAATTCTTTAAATTTCATATCATTCTCTTCTGCAGAAGGCAATGAAAAGCAATTGTTTTATTCTGGTGCTGCAAAAGGACAATCTAAACTATAAAGAAGTAACAGGTCAGCATGAAGGACATACTGATGCATGACTGGGTTTAAGCCCATCGGTATTGCATGCATGGAGAAGAGTGTTGGGATCTAGCCTCCTCTTGTACATCTTGGATGCACTGCTTGTGTAGCACCTCGTGCTCACTTGCTGAGAAGCAAAAATAACATTAACAAGTAGTGTAGTCACCCTAATAAGGAAGGACAAGATGGGATAAAGGTTAAAAATGCACTAGTAGTAGTTTTCACTTATATCACATAATGGAGACATTGTTTTCTCTTTAAGAATAGCTCAAAGTTCAGCTTTCACAGAGTTTGACTTGAATCACTTGTGATTTGCAGTGCTAGGCTCTGTTGTACAGATGGCTGCTTGTTTGAGTTCTCATGTATTAAACAATAACTAGCATGCAAACAACATTTAGAAGGGGGTAATCAGAGCAAGAGAGGAGAAACTAGACAGATGATGGAAAGGGAGACAGTGGGAAGCGAGGAAGCTAGCCCATTTCCCTGTGCTGAAGATAATGCTGTGGGGAAGAAAAATGTAAATGGATGTTACAAAGGAAAAATAGATATGAAAGTGAGGCAGAAAGTTATCATGAGCAGGGCCAGCGCAACCCATTAGGCGACCTAGGTGGTCACCTAGGGTGCTAACATTTGGGGGCGGCGGCCGAATCTTCAGCTGCCTCTGTCGGGGATGGCATGTCGGGGGCGGGACCTTCCGCCGCCTAGGGCGGCAAAAAAGCTGGCGGTGCTCCTGATCATGGGGCTTGTCTTCACTGCGCTGTTAGTTTGGGGTATAGCTTGAGCATTTCCCCAGTCTGACTTGCAGCTGTGTGTAAATCTCATGTTTGAGTTAAGTGCTGCTTTAAACTGGAGCTAGCTGACTTTTAGGTGTGTGTGTTGAGTGCTGCTGACACTTGAGCTAGTAATGCAGTTGGGATTCAGGTTACTTATTGCTGCTAATCCAGTCATTCTGTGTGGCTCTGGTGGTGGTTTGCATTGTGACTGCTCTCACTTGGCCTAACTCTAGTTAATTTGAGTGTAAATAACTTGAGCTCATGCTGTGCTGAAGACAAGCTCATACTGTGAGAAATATGCACAAGAAATAGTGTTGAAAAGAGAATAGAATTAGGAGCCTGAAACATCTATAAGTGTTAAGTGAATCTGAGTGCATACACAACCCCCAAAAATATTAAAAATAATTCCGCACTCAGAGTTGAGGTTTAAACTTTTGCAGTTTAACTTTCTGCTCCTCCTTGCACTTGTTAAGTTGGTGTCCTACAGTGTCAAAGTATGAGGGGTCTGATCCACTTCTGTGGATATATTGCCCTTAATTATTGTACTGTAGGGTAGTAACTTTTCATCTTTTATTTTTAAAGCAATTTGAAATGATGTAATAACGTGTGGTTTTAGTGTATAAACTGTTTTCACACTAATTAATGAACTTGGGCATTTTAGACTTTGCCTATTTTTGTATGTAAATGACATAAATAGTTGTAATGAAGATATATCCCAACTGAATTTAAGTTTGTTGTGCAAGGATAGTTATGTTGGAATCTGGTATCTTGTTTTAAAAAGACACGTTTAAAAGTATGTAATGTGACTGTGGTTTGTTTATTTTAGGGGGAGGTGAAAGTGGCTTTTGGTGGGAGACTTCTAGGTAACAAGAGGCTTCTGTGGTTTTTGACCCATGGAAACTGTGGGACAGCATCCTCTTTGGATCAAGTGTTTTATCTTCTTTAATATTGGTATGTTCTAGTGAAGAATCTCATGTAGAGTACAAATGTTTCTTGATGGATCACTCTTTCACAAAGAAGCACAGTGAACAGTGTCAACCTGTCCAATTCTCCCTGCTTCCCTGTAACATCATTTAAATCACACTATGCTTTTAGACAAAGAAGAAATATTATATAGTGCATGGCCATTTGCTGTTGAAACTGTTGGGATTGTAGGGCTGAGTATTCTTTTGTGGCCACCTTCAATTATAGCAGAAGGTTGGTGCATAGATAAATATGTTTGTAAACAGAATGCAATAAACTTACTTTCCCTTCTCACTTTGGCAATTTTTTTTATTAATGACTTATTTTACATATTCCCCAATCCTTTAGAAGAGGTATGTGTGGATTTGGAGGGGAAGACGTTGCCCTCTTAAAATACTTTGTTATATATTTTATTTATTATATACATTATCATATCAAATACCTTAGAAAAACCCGGTGCTCTGTAAATCGGATTTAATTAAGACACTTGGTCTAATGTCAGAATATAGAAAAACTGAAACATGTTCCAAATGCAGTATTAGAGGCAAAGCGTCAGTGTTAAATTTGAGAGAGGCCCTAGAGTGGATGTGGCAACAGTAGAGAGGCTGGATGGGCTGAAGCAGAGCCAAGAAGGAAATGGGGAACAACTGGAAGAGTGTCTGCTGCAGTTCTGCTTCATGCAGATGGTTGCAACAATTTGCCTGAGAACCATAGTTAGTGTAGACAGGGTGCCCTTCTGTGGCATCATACTCATATTTTGGAGAGTTTTTTTCCCAAAATATAGCTTGGTCAATTACCCTTCTGTGCTGAAAACTCTCTTGTGGGATTCTGGCTTGTCACCTCATTGTTCAGTGTTTATATGGGACTCCTAGGTGGATTAGTAAAGCAGCATGGAACTCCGGTAATTGCAGCAGATTTGGTAGCACCTGCCTCTCTCTCCGTCTTGGGCCAGCCAGTCCTGGAAAATGATTTACTTATTGTTTGGTAGAGAGGGAAGCACGCATGAGGGCTAGCCAGCTGATGTGTAATCTGAGTAAGAACGAAGTTGCGCTGGTAGGATGGAGGAGGGAATTGGAAGACGGGGCAACAATTATATATGCTCCTTTAATTGAGAGTGTTTTCCCACCATTTGTAACTAACTTCTAACCTGGAAGTGATGTTGAATCCATAGCTTCTGTTAGACCAGTGGTTCTCAAACTTTTGTATTAGTGACCCCTCTCACAAAGCAAGCCTCTGAGTGTGACCCCCCCCCCCCTTATAAATTAAAAACACTTTTTTTTTATATTTAACACTATTATAAATGCGGGAGGTGAGGCAAGGTCTGGAGGTGGAGGCTGACCGCTTAAAACCCCCCACATAATAACCTCACAACCCCCTAAAGAGAGTCGACCCCCAGTCTGAGATCCCCTGTGTTAGACAATCATTGCAGCATTGACTGGGGATGACGTTTTTGCCACTGTTCCGTTCAGATGCAAACCTTGATACTCTGATCCTTGCTTTTATAATCTGGATAGTTTAGATTATTGCACACTTCCCAATGGGAAAAGTGGCCCTTTTGCGCAGAGACTAACCTACCACTCCACTGATACTAAATGACAGCGTGGTTAACAACTTTGCTGAGATGCTTCAGAGCTGAGTGGGTATGAAGTGGTGGCTCCAGATCATAATTAGGAGGCACATTGTGTGGAATAGAGGGCTTTATTCCCCAGGTACCTTCACCAGTGCTAAATTAAAATACACATTTCTAAAAACAAGTGACTTCAGTTGAAATTTTAGAAATACTGCGGGAGTGTTGATAGAGTTTTGGAGCTGTTTGTTTATTTAGCACTAAGGAAAACTTGTCAAGACTATTCTTAAGAGGAATTTGTACTTGTGAGAGAGAAGAATTAATGTCTCTAGTTCCTTCATTATTAGGGAGTATTGTCCTGTAATGCCTTTTCATACTGGGGAAAAAAGAGGATAATCTCGGGTAGTAGTTTGCCATGGCTAAAATGTGCTTAGAATACTGATGATAGGTGTCATGGAAAAATACTAGGATAATTAATTTTAACATTAAACAATGAAGTGTTTGTTTAAAAATAACCATTTAGGGAATACATTTAATTGGATTTTTATATAAGACTAAAAGTGCTTATCCTGTGTTCTGTATGCCCTAGTCAAACCTTTAGAAATACATACCAAGCTGTCTCCCAAATGTAGCAGCCTGGCTCCAGCCACTTAACCAGAAGAAATTAATCTAAAAGAAAATGCACAAAAATACCAGTGATCAATAACCATGTTTCCTCACTTTCCACCCAAAAGCTCATGCAAATAAATGGGTGAAGTGGATAGGATCTTAAATGTGCACATTGGAAACTTATGAATGTGGCATTACTATGGCTAGGCCCCAAATATTCCTCTTTAAAAGTTAAAACAGCTCTTCTTGTGTCTCATGCGGAGCGAGACAAAAATACCAGCTCAAGAGATTGTTGACACAATTCACTTGCAAAGATGCCAATGCAAAGATGTTGGAGAAGGTAGGACTAATGACTTTGTGATACTTATGTAGTCCTATTTTTACCAGCTTTTCTCATATGTTAATTTCAGCTTCATAAAAGTTAAATTGAGTATATGAATAGATTTTATGGAAAATACTTGACGTTAAAACATTTAAGATATATCTTTAATGAGGTTTTGAAACCAAAGGCAAAAGTTAATTTCATTTGCATAGTAAATCAACAAGTCATGACTTTAAGTATTACAAGTACTGCAGTATTTGCATATAGTTAATTCCATCCTTAATTTTATTCCAGTTTATATTACAGCTTGCATCACGCAAGAAGCATTCTGTTACAAAACACAGCAGAATGATTGTTTAAGTTACGTTTTGGAGTCTTGAGGTAAAAATGTCAATCTTGGTGTACATAATTTGGTGTGATTGAAGTCATAGGATGTTTAACCTTTAGTTCCAGCATTGGATTTGGTCTGCAATGTTCATTTCCCACCTGTACTGATTTTGAATTCTCTTGATCTACCTCTTACAAATCGTCATACCCCCTCATCTTTGTCTCTGTGAGAGATGAGGATATGTAGCTTGGTATCATTATCAAAAGGCTTTTCAATTTTATTCTTCAATTGTGTTGTAAGATTGGCCATATTCTAGTCTTCTATTCATTGAAGGCTTTTGTGGTCATTTTCGCTGGTGCAGTAATTGCTGCATCTGTGCCTATACTCAGATATGCCTGCTATACCCTATGTTGTGTTATACCTCTTTCTCATGTTAGCCCTTGTGTGGTTGGAAAAATTGTGTTCTCTGTTCACTGCTTTGAGTTGGATTAATATTTTCTGCATGACAAATGCCACAGTGTACAAAATTAGCTTTTTGATTTTTAAATCTTTAGTGTACTTAGTGAAATTGCAACGTACCCATTTTTATACTTTGCCAACTGACCAGAATATCGTATTGCAATATGTGATATTGCTTTTTTATATTAAAAGACCCTCAAAGATGTAATAGAGTGCATAGGTAGGATTGAAGAAGGCTGTTTGGTGCTGCAGTGAGGTATTCAAGCCGGCAACAGCTGTGGGTGTCAATTTAGAGTTTCTGAATAAGTATTGTAATCAGCATTTATCATTGATACCACGTGAGATTACACACTTTGAGGTGAATGTTCCTGGGCACAGTCTTAGGAAGGATTATTACCATGACAGAACTAGTTGTCATGGAGAAGAGAAGTGTTCTTTCCTTCCTTCCTTTGCATTTTGTACTACCCAATTAAAGGAAAGCCACAGACCATTGACAATGCTGTTTCTTTCAGGAAAAGTACCAAATTTCATAATCATCCATCCTTAACTATAAACTTTTTAAATCATTTGACTAGGATAACTTTTACTACAAATGGGTATAGATTTTTTAAAAAACATTTTCATATATGTGAAGTCTTACATGTTTGTATCTAGTTTCTTGGTGGTGGTTCTCGAGAATGGGTTGTTTTAGGAACCAAAAGATGACAAACTGTCTTCTAGCTCTATGTTCATTACTTTGGCTGTAGGGGTTTACATGGTGGGAAGATTGGGAGTATTGTACAGATCACTCATGAAAGGGGTCTTTCCCTCTTAATTGTGTGTGGAGATATGGGGAAAGTTTGTTTGTCCTTAACTTTGAATATTTCTCCCCTTGCATTTACTTGCCCATTCACAGTTGCTTCACTGTAGCGGGAAGAAGAGTGACTAGTTTAAGTGTAGAATGACACCATAGTGAACAGGATATCCATGCAAAATGATGGGAAAGAAAACTTGATCAGAGATTTCAGGAATAAAATAAATAAATGAGCCCATTGATGACAATTGTATTGGCAGTAATTGTCTCTTTAAACTGTTTTTTTAGTTTTTGTTTTGTTTTTTTACAGTTGCTGCAGCCCAAGCGATAGCAGAAGAAAGAAGAAACCAAAGTGGTATTAGCCCTGTTCCAGTCCAAACTGCAATAAACCTACAGACTGCAACTAAACCAGGTGTAATCTCTGGCTACTGTTGATCTTGAAAGTTGTTACCTCACCGGTGGGAGTTGACAGGGTTGGATAGGACTGTTCTGAAGTGCCTTTGCTTTCTCCCTTTAGATAACTCAGTAACTTTAGGACATCACTCAGGCTTCCACTCTTGCTCTTCCTAGGATTCAGTTAGCAGCTTGCCCACTCTGAATAGGGCAAATTAATTTTTGTGCTCTATACTCTGCTCTTGTTGCCAATTCGCTTCCAGGTGCAATTAAGGGTTTTGGTACTGTCTACAAAGACCCAAATGGTCTGGGCTCTACTCAACTGAAAGACCATTCTCCCCTTGGCTCTTCACAACACGTGGTTTTTATAATTGTAGCACTTCAGCTAATTGCATTTGTAGTAACCTTTGTGGGATCCAGAGACAGGTCATTCTTGGTCACAGCCTCTCACCTCTGGAATTTACACCTGCCAGAAATAATGGGCTGTGGTTAGAGCATAATGCAGGGCCCACCTCTTTGTTTAGGCTTTCTATTAATTTCATGTCTTGGGACATTTAATCTTATGTCTGGTATTTGCTGGGCCTCTTAAAATTGTTGGATTAGTTATTGGGGGGGCAGGGAGGAGTTCCAGAATACATGCTGTACTGGAGGACAAGCTTGTTGGTACTCTTCTAACCTGCATGAAGTACATTATGCCGTGGTGAATGGGTGCCTCTCAGAATGAGTTCAGTAATCATTTCAACAATCTATATTTAAAACAGCTTGTTTTTTTTAAAATCTGTGTTCTAAATGACTGACAATTACAAACCCATTGTTTTTGACAGTGATAGATGGCTCCATTCTGAGAACAGAAGAAAGACAAAGACTAGCTCGGGAGCGAAGAGAAGAGCGGGAAAAGCAAAATGGTGTATTCACGTTTAATCATATGTTAAAATAATATGTATTAATGCTTGTGGTATAAGTTACATACAATGCCACACATTAGTTCTTTCCCAAAGTCTTCTTGTCTTTGTGTACACTGGCGCTCTCCTTAAACTTCCACTTCCAGCCTGTGTGGGGTAGATTACATAGTGGTAAAATGTTAGTGGCCAATCTTTGCAAGCACCCAGTCCCCACTATTACAACCCACCAATGCGGCGGTATTGGTGAGTGTGAGATTTTGAGAAAAGTATCAGGGTAGACAAAAGACCCTTGACAGATTCTGTGTTTATATTGTGTATAGAATACCATCCAGACAATATTATTGATGATCCAAAAACGTTTGGCCATCTGACCTGCTTGATTGCCTTCAACATTATCTCGTTTAAGATTGTAGAAAGAATAAAAGGCTCCTGGATTGAGTCCTTATCAAATAAATTTGTATTGCACTTCATTTTAGATAAGAATCCAGGGTCTCATCCAGGAAAAGTTGTATAAATGTGGGCCATGCATCTACGAGTGTGGTAAAGCTCAGAGACAGTCTGTGTACTAGTACAGTGGCTTATCCATGTAGTTAACATCTTCCTGCTGGCCTCAGGCTTCTCTGCCATTGTGTTCAATTTGGGGCTCATTTATTTTATTTTATGGGCTTGCCTTTAAACTGTACGGTAATTTCCAGAAGTATGTTGTTGAAAATTCTGAACTTTTGAGAAAATACATGTAGTCTGAACTCTGACATGTTAACTGCCATGTTTTCTCATTTTCTCATTCAGTGACTTAGAATTTTTTTTTATTATTGCAATAAATGACTGGGAAATGCGACACAGAAGTCCATATTAAGTTTTCCTCTTATGCCCAGCTTCCTAGTGAGGCTTTAATATTAAGAACATAAGAACGGCCATACTGGGTCAGAGCAAAGGTCCATCTAGTCCAGTATCCTGTCTTTTGATAGTAGCCAATGCCAGGTGCCCCAGAGGGAATGAACATAACAGTCATTCATTCCCAGCTTCTGGCAAACGGAGACTAGGGGCACCATCCCTGCCCATCCTGGCTAATAGCCATTGATAGACTTATCCTCCATGAATTTATCTAGTTCTTTTATCAACCCTGTTATAGTCTTGGCCTTTACAACATCCTCTGGCAGAGAGATCCACAGGTTCGTTGTGTGAAGAAATACTTCCATTTGTTTTAAACCTGCTGCCTATTAATTTCATTTGGTGACTCCCAGTTTGTGTGTTTTGAGAAGGAGTAAATAATACTTCCTTATTTACTTTCTCCACACCAGTCATGATTTTTATAGACCTCTATAATATCACTTCTTAGTCATCTCTTTTCCAATCTGAAAAGTCCCAGTCTTATTAATCTGTACTCATATGGAAGCTGTTCCATACCCTAATAATTTTTGTTGCTCTTTTCTGAATCTTTTCCCATTCCAGTGTATCTTTTTTTGAGATGAGGCAACAATGCAGTATTCAAGATGTGGCCATACCATGGATTTATATAGAGGCAATATGATATTTTCTATCCTATCCACCCCTTTCTTAATGATTCCCAGCATTCTGTTTCCTTTTTTGACTGCCGCTGCCCATTGAGTGGATGTTTTCAGAGAACTATCCACAGTGACTCCAAGATCTCTTTCTTGAGTGGTAACAGCTAATTTAGACCTCATAATTTTATGTGTGTCGTTGAGATTGTTTTCCAATATGCATTACTTTTGAAATTCAATGTTGGTAAATGCATTATGACAGCACCGCAAAAGCATGCATAGCATAAGGTACGTTCTCTATGAACTTACATACAGATCATAAAGTGTAATACTTCAGAAAAAGTTCCAGTCTGTTCCCAGAGATGGGGACACAATGGAATGGAAGATTAGGTCACATGCAACATTATTTGATTAAGATGTAAGATTAACTATACATCTGAATTAGATCAGCTAGAATGTTATGTTGTAGAGGTGGACTAATATGCTTTTCATCTTTGTCAATTGTAGTATTTGTGAATACTTTTTAAAGTTTGATTTAAGTTTACTTATTTAAATTTTTTTAACATGAATAGCTGCCAAAGAAACACAGATATTTGAAAAGGAAAAAAAAGCAAAACTCCAGTATGAAAAACAGATGGAAGAAAAGCAGAGAAAATTGAAAGAACAGAAACAGAAAGAAGAACAGAGAAGAGCTGCAGTAGAAGAAAAAAGAAAACAAAAAATAGAGGCGGAAAAGGTACTGTTCATGGCTATTATGTAACATTGTGAAAATTGTCTAAATTATATCCTTATTGTGAAATAGATTAGTTAAGGAAAGTATAAAGTACATTGATCAGTTGTTCTTTTGAAAGTTGTTGGAATTCCTACTCCAGTATTCAAAGCACACACGTTACCTTTTTCAATGGTGATCCATTATTTAGTCTCACAGTTAATTCCAGTTGGTCCTAGCTCTCCCTGTACCAAAGGGAACATTAGCTAGTTATCTTAGTTTGTTCTTTAATCATTTTTAACATAGAGTGTGAAAATATCCCTGAAATTTTCACTTTCATTTTGTAGACAAGTTTTGCTGTGTTTTTAGTAAACTAACATGGTTTCCTGACTTAATGTGTTTCCGACTGGGTTCTGGCTGGTTCCCACTGTCTCTCAGTTCTCCTATGTTACTACTCATGATGCCTTCTTTTGTGCTGCTGATCAGACTACTTTCTGCCTTATCTAGTTATCGTCTGCAACTTTGAACTATTTATTGGCCATCCTTTCATGACTGTCACTTTGTCCTCCCTCTGATCTAATATGGGCATTCTGCACTCTTAGAAGCATCATCGTACACTGGTTACACTTACATTTTGTGCTATTTTCAGCTACCCGATGTTCCTCTTGTGCATCTCTTTAACTTGAATGCTGTTACGCTCTTGTTATTTGAAGATAATTTAAGTCCCAGGTATTTCAGTGCAGCAGCTAAAGAAATAATTTACATTGTTGAAAAACAAGCAGAAATGTTTGTCCTGTACTGTTGGTGGTTCAAAATGGAATTGCAGTCTAATGGAACTTCATCTCTTGGAACACAAAAGCACTGTTTTTAGCTTCAGACTTTCTCCAAAGAAAGTTTAGCCTGAAGGCAACACCAGTGGCTATTGGTGAAACCATTTATTTGATTATCAGGAAAACAATCCCTGACAAATCAGCCCCTGACTGATATTAACCTGAGCGTTACCAGATCCTCTCCTTAGAAGAGGATCAGATGCAGACATTTACACACACAGAACCTAGCACCTGGGAGAGTATCTTCTAGTTTTGCCTAATGATGAGAGTCTAACCCATACAAACTGCGTTCAACCAAGAAGTGAAGGCAGGGGCTGGAAAATGAGAAATACGATCAGAAAATATTTAAAATGAAGTGTTTGATATTTACCAATAAGAACATAAGAACAGCCGTACTGGGTCAGACCAAAGGTCCATCTAGCCCAGGATCCTGTCTTCCAACAGTGACCAATGCCAGGTCCCCCGGAGGGAATGAACAGAACAGGTAATCATCAAGTGATCCATCCCGTCACCCGCTCCCAGATTCTGGCAAACAGAAGCTAGGGGCGCCATCCCTGTTCCTCCTGGCTAATATCCTCCATGAACTTATTTAGTTCTTTTTTGAACTCTGTTATAGTCTTGGCTTTCACAACATCCTCTGGCAAGGAGTTCCACAGGTTAACTGTGTATTGTATGAAGAAATACTTCCTTTTGTTTGTTTTGAAATCTGCTGCCTATTAATTTCATTTGGTGACCCCAGCTCTTGTGTTGTGAGAGAGGGTAAATAACACTTCCTTATTTACTTTCTCCACACCAGACATGATTTTATAGACCTCCATCATATCCCCCCTTAGTCATCTCTTTTCCAAGATAAAAAGTCTCATTTTTATTAATCTCGCCTCGTATGGCAGCCGTTCCATATCCCTAATAATTTTTGTTGCCCTCTTCTGAACCTTTTCCAATGCTAATATATCTTTTTTGAGATGGGGCAACCGCATTTGCACGCAGTATTCAAGATGTGGGCATACCACAGATTTATATAGAGACAATATATTTTTTTGTCTTATTATCTATCCCTTGCTTAATGATTCCCAACATTCTGTTTGCTTTTTTGACTGCCGCTGCACATTGAGTGGATGTTTTCAGAAAACTATTCACAATGACTCCCAAGATCTTTCTTGAGTGCTAACAGCTAATTTAGACCCCATCATTTTATATGTGTAGTTGGGATTACATTTTCCAGTGTGCATTACTTTGCATTTATCAACATTGAATTTCATCTACCATTTTGTTGCCCAGTCACTCATTTTGAGAGATCCTTTTGTAGCTCATCGCAGTCGGCCTGGGACTCAACTATCTTGAGTAGTTTTAGATCATCTGCAGATTTTGCCACCTCACTGTTTACCCCTTTTTCCAGATCGTTTGACATAAATCATTTAAGACCTCTTCCTCCACTTCAAGATTTACCGAGCACAATGGATGATAAAGGACATAGCAAACTATGTTTTTTCATTCTTTGTTTCATGTTTCAGCCAAATCATTTCTGATTAGTCACCTCCCACAGGTAACTTAAAAAAGGAATCACCATAGTGAGAACAGGTGGAAGAATTAGTTGCGACCTGCCTGAGACTAATCATGAAAGCCTCATTACTAAGATTAAAAACATTGTTCTGTTTAATGACAATAATTAAGACTCAAGTGCATTGTTACTAGCTATGCAAAATATATAGGTTGTGTGTGCAGCCATGCTTAGATTGTAATCTTGTTGAGATACTCTCATTATGTTGGTGCAATAGGGCCCTGATCGGGACCTTTAAATTCTGCTGCAATAAAATTAATTAAAAGAATCTCAGGAACAGTGTGTTCTGTAGATCCTTGTCTAGATACTTTGGTCATTGATACCTTAGAGTTCTGTCCACATGGATGTGATTACAGGATATGGGTCCTAGATTGTACCAAAAGTCAGTAAAATAAACCAGATTGGAGTTGTTTTATCTTTCTTTAGAGGTAGATAATCTGCAGTCCAAATACACCGCTAGCTCGATATAACTGCACCTGATATAACACGACTTTGGATATAACGCTGTAAAGCAGTGCTCCGGAGGGGCAGGGCTACGCACTCCGGTGGATCAAAGCAAGTTCAATATAACACGCTTTCACCTATAACGTGGTAAGATTTTTTTGGCTCCCAAGGACAGCATTATATCGAGGTAGAGGTGTAATATTTTTCTGGAAAGCTTTGCATGGCAAACAAGACCTCCTGTTTCTTCAGAGCTTGTTGCATTTTTATCCTTTCCTTCCAAGTTTTTTGTCACTGAAGAAACCCTAAAGTGCATGCAAAGACTTTTTAATCTATTGTTATGAAATGCATGTTAAGAGAGAATGGAAGCCTTCTGTCCCAAGGAGAGAGAATTGTTTGGATAACTGGTCCCTTGGTATCTTGTAGCGTGTTGTTGATAAATACTGACGAAGGAGCTCTCAATTGTAGCTATTCCAGGATATGACTCTGTTGTTGATCTTCATAGCCAGGCAGTCCCATATGCTTATAAACCCTGAGGATGGTGAAGAGGAGGTCTGTTAAAAAGTGAACTGTGTAACCCTTTTTATATGACAGGACTGGAGTTCAGTGTTCTGCATTTTGTTTTCCTTCTCCGCCAATTGATACAAATACCTGAGACGGGAGAGCTGTACTCCAGTGCTGTTCCAGATGTTAGTCATGTCAACAATTATTGCTGAAGTCCAGAGTTTAGAAGTAAAAACGGACTTTCAGCTTGTCATAAAGTTTTCCTTTTAAGTTTTACCTTCTTTTGGGTTCCATCTTGCTTCCATTGAAGTCGATGGCAAAATTCCTTCATGTTTAGAGAGATGGGTTAATGTTTGTATCGTACTTCGAAAAGATAGTGTCCTTAATATTTGTTAATGCAGACTTTTAAACAGTTTTTAAAAAAGAATGTACTTTTATTTAGATATTTCAATTAGCAACAGTATTTTCTGTCAGCAGTTGTGCTTTGAAGTTCATGATTTCTCTGCTTACAAGAGAATTAATTATTTTTCTAAAAAAATCTTCTTCTAGCCAACATTCTAACTTTTTTTTTTAAAGCCTAGTGGGATGTTAATTAAAGGTCTTCTTTCACAGAGAAAGATCTCTATTAGTTTACTTCATATATTAAACAATCTCAAAAATATTTGAACACTTAAACAATTGTAATTTATTTCAGGAGAATTCTGAAGTTTCATACCTTAATGGTTGCTTCGTTGGAAAACTAGAATTGACAGTTTAAACACTTGAGATTTTATAATCCTTCCTCCCACTTTATATTTATTTATAAGTCTCTGATAATCAAGACACCTGTGAATAAGTGGTGTTCTGTATAATATAACTGAACTGATACATAGTTGCTACAGCAGATTCTTGATCAAATGCACTTTGAATGTGTTAACCCTAAAAGTCTAATTTCACTTCAGTGTAGCACATCTCTGTGTGAAATATTAGAGGAATATTTGTGCATTATATTAAAATGATTAATTGGTGTCTTCAGCCTTTTTGCCCATTAAATTTGTTCTAGAATTAGTTATGGTCACATGGTGCTGGTAAAACAGATGTTTTTGATAGATTTCAAACTCTCTGGGGAAGAAAGATTGTTTTGTGTTGAACATAGTTGTGCTTAATAATGGTTTATGTAGCCTTATAGAGATATAATTTTGAAATAGGAGCGATATGAAGCAGTTGTGCATCGTACTTTGGAGCGGAGCCAACGGCTGGAAACACGACAAAAGAGATGGTCATGGGGAGGGTCTGTAACTTCAAATTTGGACTGCAAGACTGGTAAGGGTAGCTAAAATTTAGTGCAATATGTTAATTTATAGTGTTGTCTCATTTATAATTAAGATGCCTTGAAGATTAATTCAAAAGTAGTATTTATAATTCTGTTTTAATTATTTCTATTTAATACTGTTATTGTTTAGTATAATGAATATGCAGCTATGACATGTAAAATGCCTTGAAAATGCATCCTTTAATAGACTTGCTTTGAATACTAATTGATGATGCTCCATGTTTTAAATAGAGAATAAATGGGTAAGATGACACAGGGGTTAATGCTCAAACTTTTCAGCTTTGGAGTCCTTGCTGAATACCACCGAGGTTACACATTTTAAATGTACTTGGTCTCAAACAGGTCCTTATTAAACCATCATGTAATTTGACATAATTAGCAATTTCTGCTGATCAGAAGCCCAACATTAGAATAGTAGAACAGGATGACCTGCCTACTTAATCACTTATCTATAATTTATAGGAAAAAAACTGCATGATCATGGGGGACTTGAGTTTGAATGACACATGCTGATGGTCTCATTCAGGCAGTATTAAAACATGTTTGGAATTTCTAAACATTATAGTTGAAAATTTCCTAACTCAAAAAGTGTTGTGACCAACACAGGGGAATTCTTTTATACCTTGTCCTAGCAGATAAAGATGAACTGATCATGGAACTAAAAATTAATGGCAGTTTAGGTACAAGTGTTCATGACTAGATCACATTTATAATATATAAGCAAAATTAAGTCCAGACCAGTAGTATGTATACTTGGTCCCTTATTAGGGCAAGTTTCACAAAGCTTGAAAATAATTATGAGCCAGATCAGCTGGGACGAAGGCTTTGGTCTGGAAACTGAATGATAATGGGGAGTCATTTAAGAACACAAAAAGCCACAATCCCATAATCGAGGAAGATGGCTGTACTGGTTAATCAATCTGCTTTAGAAGGGAAGTGAAGACAGCTATTTAAAAAAAATTAATAATATTTAACAAATAGAAGAGAGGTGAAATTGATAGTAATGCATATAAATCAGAAGTTAGGCATTTTAGAAAATTGATAAGGGAAGCGGAAAGACACAGGGCTTGTCTACACTGAAATGTTGTCGACAGAACTTTTGTCTTTCACAGATACTTAAAAAAAAAAAAAAAAAAAAAAGCCCTCCTGCATTCCCCCCATGCAAAAGACAAAAGTTTTGCCAACACAAATGGCAGTGTGAATGCGGCTTTGTAGGCAGGAGCGCTCTCCTGACGACAAAGCTAATACCGCTCATGGTGCTGGAAACATTTCATCAGCAAAAGTGCTGACAAAATATAGAAAGCGTTTATAGATGCTGACTTTTAGCGACAAGGCTGTGTTGACTCAGTGTGGTGATATGTGCTAAAGAGCTAATGTGATCCTGAGATGCGTAAACAGGAATCTTGAGTAGGTGTACAGAGGTTATTGTACCTCTGTATTTGGCTACCTTTGCTGGAATACTGTGTCCACTTCTGGGGCCCACAATTCAAGGAGGATATTGATAAATTAGAGAGGGTTCAGAGAAGACCCACGAGAATGATTCAAGGATTAGAAAACAAACCATATAGTGAGAGACACAAGGAGCTTGGTCTATTTTGCTTAATAAAGAGAGGCTAAAGGTTGACTTGACTGGTCTAAGTTCTACATGGGAATCAAATATTTAATAATGGGCTCTTCAGTCTAGCAGAGCAAGGTGCAACATTATTCAGTGGCTGGAAGTTAAAGCTAGAGAAATTCAGACTGAAAATAAGGCATACATTTTATAGTGAGGGTGGTTAACCATTGAAATAATTTACCAATAATTGTGGTCAGTTCTTCATCACTCAGTGTTTTTAATTCAGAATTGGATGTTTGTCTGAAAGAGCTGCTCTAGGAATTATTTTGGGGCAGTCCTATGGCCAGTGTTATGGAAGATGTCAGGCTAAATGATCACAGTGGTCCCTTCTGGCCTTGGCATCTATGACTGAAATGGATTGAAAATAATGGGAACTGAAAGGAGGTCTTCACAGTGCATGGCACTAATCATGATCAGGCCCTGACTTTCCTGAGCAATAAAAATATTTTAAGGGAAAATCAAATTTGGTGTAGTGAGTTGTTAATAATAACGTCTCAATTTCCGGTTGAAGAGAGGGAGGTTGTAAGGACAGAGATACATGCGAGTCAATGGGAATTTTAAAAGTAACTGTGCAGAAATAAAAAACCTGAGCTCACTTTTGTTTTCTGCTCTAGTGTTGGAGTTGTTTCAGAAATGCTCAGTCTGGAACTAATTGTGGTGTTGGCTATCAGGCTCTATCTAGAGCTTAAGTCCTATAAAGTGTTTGTTGAAATAATAATGACCTTAATTATAAGTATTATTTCCACTTTCCCCGTGTCTGTTATATTAAGTAGTGTCCAGCCTTGTGATTGATCTTACAAACCTTGTTCTTCTACAGAGCCACAGACTGCAGATGAAGGTGGAGCTGGTAGTATTGATTTCCAAAATGGCCTTTTGCTGTTACTTTACACTAACCACTAACCTTTTGAACTGGAATTCTCACGTTCACTGATTGGAGTTCAGGGGAGTTACTTTGATATAGCTGTATTGCTGGATCTGGACCAGCAGGGCTCAGAGCACTGCAGAAGCAGCACACTGGGTCCTCTGTGGAGAGCATGCCCTATATATTTAACAATTCCTCCCAGCCAATTAAGATGGGCCTTTCCATTGACGAGATCATCATCGAGTCTGAGACAGGGTATTATCTGCAGTTTAGTGCCTCAAGGATGAGGATATAAAGCATGGGAAAAATTGGGCAATCTTTCTGGCTCTGGATATATGCTGAATATATATTAATATGGTACTCTGTAAACCAGAATTTTATAAACAGTGATTTACTTTGCAAACAGTTTAAACAATAGCTGGAGAAACTCTCCAGTGCACGAATTTAGCACGTTTCACACGTGGTACATTTTCATGATACAGTACAAACAAATATATAGGGCAACCTTTTCCTTTAACTACATTTAATTTCTGTGGAAGGAGTTTGCAGAAATAATGAGTGACAGCTATTCCAATGAGCGATAGTGATTCCAAACTTTTAAAATTCATTTTCCATTGACTTTCTAGCGCCTTCTGTGGAACAGGTTGAGACACACTCGAACTAATTTATAAGCAATTCACATGGTTTCTAAGGCCAGGTCTACACTTGAAGGGCTTTGGTGGTATATTATACTGGCAAAAGCACTTTCAGTGCGGACACCATTTACACCAGCCAAACTTGTTTTTGCTGGTATAGTTTATTCCAGCAAAATAATTGCCTGGTAGAACTATATCTACACTAGACACTCTTGTCGGCACATCTACATCCATCAGGGATCATGCATCTTCATGCCCTTGAGCGACATAGGCCATGTCCTCACCAAACCTTTGCCAGCATAGCTATGTGTAATCAGGGATGTTTCATTTTTGTAACTGAGGGCTAAAATGACAGCCCCCGCATCTGAGACCCAGCTAAGTCTATCGGCACTGAAAAATCTGTGCATGCTCATAGCTATACTAATCTAGTCCAGCTGTCTCATAATGCTGACCATATGAGACTTGAAAACTCAATGAAAGTTTAACTGAGCGTGGTTTAAGTGCCACAGCTTATTCTGGCAGCCATAGCGCATTTTTTTTCCCTCTTCTCCTGCTCCCCTCCGCATGGATTGGAAGTTTTCTCCAAAATTAACCAGTTTTGATTGGATTGGTTCACCTCTATTAAACTTGATCCTGAGTATATGTTTTAATACCAGTTGTTTCCCAGTATCTAACGTTGTTGTTGCTATAGTATTATCACATTATTGATTAATAATGTCTCAGTTTCTCTAACATCATTAGAAGAGAGTTATGTAATATTTGCAATATTCTCTTCTGTCTGTCTGTTCATGTGGCATATTCAGAGATAGGTTGATGAGGTTTTAAATATGCTGGGAGACCAAAGCTATTCCAGATACTGCAAAAAAGCCTTCTGTGTTTAGTAATTCATGATCCAAGAAAATGTATCCCAACAGTCTTTCTTTCCAGGCACATTCTGTCATGGTCAGAACCGTTTTCATGTGAACATAAATATTTAGAACTCTTGATCAAGCAAGGTAAATCTCTGGCCGAGATAGCAGTGTATTCACAAGTGTACTGAAAAGAGCACCATACATAATCAGACATTTCAAGAACATACGGAAGATAAAATCCTATATACAGAAAATAATGTACATTGAGATAATGCACATGATTCAGGATTACTCCCCATTGGTGGTTTAAAATGAATTTAAAAAAAAAACCAAACCCACAATCAAGCATTTTACAGTAAAAGCTGTTTTATCCGGCATGTTCAGGGACTGGGAGAGTACCAGTAAGTGAAAAATGCTGGTTAACTAAGAGGCAGGGAGTTTGGGCATGGGGAGGATGCAAGCTCTGGGAGGGAGTTTGAGTGCGGGAGAAATGCCAGTTTATAGAGCTTTCCACTTGGTGCAGGGTTAGATTCTGTTGTCAGGAAGCCTGGGAGAAATGGCAACATTGCATAATAAAATACATAGTCCTTGACGGTGAAATCCCAGCAGTTGAGAACAGTTCTCTATCACAAAACCAGATGATGAAGTGCCTGAGACACAAGTGCATGCCTTTAGAGAATATGAAGTTTGATGCCACACTCTCTAGTACCCACGTAGGCCCTGTGTGCACATTGAAAAAATACTCTGGCATTATGTTGCACACTTGCCTCAGTTCTTGCAGTTTTTCATATATAAATGATTGATTTATAACTCTTTTTCCAAAGAAAATCCTACAACACAGAAGGAAGTCATACCAGTAATTAAGAAACCATTGATTTGATACAATGAAAATTTTTTCTCAGATAATTGCCTAGGACTTCAGAAGCAATTCTTCCTGCTAATGGCCAGACTAAATAATTGAAGCCATTTATCAAGTCATTAAAATTGTGTCGGCCAGACAGGTTAAGTAGAGTTCTTTAGAATTTTAAACGATCGGTGTAACTTAAAGCTTTCTTGCAAATGGAAATGCAAATACCACGTACGTATCCCCTTGTTCCTAATAAGGTTTAGTTTTACAATGTTGTATATCACTCATACTTGGAGTCAGTTGACTTTTTGATAATAAGTTCATGTGAATAGTCAGGCTATTGCGATGTGTTTTTGAAAATCCCACTCCTAGCACATATCCTATATTAAAAAAATAATAATAATAAGGAAAGGGGATTAGCAAGGAAGTGATAGAAAATAACTATTCATGGATGTAATTTCCCTTAGAAAATTCCTGAAGTTCATCTAAAAACTCCAAAAGCTGTTGCAGCTATCCCAGTTCTCTGCCATCCTCCCTTATAAAATAACCTTTGTGTCTGCCTTAGAAAAAGTATCCCAAACTTAAATCTCCATTTCTGGTATTTCCTATTCAGGTGCTATGCAGTAGATCTTTCAAATCATGCTGTGAGAGTGCAATGTCCTAAAAAAGGAAACTTCTCAGTCTGCTCTTACTTTGCTGTCCTTTCGCACCTCCTTAAAGCAGTTTCTTGGTATATCAGAGAGGGTAGCAATGTAGCAGTTCTGGGGTTTGTACACTTGCTCACTCACATACATACATGCAGGCCAATCCAGTCAGATTCTCATATATTGGCTGCTTCTAGAGGAAACTGCCATAGCATGTTGGGGGAGCCTTTTGAAAAGGGAAAAGAAGCTCCTTCCAAGGTTAGTATCCTTATTTTCCCTTTAGTATGGCTTTATTTGCTAATAAGTTAACCAGCTTTGCCATTAACATTTGATATGCATGCAACATAATGTGCAGAATTTTAGGATTTTGCCATACTGGTTTGTGCTACTTTTAGCATGCACTACCAGGAAATACTTACCTACCTCAAAAAGATTTTTGATTTATGAATTGTTTGTGAAGTGCTTTGAGATCCTTGAGTGGGAAGTACTGTGTAAAAGAATGGGAGCAGAACTGGAAAGGGCTTTGGGAAGTAATACTTGCACTTCCAAATTTATCTCCAGAGAAATACGTTAAAGGACACTTTTTCTGACTGAAGATTAATGCTAAAATAAACGTTTTTTTCTGCAGCCAACAAACGTTCCACATCCACAGCAAACCTCAAACAAACAGAAGCTGTCATGAACAAACGTTTGTCATCTTCTGCAGCACTTCTAAACTCTCCTGATCGGAGTAAGTGTGTTGAGGTTTTTGGGAGGGAGTTTCTTGAAGGTAGATAATGTGTACTGTTCCTCCGACCTATTTGTTAATTCATTGCTCATGTGATCTCAAATGCATTTTACCCAATTTATTAATCCAGCAAACTGTGCAGGTCTTTGGACCCAATCCTTGGTTGTGATCTCTATGTTACAGCAGGAGAGTAATAGTAAAGATCACTTTTCATATTTCTAGGATTCAGTTTTATTAAAGCCAAATCTTGATGAACGATTTATGAATTAACCGTTTCACACCAATTCTAAGGGTTTGCATGCCTTAAATCTCAGACTTAGATAATACTAAACATAGTAATTGGGTATTTTTTTAAATTGCACAGAAGACAACTACCGTATATACTCGTTCATAAGCCAAATTTTTTGTAGTAAAAAAGGGAAGCACAGGAGAAGAGGGTCGGCTTATGAATGGGTTTAGAGAGGGAGAGGTGGGACACAGCCCCTCCCCCAAACAGAGGGCGCAAGGAGAGGCAGCACAGCCAGCTGAGACAGAAGGGAAGAGGCGGGGCCAGAGTCTCTCCGCTTCTGGCCGGTATGCTCTCCCCTCAGCCTCCAAAGCAGCTGCAGCTCCGGGGCTGGCAGGCTGCGGCCGCGCTGCGTGGCCCAGCCCACCTGAGCCGGCTGTGGCCAGTTCAGAGACATCCTGCCTTGACCCTCCCCAGATAAGGTGGGAAGGGATAGAATGGGGAGAGTGTTAGGGTCCTAGGCTAGGGGTGAGGTCATGTGGGGGGTGGTCACAGGGGTTACTCTCCTGACTCCCAGCTTCTCTCCACCCCTCAAAAAATTTCCCCACCAGTTGCTGTCCTGGCCCATCAGGGTAAGCAGCTGGCGCGCTGGGACACTGTTTACTTAGGTTTACCTCTGTGCCTGCGGACGCTCAAGGTAAACAAACCATCTCGGCCCCCCAGTGGCTTATCCTGATGGCCCAGGAGCCAAAGTTTGCTGACCCCTGACTTATAGGGTCGGCTTATGAACAGCTTATAAAAATTTTTCCATTTTTGCTTATCCATCTGGGGAGGGTTATGATAGAGTATATATAGTATTTTCCTGAGTGAAATAAATTCAGATATTTGGTTGCATATTCACAACAAAAATAAATTTGCATCTTGGCATTAAAAATCTGTAGCATGGCCCTGAACTCATGCTTTACATATTGTAGAGCCCTGATACTTTGTATGATGTACAATTGTATCATAAAACGGGCAAAAAAGTGTGAAAATTCTGCTATTCCCTTTTTCACGTTGACCTTGGGGATTGTGGTTTCATGGGATGTATCTTCATACTAGCCATGCAGAATGCCTGTGCCATTAGTTCCAAGGTATTAAACCAGCGATTTTCAGCCTTTTTTTCATTTGCAGACCCCTACAAATTTTTGAATGAAAGTGTGGACCCCTTTGGAAATCTTAGACGTAGTCTGTGAAACCCCAGGGGTCTGCGGACCACAGGTTGAAATCCACTGTATTAAACTACGGCACCTTACAAACTCTTTAATGATGTACATAAGCTTTTAGTTTTTTCCCAGGGCGGAGCATTGCTTGTTTTCTTGATGTTTATCTTTGTTCTCTCCAAAACCCTGGGGTAAACACTGCTGAGCCTACTACTGCTGAGGGACGTAATCAACCTGAAATCCACTCAGTTTTTAAAAATGAGTTGCTGATATAACGCTTGTTCCAGTGTCCCCCTGCAAATTTTAGTGGTTTTACAGTCATTTTATATTTTTAAAAGGTTTTCTCCAGTTGCTGTGTAAAATCATACCAATAGGGGAAATACTATCAAATGCATAAAGTAAACAAACTGGGAAAATTGGAATTAATGTTTCTCCTTTTTTTTTTTATAGGGGACATAAGTGTTACGTGTAGCATTAAGTACGTTTTCAGACAGAAGTGATTTATTTAAAAAAAAAACAACTGAACAAGCACCAGTAAATATTACCAATAATGCTATAGTTCTATGTCTGACTGCAATCCTCCTATGAAGTATGTGTCATAATGCCTTTTCCAGACCAAAAAGCTGATAGTAATACTAGGAAGGTCGCTATTCTGCTTTTAGAGGAGAAAATTAAAAATTAATTCCACCACAACAAATAACGTCCTTTTTCTTTTATGTTCTCAAGGCTAACCCTCTGAATCTCTTTCTCTGAACCCTCTGCAATGCTATGCTAACATGTTTAGAGGGCAGTCCTAGCGGACTGCTTCCCTCCTTCCAGAAATTACTGTCCCTGTATTGTTCCAAAAATCATGTATAAGTTGAGGAGAAAGGATAACATTTTTTTCTGAAGCCTAACGTGAAGACAGATTAAGGGCTCAATCCTGCAAACAGATATACATGTGGGTAACTTTACATGTGTGATTGTCCCAGACTTCAACTGGGATTACTCGTAATTAGAATTGTGTGTTTTTTATTTTTTTATATATATATTATATATAATATCTCTGTTTGTAGGATTAGGCTCTAGGTATGAACCAGAAGCAAAGAGGTTTATAAAATGTTGGTTTATATGTACTCTAGCACAGAAAGGAAAAAATATTTAATAAATTATCAGGCAAAAGGGATTCTACTAAACCTACTGCCGTTCTGTAACAGAAACTCTGACAGAGCAACTTCCTCCAGTATTTTTGGGAAACACTATTATATTAAGCTGCTTAAGAGAAATCATATAATCCTACAAATGGGCTGGAAGTCATCAATTCCAGCCCTGTGTTCTGTGGCAGGACCAACCTAGAGCAACTATGATAGGTGTTTGTCTAACCTGTTCTTAAAAACCTCCAATGATGGGAACTCCGCAGCCTTCCTTGGAGGCGTATTCCAGAGCTTAACTACCATTCTAGTTGGAAAGTTCTTCGTGGTATCTAACCTAAATCTCCCTTGCTGCAGATGAAGCCCATTACTTCTTGTCCTATCTACAGTGGACATGGAGAACAATTGATCAACATCCTCTTTATCACCACCCTTAACATATTGAAAGACTTTTATAAGGTTGCCCTTTGGTCTTTTCTCAAGACTAACTTGCTCAGTTTCTTTCAGTCTTTCCTTATAGGTCAGGTTTTAAAACCTTTCATCATTTTTGTTGTCTCCTCTGAATTCTTTCCCATTTGTCCACATCTTTCCTAAACTGTGGTGCCCAGAATTGGACCTAGTACTCCAGCTGGGGCCTCACCAGTGCCGAGTAGAATGGGACAATTACCTCCTGTGTTTTACATACAACACTCCTGTTAATACACCCCAGAGTCATATTTGCCTTTTTTTGCAGCTGCATCACATTAATAACTCATATTCAGTTTGTAGATCACTATAACCCACAGATCCTTTGAAGCAGTAGGCAGTTATTCCCTATTCTGTAGTTATGCATTTGATTTTTTCTTTTCTAAATGACGTACTATAGCTATTTCAGAAAATGAAAACAGTAGGGGCTAATTATTGCAAATCACTCAGGTTATAACACTTCCAGAGAGATATCATGTCCTATGGAGGCTTGCATAGTCTGGTTCAGACTGGATTCTCTAGATATCACCAGACTACGATAGAACTTTTAGATAAATAGCAAGTGCTTAAACTGATTCGGAGTCTTCTTTCTGGTTCTGGATCTAAGATGGATGAACTTGTAACCACAGGGAAAACCCAGCTGTGGGTTTTGAAGGACTAAAACCTATCAAAGCTCTAGGTTGCAGTAGGAGTTGGGGGTAACCTGTGGTAAGGTTTTTTTTTACATGCATGAAGATTATTTTATTGTTTTAATGTTTTATCTGTAATGCTTTTCCCTTAAGAATAAATATGCATGCCTAGAAGGAGCTGTGTGGTATCTTGTAATTGCGGACAATACATTGGTAAAATCCATCTGAGGGTTTGGCTACACTTGCAGCTGTACAGTGCTGGGAGTTAAAACTGTCTTCGTACAGCTGTGTAGGGAAAGCGCTGCAGTGTGACCACACTGACAGCTACCAGCGCTGCAGTGTGGCCACATTTGCAGCTGTGTTGGGAATGGTGCATTGTGGGCAGCTATCCCAGCAATCAAGTGGCTGCAACGTGCTTTTCAAAAGAGAGGAGTGGGGTGGAGTGTGATAGGGAGTGTGGGGGAGACAAAGTGGATTTTTGGAGCTGACACTGTGTGTCAGCTCCCTGCCTTGCAAGTTCCGATCCCTTCCCCCACCCCTCTCTCATTCACTAAATGTAATAGCCTTTTGTTTTTTTTCCTCACAGACCAGATAAGCTGCTGCTCCGAAACGGACACCCCACCGCCACCCCCGCAAGCCACGCTGATTCTCTGCTCAAGCAAACACTAGCTGTGGACATTCATCCCCCTGCCTGCCTTTGCTCGAGCAAACAATAGCTGTGTTTGTTTTTTAGATAAGCAGCTCTGGGAGCCCCGATTCACAACAAAACAAAGAGTGTTATCTTTACTTAAAAGCATTATGGGAAAATTCCAGAGGTCAGTTACAGCGTAGTAATATTAATCACTGTTTACACTGGCACTGCAGCACCAGCGCTGTTCTCTTTATTCTCCTTGTCCAGGGGAATACAGCGCTGTATGTGCCTTGCCAGTGTGGACTGGGAGTAAGTTACGGCGCTGTAAAGCCACCACCAGTGCTGTAACTCTTCAGTGTAGCCAAGCCCTGAGAGAAAAGGAAAGCACCGATGCTGGCCTTTTAGGGAGTCTGACTTGCTGGGGATATCACAGTGTGAGGCAGGGTGCTGTATAGCCTCATAATCTCTGGTTATAGGAGAGTGAGATGTGGGTCTCTGCCCAAGAGAGGTGATGACTGAGAGCCGGAAATATTAAGTGGGTGCCCTTGGTGGACCACAGAGTAGGAATACAAGTTCAATTGCCTTGAAACGGTGTGAATATTCAGACTCTTTGGGGAAAATGTCCAGTACTCACCTTTATTTTCTCTAACAACAAAGAGAGATTTAGATCATGACTCCAAGATTCTGCTTATACCAGCCGAACGGGTCAGAGCAATTATACACTCTTGATCTGGCTTCCAGAGAGCAGCTAATCTTTAGGTGAATGGTGCATGGAATGTGCACAGCTCTTCAGGTTCTGCTGTAACTCTTCTGTGTCCCATCACAGCTTCAGAGAGGTGCCCACATAGGATGGTTGTAACTTGTGTGCTGGGCCCAGCCTGATGTATTGTCGTCTGAGATGCTGGGATTTTTAAAAAAATTTTTAATCTGATTTAACATTTTTTCTTTATTAGTTGCCTTAACTGTACTTACATAGGGAAAATCTGAAATATGAGATTTCAAGTTCCTCCCACCACTAGAACCCAGCTGTCAAAATATAACAACCATTTTGCACACTGGGATGTGCTTTCAAAGCAGTTTTGTTCTATGTAATAGTATAATTCAGATTAACCTTGTTTTATGCCTTTAAGACCTATATGTATTTATGTAGAACTTCTCCTGTTTTAAGCACTCTTTATATTCCTGATAATAGTGACCAGATAGATATTTTTATACTCTTAAATTAACTTGTTTTTAAATCAGTTCAATCAAACACATTTTTCTTCAGTTTATCTAGAGCCTTATCATATACTACTTTATTGAATCTTGATTGATTTGTGTCTGTCTGTCTTTATTTATTTATTGTTAACAGAAATTTGGTGTATCAATTAAAAATTTAAGGATTCAAAATGATTATTTGTGCTCTCCAATTATTTGAGGATGCACTTTTTATTTCTTGCCACAAGGTGGTTCTGTATGGTTCATAAATCAATCAGATTTGGTTATGCTACTATGGCTTATACTGTATATAGAAAAGAGGGGTAGGTGGTTAAAGGAACACTTTAGGATTCTATATAAAATGTAATCATGTAATTTGCACTGTCACTTACAGGTACCACAAAGAGAAGTGCTTCATTAAACAGACTGAGTAACAAAGTTTCTCTTCAGTCTGAACAGCCATCACTGAAAGGTTCACAGGTGGAACAGAAAGGTGCAGGAAACTTTTTTTTTTTTAATTTAAAGTAGGGGTTAGCAAATTGAGTATTTCTTAAATTTAAATTGTGTTTAAACTGAAATTTCCAAACTTTGTTTAGAAATACTTTCACTCTGAACAGTGTAGACTATTGTGCGCATAATGTGACCATTTGAACTTTGGTATCATTACTCACATACTAGCAATATCAAACATTGTATCCAGAATTATATGCAAGTGTGTTTTCTCTGAAGCTGTACTTGGGGTGGGTGAGAAGTAAACCAACAGGTACAACTTGTGTGGCCGAAGTATTACATAATGATTAACAATTCTGGTTTATAGGTATTTTTGGCAAAAAAATTTTTTTTTTAAAGAAAGGGAGCGGGCAATTCAGGAAATCAACTATGCAAATCTCTTGTTAAAAATAATATTCCTTTGCGCTTGGTCTCTAGGAGGAACAGAAAAGAAGAGGAGCACGTCTTTGAATAGAATAAGTAGTAAACCTCATTCTTCTCCTGAACTAGAGAAGGTGAAAAAGGAAGAAAGACCAGGTGGTTAGCTATTTATAAAACTGAATCCTAATCTTGCTATTTAAAAGCAATGCACAGTAAAATTGGATAGGATTACGTTACTTGAGTAGTTTCTTCTGGTTCCTCTACATCTGGAAACAGTGAGAATTCTAGTTATTTAGTAGTAAAGATTAAATTCTTTAAATTTCTTGTCTCTGACAAAAAATCCTGTCAGGGTTTTTGTGAATTATACTTAATCATGCTAGAAGTAGGTGAGCAAAACCATTATATATACAAGTCAAAGAGCTAAAGCTTAGAAAGATAGTCTTGATAAATTTAAGCTGAAGAAATCATTTCACTTTAAACGTTAATATTTTTTCCTGTATCTTTTTCTGTTTGGCTTTAAAAGCTCTGTTAGTTTTTCAGTTTACAAGCAACTTCTCTGTTCCTGCTGCTGGACTGAGTTTAGTGCCCCCAAGTTAGGGGGGAAATCAGTTCTCATTTGTGTCTCTGCTTTTCTTTACATCCATCCTTAAAAGTACAAGACACCTCTTTATTAAGAACTTCTTTCTAATAACTATTTTCTACTTGAAGCTAATGGATGCCAGCTTCTTTAACAAACATCTCCTTTTCAATTAACATATTTGAAATTTTCCTCCTTAGCAGCTCTTGCCCTGATAAGAAACTACAGTAGAATGCTTGGAACCCTTTTTCATATTGAGTTGACAATGATTACTATATATGTGAGTTTGTGTGTGCAAATAAGACTTAACAATAGCTAACAGTTGTTGGCAATAATTTCCAAGGTTTTTCTCTGGTTTGTGCCACCAGTCTTTTGTAATATCCTCTGTTGCATCCTAAGTTCTGCAAAGCTGAATCCAAAGCTTTCCATGTTTTGACTTATTTCAGCACTCCATCTGTGTTTTATGTCTGTTTGCATATCATTCTCTGCACATAACAATTAGTAATAAATCAAGGACAACAAATGCAATCATATCTGATTGCAGTGTTTAATCCTGCTATACTATTACTATGTATTTCCCTCTTCATTACTTTAATATTTTCTTCTGAAAATGTTATGATTTGCAACAATACTCCCAAAGCTCCTTTTCTCTTCGATGCTTGCGTTCTTCATTATATGACTTCATGCTGAATCCTTTTTGATTTGTTCCCATCATTCAGCTCGTCGCTCCCAGATCAGTCCTCTGGAGAGTAATGTAATCAGTCGCCTCCTCGCCCCCACACAGGCCTCCTTAGCTAGGAGTAAAAGTGCTGCTACATTATCGGCTGATGGACAAGATCCCTCAGGTAACAGGAGTGCAGTAAAAGCCTGAAAGCGATAGTAGTTGCTTTCAAAGCAAGAGTTGATATGACAGTTGCTAACTATGTTACCTTTCAACACAATTCATACATTTAGTTAACACATCACTATGAATAATACTTCACTAACATTTACTTTGGTAAAATAAATGCAATACATATTTTATGTTGCATGTTTATTTTGAGATTTCATAGGATAGTATTGGCTTTTAAACTACAATACCAGTTCATTCATTCTGCAGGGAATTGTATACTGGTATTTATTTTTGCACTGAGCTGTCTCTGAGATCTCTATTTGAATTTAAGTGACGGCTTAGGAGGAGGAACTGGAAAGCTAGTAACATTTCATAGGAGGCCTGAGAGACTAGTAAGCATGGGGAACAAACTGACTTATCTGAGGGAGAGCAATTTTTTCAGGTAAAAAGTTGCTGGAACAAGACGACTAGGTTACCTGTGACTTTTACTGAATCTAAGAAAGTTCCAGTGAAAGTACTATGTTCAATGTAATGTGCACCTAGCTGGAGTTCATTCTACCTGTTCGTGTGTTTTGTTTTTTTTAATCTTTCAACTCACAATCAACATTTTGTTTGCCTTTTATCCTTTCAAATGCATTCCTCCATCTTTATTTTTTTAGTATAACTTAAGCTAATTAACTGACCTCACTAATAGTGACAAGACTTCTACACTGCTGACCTGACTGTAATTAATCCTTGCCTTTGCGGATTCATAATTTATGTTCATGTTTTTGCACAGCTATTTGTGTGCACTTTATTTTTCCACAAAATGTTTTACTTCACTTTATATGAGGGAAATCTCTTATTTTGTACTGATAGGCAGGATGTGGCTCTGACTCAGTGTTATTCAAACAAAAGTTCAGGACTTTTGCTTTAACAATCAGCAAATTTATGGTACTTTCAATAGCATTAACACTTTTAATTTCAGTAGTAATCTCCTTGATCTATTCTAGTTCATATCATAAGAGTGCAGTTCTCTCTACAAGAATGCTGTAGATATTCAAATAAAATGTTTTATCCATAAGAGTACAGTGATTAAGAGCTATCATCTGTCATTAGATTTTTGTATCCCTAGATATTTTGAAATCTTAGATATGCTAGTTTTAATCTATTTGCAAATATCTCAATTTACATTACTGTATACACTTCTTGTATATTATATATGAACTACTGTGTTTAGTGAAGGATCCATACAGTGATCATATTTTCTCATCACATCTTATTATATGTGAAGAGGCTGACAGTTTTGGAGATGGTAAAGTAATTATAATTGACTGTTAACCCTTTACACTTCTAGTTTCTTCACATACTTTAATCTTGTTTTGTTAATGTGGATAAAGTGTGTGATTTGGGGAAAAAAGTAAAAATAATCAATGCTGTTATATGGCAGCTGATATAATAAGGAAGTGCATAAAACAAGGTTAAAATATTTGATATAGTAACTGCAGTTTGTCACACAATGTTTTATGAAAAATCATTCCATGTGGGTTGGACAAAACAAAACATTTTATAACTAGGACGGCATTATCTACACATTGTGAAGCATTTGTGAGATACGCTTCTTCACCCTGTGCAAGAGTTTGGCCATCAGAGTTCTGTTAGTCTAGAAATAATCATGACAAGCTACAGTTTGACTAAATTGGAAACTACATTTAGGTATTGAAAGTTTAATGTAGACATAGTTTGGAAAAGCACTTTATTTTTTTATCTACACTTGACTGCTGCTTTCGGAATGGTTTCATTCTTGGTGCTGTGGCTTCTGAACTCCTAATCCTGTGGTGATGGTGTCTTGTGTCCATGACCTGTTCCAATGTGCACTTCCAGTGGTGTTTTCTCTGTATGGGTTCTAACACACACAATCTTTCTTTCTTTCTCTCTCTCTCTCTCTCTCTCCTTTTTTCCTGTTCTGATGCTGTGCACTTGGTTCTCTGTTTTGTCTTGTCAAATTCCTAACTTTATAGAATCTCACCTCTGTCCTCGTTCAGCTTCAGCCAGTTCCATCAGTTCTCCAAACCAAACTCCTAAAGTGCCCGTGCGCAGCCGTAGCATCGACAGATTGAAGACCACTGTATCTTCATCTGACACCAGCTCTCCAGAATCCACACAGGTCTGTTGAAAATTCCTTTTACAAAAGGCTTGTTTTTTTCTTTTTTTGGACAGGTCAGATTAGGGACATGTTATAACCGTTTGCAATCCTAGTCAGCTGCACTATTTATTGCATCAGAACACTTAAATGTTAGTTAAATTTCTTTATTTTTCATTGTAGATAAACATTGGACAATGTCACAGAATACTATTGTAATGATAAGAGCAAGTTGATGTTTCTTTTTAAAGTTTTAATAATCTTTGGTTACTAATTATGCAAGTTAGTAAAAATAATTCCAAAGGGAAGAATAGGTAGACTAAAAAGTCACTTCTTTTCTTAAAAAAGAGTTTTATTTTAGGGTGTCTCCAAACCAAAATTTCAAATACCTCAGAATTTCAGGGTGTTTAAAGCCAAACCTAAATCAGCTTGGATCTAGACTGTGCATTTTAGAAGGTGTACATTATGGCTGTTTGTGTATCTGATCAGAAATCGGCGACACAAAAGCAGTCCCCAAGTCCTGCTGGGAGGCGCCCTCCGTCGCCATCTGTGTCAGCTCGTAGAAGATCTCCGTCCCCTGCTAACTTGGCAAAACGTCCTTCATCTCCCTCTACAGCTAGGTATGTTTAAATCTGTGTTCATCCTAAACCATATTCAAAACAAAATGGGCACTACTTTCTGTGCCACAGGTTTGGTGTCCTGATACTGTCCAGTATGAATGCAGAAGGTGCATATTGTTGCTATGTGTATAAAATCAGTTAAATACTTCAGGCTTTCAGTGAAGCCCTAATAAGTGTTCCTTTCTCTGCAGACAAAATCAAAAGGCCCGTCCACCATCACCTAGTCTATTGAAACAAAGGCCATCATCCCCTACTACAGTCTCCAAACCAGCACCTATTCAACGCCTGCCTCTCACACCAAGTGTTATGAATATTACCAGAAAGAAACCTGAAATGGAGTGCAAACCAAAGGACAATTGCAAAGAAGGAGCAGGACAAGAACATGGCACTTCTCCAACCTCTGAGAGGGAAACTGTCGCAATTGCTGCAAAGACCAAAGAAGGTAGGAGCCTTTAAGTGATCCACTTGTCTATTCCATTTATCTTGATGATGGTCCACTACAGTTCAAAGTTTGATGATAATTACCTATAAATAGCATTAGAGAGATCTTTGTAAGTATGCAAAAAAATTTAAAGCAATCTAGAAGAAACTTACATCTTTTGGAATGGACACAAATTGTGTTCCTGACTGCTTGTAGACACTAAAGAGGACTTGGCAATTCCTGAAAAAGTCCTAGCCAAGTTCCATCTCCTTTCCTAAATTTCTCCAGCATCTCTGGTTTCTTACAGTATTCGTCAGAGTGAGGAAGGGATATCTCTATGGTTGAATAAGAGTACTTGGAGTCAGAATATCTGATTCTGTTTCTGATCTTGCTGCGAAATTCTTGTGTGATCTTGCTTCATGCCTTTCTATCTGGAACGTCTCTGTGCCTTGACTTTTACATGTGTAAAATGGAGATTCATGAGTATTTGTAAAATATTCAGAACTTCTTGGAGAGAAGGCGCTATAGAAGTGAAAAGTATTGATATTCAGTTCTTGTAGTTTCACTGAATACAACTGAATAGTGGTTATTCTACCCAAGAATTGACAGCATTTCAAGGATGAGTGAAACAGTCCCTTTATACTGTAGTTTGTAAAACAATTTGTAGGGGATTTTGGGATGCTTCAGGTTAAAAGATGTTATTTGCAAATTGTTAATTATACAGTAGCTTTATAAATTGCTGGGTTATACCATATATAGTATTCAGTTCATTTGACTAGAGAGCTAAAGGTATTGACTTTTAATCTTGTTTACAGTGTAACTTCTAAACTAAATCCTGTTCGGCTTTGTATATTAGAAATACTGGATTAGATTCTCAAATCCAAGACACACATGCAAAGTGATTTCAAATAGCAGGCAATGCATACAAATTAAAGCACACACTTTTGAAACCTTGTTCTATAAACCAGATACCTGTGAAATTGAGCCAGCTGTCACTTTAAAAATTGTGTGCATATGCCTTAGCCTGGAGGAAAAATCAACAGCTCATTCATCCTAGCATACATGAGACCTAGCTTCCAAATGGTTAGAGACCTGCCTAAATTTTTATTCCAATGTATGTGCAATCGCCAGAGCATCAGGAGACAATGAGCCACACTGCCACACAGAGGAGAATAAAGCAGGCATAATTCTCCCAGGTTGGAAATAAATCTTCTGACCCCATTCATTGTGCCAAATGAGCACATCCTCTACCCCTCCGACCAGGAAGAACACTCTCTACAATCTCCAGAAAAGAATCTGGGAAAGACTTCTGATGAGTATCACATGCACTTCTCTGTGGAGAAGGTCATAGGGGAAACTTAACAGAAAAAGGAGTTTGAACAGGCAACTGGTGGCGATACTGAGGGTGAAAATCCTTCAAATACCATGGGTAAGTGGGATCATATGCCTGATGCATGTCACTGCATGTAAAGATACTTATGAGTGTTCCTGAATGTGTGTAAGTTTGAGGGAATGTCTGAAAATTTCCCTGTGTTAACACTTTAAACTGGGTGTGAAATATGGCAAGAATTTCTTTGGGATCCCGTATGTTGTACTATGCTTTGCACACACACGTTCTTGTGGAAAGATAGCTAGATGTCGTCGTCGTGGTGTCATATGGAGTTGTATACCAATCTTTCAACAGTGTCCCTTGCTCCTAATTATAATAAATGTGTATCTTAGACCTGTCTAGAGCATGAGAAATAGATCAGTAATCCACATCACTGATATTTGATGCCTGCTGTCTGTCCTATTCACAGGTATCTGCCAGTTACTCTTTGGCTTCAGTCATGCATGTTTTCCTTTACAGAATCATCCTTGTCCTTCACAGACCCACCTGCTATATCCTCATCTATCTCTGGGCCTCTCATCTTCTGAAGCTTTACCTTCTCATTGCCAGGACTTTGACCCGCCTTCTCTGCTGCCTCTTCTAAACTGTATTTGGAACTCATCCCTGAATCTCATGTTGCCACTTCTGCTCATTACTTGGGTACTTCTTCTCTCTCTTCCCATGCTAATTTCTAGAACTATATTTACCCAGCTCATCTCCTTCCATCTTGCTCTGCTGCTCACTAGATTATCACTTTCTTTGCAGTCATTGATAGTAGGAGACTGGGAGTAGTTCTCTACCTAACTCTTTGTAGAGTTTATAAGGCAGAGAGATAGTATGGAAGTTGATCAACATAGAGGTGTTTGGTTTCTTTCTTCCTTGTGAGTATGGGGTGTCCACTCCTGTCCAGACAGTCTCCGTGCATGCCCTGCCTGTGAACATGAAGGCAGATCCCTCTGTTCTGGAAAAGTTGTTGCTTCACATTTTCGAAATCATGTGCTATGAAGTTGAAATCAGAGGGCAACAACTGAGGGCAGTGAGTGGCCATCTAGCCAGGCTACCTCACTGCTTTGGCACAATAACATACCCCAACCAGCTCCTGAGGCTTCCGCCCAAAGACACTGGCTTTCACCACCGAGTTGTCCCGTGGCTCCTGAGTTGCTATCAAGTCCTGGGCTCAACCTTAATTTCAAGGTAGCTTTAAGTGTACTTGGTGTCATGGTGTCTGTACTAGCTGCACCATTGTCCCTTCTTGGGGGTCTCACTGAGTGCACCTCTCACAGATGTCAGACCTCAAGCCTTTATCTCTCTGTAGTTCACCCACTTTTAGACTAGAACCTGGGTTAAAGCCCCCGAATTACCAGTTGTGACTACTTCAGCAGGTCGATCCTAGCTCAGATGCTTAGGCCCTGCTTAAGGTGAGACTGCCTACCCCACAGCTCCCATCTCTCTCCCAGTCTGTGTCAGCCCCGTGGCCTGCTGATCATTTTCTCTCTCCCTTTCTGCCAGGGGAACCTTTTTAAACTTTTGATCTTTATGATCGCCTTGGCAAAACAAGTCCTGTTAGCTTTGCTGGTATCTGGCAGTGGCATCTCCCAGTAAAAGCCCCCACTGAATACTTAACTTGGCCTGAAAAGTGTACCTGAGGGGTTGTCTTAGTTCTTAGTCCTTGTTTTGTTTCCTGCCTCAGCCAACCCCCAGCTCCAGTTGGGCTTTAGCTTTGGAGTTAAAGACGACAGCCATCCAAAACTGAACAGGGAAACACATAATAGTCATAACAATAATGCAGGTATCTCCCAATTTGTCACACTTGGATCTTCATGTCACTTTTCCACCTATGGTGGACTTGATTGCCTATCAACACTCCTTGTCTTGCTTGTTTCCTTTTGTGTCTACATTGGTAGGTAGTTAAAATATGCTATTATGCAATAAAACACGTCTTATTTTTCAGTGACTTGGAGCAGTCGTACACAGCTTCTCTTCCTGAGTTAAAAGGCTTGTTTCAACTTAAAAACATAAGAAATGCTCATTCATGAGTTGTCACCTTGTGTGCTATGATGAGTAATAAACTTGAATGTAATAATTATATGTCTGGGTTGTTGAGGAGTCGGAGGGCATAAAAATAAAACAAATAGCCCACATTGAGGTATGGGTGATAACCTTCTGTCTGATGCAGGGGTAGGCAACCTATGGCATGTGTGCAAAAGATGGCACGCGAGCTGATTTTCAGTGGCACTTACACTGCCTGGGTCCTGGCCACCAGTCCGGGGGGCTCTGCATTTTAATTTAAATGAAGCTTCTTAAACATTTTAAAAACCTTATTTACTTTACATACAACAATAGTTAAGTTCTATATTATAGACTTATAGAAAGAGACCTTCTGAAAATGTTAAAATGTATTACCGGCACATGAAACCTTAAATTAGAGTGAATAAATGAAGACTCGGTACAGCACTGCTGAAAGGTTGCCAACCCCTGGTCTAATGCCACACATCACACTGTTTTAGCACAGGTACACATTATCTTAGTGGCTAGGTAAAAAAAACAAATTCCAGTGAGGAGATTGCAGGCTCCTCCTTAGACAGCTGTAATGTGGAACATTCTTCCATCCATCATACAGGAAACTAACTTCACTAGACCTAGGGAGGAGGGTAAACCACCACCAACTCTTCACAAGACAACAGTTCCATGGGCCTGCTTAACACACTCTTTCCACCCCTTAACCCACACAGGTCAAGTAGTGCTGACAGTGAATCCTCAGAGAAGGAGTTGATTGAAGGAATCCTACACACATAATGGGGCTGGAAGTGTCACAATTTCTGCTTCCTTTCAAGGAATGCTTCTTACAATCCACAAGCTAACAGCAAGTGACACCAACAACTGAACAGCAGTCCTGTTGGATTAATTTTAAATCCTGAGCAGCTTGTTTTTAAAAGTACAGCAAAGGAATGAGACGATGGTCAGGAATATCACTATAGGAAAACAGCACACAAAGCTACAATGGGAGAACATTGCTAATGCATGTGTTCATGTTGGGGGGCCCATTCTGTAACGATTAAATCTGTCTAAAACTCTGGCTCTGGGTACATGGAATATGTGACATAGGAATATAAGAAGTGCATCATCTTCCATCCCCACTGATGCGAAGACAGAGGAGGATTATACAGGCCCTCTGAAGAAGCACTTTCCTGAGTTGGAAAATGACCTCTTTTGCTCTACAGACGCAAGAAACTCCAAGTAGTGCAGATGGAGGAATTGAGCAAGACAAAGATCATGGAAGACTTAAATTTTGCCCCGAAACTGACCACATACAATTCAGGTACCCACGTGTCTGCATACTTTACCCGTGCACCAAATGATGTTGGTACATGCATATCTGAGACTTTGGGTATTCCAAAGTTTGTACATTCACTACTGCATGCCCAGAAATGTGTGCTCCTAATCTTGAGTGCACAGAGTGAGTTTTATGTTGAAATCCTTACAGAAAACTATGATCTACCTTCAAGAGGGAAAATACACATCTTTCATCTCTCCCACCCTGCGGGCTTCTCATCTTCTTCCTATTTCCTTCTCCATCCTGATTTATCACAATAATCTGCTATTCCGAACACTACTGTGACTGGTTTCCTTTATCTTTTTGATACTGTGTACTCAGACAGTATTTTATGTGGAAGCGTGTAGCTTGTAATCCTAAAATGGTATTGCCTCAGGTAGAGATTTTACACTGAGGGCCTGCATTCTTCATGGGAATATATAGTCAGGCTCAGTTTTGTGATAGGTTTGCCCAAGTTTAAGGATTGATTATTGATGGCATCGCTGTTTTATTGACTTGGCTTTGTGTATAAACAGAGCAGGTGTAAGAATCCCGTTGTCTTAGCAGCTGCTGCTATTGTTTATATTATAATAGTGCCTAGATCAGGGCCCATTGTGCTAGGTGCTGTACAGACTTGTAGTAAGAAACAGTACCTTCCTCAGACAGCTTATGATGCCTACAGATGAGGCAGATCAAGGGTGGCAAGGGAACAGGCACAGAGCTGAAATGACTTGCCTGATGTCAGACAGCATGCTAGTGATAGAGCTGCGATTAGCACCCAGGTGTCTTGACTCCCAGTCCAGTGTCCTATACATTAGCCCGCAGCAGCCAGACTTCATGACCAGAAGCGAACAACCCCTTACCTCCGTAGGTTTGCATCCCCAGGTCCATTTCAAAAACGTCAGTGCCTGATGCACGCAATAGCTTCTCGGTGAGGTTTAGAAAGCTGACTCTTTGCCCATACATGCTGTGCTCTGTGTATTATCAACTTAAGTGTTTTCTTTCCCAATGTTTCATACAACAAATAGCTTAAGATTATTTGAAGGAAAATACTTTCCCATAGTATTGTTTTTAATGGAGTCAATCTTCCTGCTATGCATACAAAGCTTTTATTTGAGAAGGTAGATGATTGGTACCAGAACCAGTCTTTGCACCTGTCCTGACTGCTCTCCTGTGCAATTTGGGAGGTAGGTATGTGCAGAGGGATGGTCTGTGTGGTTTGGTGTTGCTTGGGGAGTTTGAGTATTTTGGTATTCTTTGGATTGCCTTGTTTCTAGGTTTGGCAATGATATAGTTTTATTCTTGCTTGTACGGTATGATTGCATTTCTTAAATCAAAGGTAGTAAAAGCCCTGGAGAGGCTCTGGAGATTGTATAAATCTTAAATACATAGAAAAAAACTCTCCAGCAATGCCAGCTGGGGAATTGGAATCCTGTGTACACACTTACGCTCCCTCAGTTTTGCAAGCACAATTTTTGTGCACAAACTTTGTATTGACTCTACAGCTGTATAAGTGCCGTTGATGCTTTCATGCTACAGTTTGTAGACAATGACTTCACATTCACACTCCATACCCAGCTCATGGAAAATCTTTCCCACTGTACTGTCTTAAACTTATAAAAAGTGGCTGAATTTCACATAAATTGGCCCATTATATTGAAGTAATGTTTTTTTTTTTTCAGGCTAGAAGCGAAATACTTTTGTCAGTACATTGATTTTGATGCTTATTGAAATAAGTCTAATATTTGTAACATTTGAAGAATTTTCCAATTGTTAATCGTTTGGACTTGAAGGATTTATCAGTGTTACACCTGCAGTTGTCTGCCCCTATGTAAGGATGTTAAAAATAAATTAAGGGAAGAATCTCGGCTAGTATTAATTGGCATAGGCATATTGCCTTCAGTGGAACTGTGCTGATTTACAGCCACTGAAAATCAGGCCCTAAATGTTCTCAAGGTCAGACATCAGTTACATTAAAACCAGTTAAACTTCAAGAAGATGGGGATAATTCCTAAAAACAAGAGGGTTGTTTACAGTATAAATTAGTCAAGTAGCTTTTCAGAATATTTTTATGAACATATTTCTTGTACTCAAACACCGCGGGTGAGGGGTTGTAAAAGAGAGTTTGGCTGTGCCCGTAGGCCTTGTAATATATTATAACTGTGGATATTATATAAGAAGTGTGATTAGAGATGTTTTGATCTCCATGTAAAATGAGAATGTAGCAATGTCATTGTGTGGACATGATTTAAGATCTTAGTGTGTTGTCCTTTAGTTGATTTTGTCTGATAAAACAAAAGCATAGTTGTTAATATTCTAAAAATACTGCTAATTTTGGAAAATGGATTTTTAAAACTGATACTTCCTCTTTTAGTCCAGAATATGTTTGTCCTGTTCATTATAAGGAAGACTAACAAGCTTATTGCTCATACAATAATATTTCTCCAGATTTTTTTAAAAGCACTAATAGAATATTCTTTGAAGGTTACGCAGTTATATTAGTTTTTGGAAATATTCTTTTCATTATTATGATTATTACAGCATTATTTGTAGCAGAGATGCATGTGTATTTGGGAATGGTTGCTTATGAGGTGTGGTTCCTTTGAGAGATCAGGAAGTGGAACCAGGAGGCGGAGGAGAAGACACTGCGATGGGGGTTATGAGGAAGAGAAACCTAGAGGGGATGCCAGTCAGACCCCTGGAATAAAGTTTGTTCTTGTTTGCATTTAAATGGAGTGGTCTTCAAATTATTGGAATACCACAATGCACTTTCAGTAGTTACATTATCTGAAAACAGCCAAAGATGTATTGGTGGAAGGAGTTAGTGTAGTATATCTGCAATGTAAATAAGGTAATGGGCTCCTATTGTTGCTTTCTTTCAACTGTTTAGGATTTTCTTCCAGTTTCTCTGTGTGTTGAATACAGAGTGCTTTGATTGACTGGTTGAGTACTTACGTTAATGATGATAGGGCAGTTGGACAAAGCAGTGTTACTCACCTCTTATATCACAGTGGTGAAGGCGTGTTTTGAAGTGGATGGTACTATATAACCACCTTCTTTCAAATTACAGAATCTAGTAGCAAAAATATTCCAGGAACCACAACAGCCGAAGAAGCTGCTAAAATCTTAGCAGAGAAACGACGTCTTGCACGGGAGCAAAGAGAGCGTGAAGACCAGGAAAGAATTCAGAGAGAAGAGGAGGAAAGGTAACTTGTAAATACAGGAAAACAATATTTTCTGTGATGCAAATTTGATTGGCATGTAAACCTGGCTGGCATGTATTGTAGCTATACGTGCGAGACTCTACAGAGAGGCAGGTACATATGGCAGAGTTTGCTGGAAATACGTATCCTTGTGAATGTCAGAGGTCTGTGTGAAATGGGATGTCACTTTCTAGGCAGACTGCTTCTCTTTCTTTCAAGTCTCCAGTGATTCTACTACTAAAAATATAAGAGATGCTTCTTACTCCAGTTACATTTAATTTATGGTGGTTCTTTCAAAAGTTTACAGCTGAACGATGACTTAATATAGCTCTGAAACTTTACTATGCAGAAGAAAAATGCTGCTTTTAACAATCTTATTTTAAATTAAACAAGCACACAAATGGTTTCCCTAACTTGTCAAATCTTTTTAAACTTCCCTTTATTTTTTTGAAGTTTACCTTTAACACAGTACTGTGCTGTACTGTATTTGGTTTTTTTTTTTGTCTCTGCTACTTGATTGTGTTCTTCCAGTTCCAAATGAGGTGTGTGGTTGACCAGACAGTTTGTAACTCTTAGGTTCTACTGTATTCCTCTTAAACTCTTCTTTGGCAAGTTTGGGAGACATGTTGACTTCTAGGTTCCCAGTTTAAATTCATCCCAGATTGATGATGACTGAGATGCCACATGATGGTTGGCAGGTAGCCTGCATGCAATGCATTTCTCTTATTAGTCCAGTTCTCAGTGGACAAGTGTCCACATCACCAGAACAGCTGGCACCCTTTTTGACAGTATCATAGAAATGTAGGACTGGAAGGGATCTCAATAGGTCATGTAGTCCAGCTCTCTGTACTGAGGCTGGACTATTATCTGTTATCACTAGTGTCCAAAGAATTAACTGTCCAGGAAGGATGAGTTACCTTTCTGTTCCTCCAGCTCACAGTTGAAAGAGACACTGGTGGGATGGCGCTGTTCGTAAACTTTTACAGTTTGCTGCTTAATGTTTATCTCTTCTATGGCTAGACAGGGTGGATGCCACTTAATAGCAACATTTTCCAGGAATCAATCCCATCCTGTTGACTTTAATGTTAACGAGATTCAGATATTGGCAACAGCATGCCACTTATTGAAAACTTTTTTTGGAAGAAAGGCCCTGGCTGCCATCAAGGAAGCACTGGGACATGACTTCCCTGCAGCTGGACCTCACCCCATCCCAGCACTTCCTTCCTCGGCTACAGTCCCATAAATCTATGTGCAACCCTGGACCACACAAGAAATAAGAGGCAGGGACCTCAGCATCTCCACCCAATGGGGTAACCTCTGCTGGAGTCCCAGTTCTGTTTGCTGGGAAGGGGGCTGTGGCAGGGCAATGTGGGTGGCTGCAGCCTGGATGCCAGGGCTTTCCATGGGGAGCAGGAGTGCTTGGGGTGGGGGAGGTCCATGGAGCTGCATGTACCTCTTCCTGCTGCTGCTCTGCCTGCAGCTTCCCTTCCCCATGTAAGCCCTGGCTTTTGGACTGCAACCTCTTCCTGGCTGCTGCTCTGCTCACAACCAAGTTGGCAAGACGTGTCCCAGTATTTCCTTCCCTAGCTGCAGCCCCACAAACCTGCCTTCAGCTTACTGGTAACTGCCAATTAATGGCAACTTTTTTGCTGGTAACCCCTTGGTTGTTGGCAATAAGTGGAATCTTCTATAGCTGTCTGTGAGTTTGGATATGTGTACACTGCAGCTGGGAGTGTGCCTCCCAACTCAGGTAGACAGACCTGCCCTAGCTCCATCAAAGTAGTGTGCTAAAAATAGCAGTGTGGATGTTGTGGCTCTGCTAGCTGCCCAAGAGCAAGCCCGCCTGATCCCCTGGGTCCAAGCCTGTGTTACTAGCCCTGTGGCAATGTCCACGCTGTTATGTACAGCATGCTCCCAGCTGCAGTGTAGACCTACCCTTTGGCATCTTTTACAAGCTTTAAACTCTCACACTTCAAATAAATAATATCCAGTGTGTAATCCATTTCTTGGAAATACTAGGAGCAGAGAAGAAGAAATGGTAAAGAAAATGATTGAAGATAAAGCACAAAGAGAGGAGGAACTCCGCAGACTGGAGGAAGAAAAAAGGCTTGATAATGAAGAACAGCAAAGACAAGCTGAAGAGAGAGTTCGCAAAGAACAGGAGGAGCAGGAAAAACTAGTAGGTTTAACAGGTTTACTTGCTAGATGTAGAACATGACTCTGATTGTTAACTAATTCTTTTTAGATCCTGAATCAGTTCACATTGGAAAATGCCCAGTCATAAAGGGACATAGGATACCATAGATAAAACTATTGAAATCTTCCTAAATTGTGTGGCTTTTGAGTCTGGGAAAGAAGCAAATATTTCATAACCATTTAGTCATGTTCAGTGCACTGGTGGCTGAAAGCTGCTTAGTAGGTAAGATGCAAGGAACTTTGTAAAAGCAAAAGTATAATAAACTTCTTCATAATCTTCTTGGGGCCACTTACAGAGCTTCCTGTTTTAAAAGATCAGAGAGGAGTCTGGGGCACCTTGTGCGAGGTAACTTCTCTATAAAAGGTAATGGTAATAGCTAAAAGACTGATACAGCAGATTTTAAAATACTTCTTAGTGTATGTGCAATGTGCCTCGGGTGGCTCGTGACCAGGATTCATCACCGAATTTGGTCCAGTGGTTGGATCATTAGCTTTCCTGGGCCAGGTGCTAGCACGCAGTGTGACATGAATGCTGATCCATGGCCCCCAAAAACTATGAATGAAAATACTAACAACCCCTAAATATAGCCTTTCATGGATAATTAATGTCTATATAGCCTGGAAAAGGTATCCTTCCTAATGAATGAAAGAAATTACATTTTTCATGCTATATGGACCTTGTTCAGTGTATGGTGAATTTATAACCGCTATTTGTATCTATGGTATATATTGTGTCTGTAACTATTGTATAAATTTTTCATTCTCCGTCTCTGTCATACTTTACTGTTCTGAACAATTGTTATAAAAATAAGCTAGTGTTAAGAATCCTGTTATCTCCCCATCAAGGCTTGCAGTCATAGTGAGAAGCAGATTCCGTTATAATAGGAGCACTAAGATATTCAGTGCCAACTATCTTAAATAGAAATATCTGACTGCAATGTCTTGAATTAATTTTGCTATATTTGCAATTTAACTGCTTTCCTCATGGTTTCTAAAGTATCTTCCTTAAATGGACCTTCATTCTGAAGTACTGGTTAAACTAACTATTCAGATAGCTCTGGGGCCATCTAAAAAACTTGAATAATCATTTAACTAAATATTTTTTCTGTGAATTTCAGAATCAGGTGGCAAATCTGTAATTCAGATTTTCAGGATTAGGATAATATGTATTTACATGTACTGCACACCAGATGCTTAAGTGGTGGTATGAATCATTTATTTCATCTACAAAATAACCATTGATAAAATAGCTCTCTTGACACCTTAAAATTGATTTATGTATTGGATCCCATATTCTCTGCCTTAATTTTAGAGAGAGGAAGCTGAAGCAAAAGCCCAAGAAGAAGCTGAAAGACAACGGCAGGAGCGAGAGAGAATTATGCAGCAAAATATGCAGGAGAGACTTGAAAGGAAAAAGGTGCATAGTTCTTGCTTTCAAGCCTTTAAGTGAGCCTGAAGTGTGTTGAGACTCTAATGTTAAAGCAATTTGGTGAATAAAGTTAAACAAACGATCTGAACTGGGAACAGTCGCATGTATTTGAATAAATCAAATTGTGTTTTTAAATGTATATTTTTGGTTTCTATTCTAAAAAATGACAATTTAAAGTGGTAAATAGAGTAAGGAATTTTTAAATCCTTTTAAATACAAAAGTTGATACAAGAAGCCAAATGATCAAAGTTCAGCCTTTTTCATGTTGTGACAAATTCACTTTTTTTTGCTTTAACAGAGAATTGAAGAAATAATGAAAAGAACTCGGAAGTCAGATCAGAATGAAGCCAAGGTACTTGTTTATATGTGACATTATATAGATTCAAGGAGTTCTCGTGTTTTGCTTTCAGAACCTTTCCATTAAATGCTTCACTTTCAGAAAAATAACATACATCTTTATGTTCTGTTCAACTGAAATGAAATGGCTTCCAGCCATAGCACAAGGATCCTGTGCAATGACTGATAGTAACTCTCAGTATACTCAGGGCAATTATTAGATACTCCTGAGGGTCTCTGCAGCATGTAAGCTGGATGTACATCTTTTAAAATGTATTGAATCATGGCCTATGTGATAATATGTGGGCAGTTCACAATAAATATTGGGGGGTGGTGGTGTTACTTACAACAGTTTAAGTTAGCAGTAATACAGATTTCTGTTACAGAATGAAGAGAAGTCTGCTAATGAGGCTGAAGAGGAAGAGGATGCTGAAGAGGAGGAAGAGTTGAGCCTTGAAAAAACATATCAACCAGGTAAACAGCGTTTGGTAAATGAGGTCCAAAGTGCTTAAAATCACTTATACTCTAAAGCAGGGTAGTCATTGTCTTAATGGGATCCGAACTCCCTAATAAACAAAGGATTTTATTTCTTCACTCATCCTCTGAAAGGCCCTACTCCATTTTCAGCAGTTGGCAATATTTACTGTAATTTTCATGCTGATGTATGATGTTTTGAGTACACCACTTCCACAATTGCCATGGAAGCATTGTGCATAAAAATGAGAATAGATTATTTATTCCATTGTGTGGAGAAGAGGCAAAATTGTTAACTAAAAATGTATGATTTGAAAATGACTATGCAATAAAAATGTTTTAGATTTGTTTTGGCACTTTAAAAATACATGTATTATTCCATATCATTATAGTCAATTTCCCATTAGAGATGTTTGTTTTATGAGCCTGTATGTTCAGAACATTCCAGGTAGGAGAGAGACCAGTTAGTCATTTATTTGTGTGTTGTTAATTTGGAATAGGAGCTATAATATATTGCAGCTCTCTTTCTTTCAGAAAAGATAAATGGTGTTGATCTGTCTCAAGAAATCAAGGTGCAGAGAAAATATAGTTCTGAGTTTGCATGTGATTTGACTTCTACAGAATCTTCAATGCAAGATATGTCAAAAATGGAGGCAGATGAAGTACTTATAAATGGAGATGAGCAAGACCTTTATCAGAAGAAGAAGAATGAGGGGTCTTTGCATGTTATGCAGCTAAAGGATTACAGGTGAGCCTTTGTGATGGTGTCCTAATGTAAAGGTTGCATCTGATTGTCATTTATGTAATAAATCCTTAAATACACTTCATATAGTTTGTGGCTAGTACTGATCATAGATTGCCAAAAATTTAATTTGAGACTGTCCAGTTTTGTTGTAGTTGTCAGGAAACATCTGATTTACTCTAGGCAAAACTTCAAGTTAGTATTTAAAAAATGATATATGCCACTTTAAATATATAAAACATAAAAATAAATTATAAAATAAAATATAAATTATTCCTTCTTGTATAATTATACATTGTTGTATTTTGGAGCTGATTGTGATTCTTCTCAATCTAATTTGAGTCTGGAGTAACACTAATGAAGTCAGTGGAGATATGCTCAGTGTAAATCTGGTGTGAAATTGAACCAGCCCACAGCTGATCAGTTAATTTGATGTACAGAAACTAAATCCAGAGATTTTGTTAGTTTGCTTCAGAACTTACTAAAGCATCAGTATCTTGATAAAGAAAAATATCAGTTTAAAACTTTCCGTTATGAATCAGTGCCCACTGCCTCAAGTGCATTGCATGATCACACTGTCAGTTTGCTATTTAATGCATAAGCTGCTTGTTTTTGATAGTGCCATGTCAATAACAGTGGTGGTGGTAAGTGGACTGAGATGTTGCCAAACAAACAGAAACATGGCTAACTTACTGGTAAACAAAGCAACAACCTAAATTGTTTTCCCTGAGGTTGGATGACAGTTTGTTACTAAATCCCCAAACAAGAATAGAGCAAGGATCGGCAACCTTTCAGAAGTGGTGTGCCGAATCTTCATTTAGTCACTGTAATTTAAGGTTTCGCGTGCCAGTAATACATTTTAACGTTTTTAGAAGGCCTTTTTCTATAAGTTTATAATAATAACTGAACTATTGTTGTATGTAAAGTAAATAACGTTTAAAATGTTTAAGCAGCTTCATTTAAAATTAAATTAAAATGCACAGCCCCCCGGACTGGTGGCCAGGACCCAGGCAGTGTGAGTGCCACTGAAATCAGCTCGCATGCCGCCTTCAGCACCTATACCATAGGTTGCCTACCCCTGGAATAGGGAGAAGGGAGAGTATCTACACGATTCTCTAAGACACCTTCAATTCAGCTAAAACAGTATTAAAAACTAATACTAAAATTCCCACCAAGTGAAGTTTTTAACAATACATTTCTCATTTTCATCTTTTTTTTTTAAAGAGAGAATTTCCATCCAGTCCTCGGAAGAATCTCTAGATTCATGGGCAATTCTGTTTGCTTGTCCAAATCCTAATGATGCTTTAGAATTTGCACTGTGAAAATTCTCTGATATTAAATTAAGTTTCTGTTCTTGCCACATGTGTCTAGTGACTGCATATAAAATGTTAATGTTTCATGACTTCAGAAATGAATTGAAACTGATGGTTTGAATATAACACTTTTACAGAGTAGTCTGTGACTCAGTAAATGCTTGTGCTTATCAGAAATGAATCTGAAAACAAAGCAGAAACACAGACTATTAAAGCAGGGACATAGATCCTGTGACTTTTTTATACCAATTCTGTGGAGTTGTGCTCTTATCTGATGGTTATTGGTGCAGAAGTGACTGAATGGATCTTGTTGCAGTTGTTCCTTCTGATCTGATTTCTATAACAATCGCATGGCAGGTAGGGCAGCTTATCCCAAAAAATATTCTTTGGGGAGAATATGGGGATTTCTAACTGGCTGACCTCTTTTCTATTGGTAAATAAGGGTCAGGGGTCCAGCATTCTTAACAAATGTGTTTGTTCTTTCTCCAGTCCTTCAGCAAAAGAAATGGTTATCCAGGATTCAGAAATATTACACGTTAATAAAGCTGATCGTACGATTGGACTTATACAGAATCTCAATGGAAAATCTAATGCATGGACTTTTGAAGAAATTATTGATCTTGGAGTACATTCCAAGTCAACCAAACTGAGTTCAGACAGCATCACTGCTGATAACTGTAATGAAAACTTGAATGATGCTGCTACAGTTCTTTCTAGTCCAAAATTGGCATTTGAGGACGATGGCACAGTGAATTCCTTGACCAAACCTATAGAGACTGCATCAGGTAATGTATGCTGTTTTCCCTTCTACCTCCTGCTTCCACTAAATTAAGGTCGCTTTGTTCAATATTTACTGTATATTTGTGCCTTTTTTTTTTTGAGAATCTCTCATTCTCTAAACTAGCAACAGGCTCTTACTGTTGTGCTTGTTGTTTTCCTTTTGTCAGAGGAATAACTAGTCGATGACTTTTGAAGGGACTTAGCTGCTACAGCTAGTTAACACACCCGCTGAGTGCTCTTCTAAAAGTACAGCTCAATCACTATGAAGCCTCTGCACCTCCCTCAAGGACTACAACTTTTCTATTGTATTGTTTTTTGATTTGTTGTTTTTGTTCTTAAATCTCTTAAATGATTACAGTGATCTTTTCTTTTAAAAAAAAGATAATTTTTTGAAATGTTGCTGGTTACTATTAAACCCTTCTTGAGCTAGACCTCTCTGACTTAAGCCCTTCCACTTAAGTATATTCTTGTCCTTTGCTGGGGCTGAGCTGTTCTGAGTCTTAAAAATTACCTCTTCTAAGGCTGTAGGGCTTTTAGCTACTTGGCACTTGTGGCAGGACAATCGTCCACTTGACACCTGTTTTTTTTATTGTAAAATAATAATATTAATTCTTCATTTTGTGGGAGAACATAAGAATGGCCGTACTGGGTCAGTCCAAAGGTCCATCTAGCCCAGTATCCTGTCTGCCGACAGTGGCCAATGCCAGGTGTCCCAGAGGGAATGAACCTAACAGGTAATGATCAAGTGATCTCTCTCTCTCTCCTGCCATCCATCTCCACCCTCTGACAAACAGAAGCTAGGGATACCATTCCTTACCCATCCTGGCTAATAGCCATTAATGGACTTTACCTCCATGAATTTATCTAGTTCTTTTTTAAACGCTGTTATAGTCCTAGCCTTCACAACTTCCTCAGGCAAGGAGTTCCACAAGTTGACACTGCAAGCTTAAGGCTGTGTGAGCTTGACTACACATGACAGTAGGCATACTCTTGGTGCTAGTGCTGAATGAAAGATGTTCCATTAATATGGGGATAAAATGAACAACATGTTTGTTTCTAGAGCAAATGATTATTTGATTAATATTGTGCACTTGATGCATTTCATTTAAGAATAGTCTTGTACATCTTTGAGGTAGACATTGTACTGATTTTATAGATGAGTGGACAGAAGTTGAGAGTTGCCCATGGTCACACTGTGAATTAGTGATAGAGGTGGGAAAAGAACCCAAGAGTCCTGACTCCCAGTCCTCCCCTCTAAACACTAGACAATAAGCAGTAGGGAGGAAGTGTTAACTGTGTTGTGCTTTGCTGGACTGGAACTGTGATTTCTTCCCGGTAAACTCAGTACAGAATGCATTGATTTTTAAAAGTTGTTGGTTGGAGATCTGTAATGCAGAGACCACTATATCAAAACCAGTGTTTCATCCCGAGCAAACTTCTGAGGTTATTGAAACAAAATCTTAATTGCACAAACAGGTTTACAGAAACCAGAGTCTACAGACATCAAGTTGACAGGCCTGAGTGTGAAGTGTGAGGGAGAGAAGAATTACCAGTCTAATAGTGGGAATCCTCCAAAAGTTGTTGTCTTATCACAGATCATTTGTAGTTATCCATGTCCATGACTGATCATTAGGGTGGTGAGTCAGAGACTTGAGTGAAACTAGCTGATATAGAACCAATTTTTGCCCCAGATCCCTAAGTGGCCCCCTCAGGGATTGAACTCACAACCCGGGGTTTAGCAGGCCAATGCTCAAACCACTGAGCTATCCGTCCCCCACAACTCATGTGGACAAGTGTTCATAATGGAAAAGCTGTGTAGTGGAAATGGGGTGATTACACTACCTGAGTCATCTCTTCAGACATGACACAAAAATTAGAGCGTTTAACATTTCCAAACTCCTCATAGCTGTCTGCTGTGTCCAGTTCCCAGAGGAGAGATGTCCATGTTTGTGTATGTGTTTCATGTACTTGTCACATACAGGTCTGTCTCATCTCACGCTGGGGTTACGTTCTGCAGTCAGCGCGTAAAGCAGAAATCACATATAGTCAAAATTACATTGAGTGTAACGGTGGGCAGAATCGCCCGCACTACAGAAACAGTATTTAAATTGTTGTTTTTCTTTTTTTTTCCTCTTGTTTTTGCCGACCCACAAAGCTGAAATCACGCATGTTAAATGCGCCTAAGATGCAACAGACCTGTATATGCCATTGCAGTGTGCACCCTTGTTACCACTTAGGTGAGAGACCAAAGATTGTGACTGGGCCATGGAAATGGAGCGAAGGGCTTGCTCCTGCTATGGTCCTTCCAGATTGGAGTTCAGATACAGTAGCTAGCTACACAGTGCAAGTGCTATATCGCTTCTGTGGGTAATTGGAGGACGTCAGGTGTGGGTGCTTTCATACCTCCTTCCATAAACCCCAGTGAGGTTTGAAATGTTCGCCCCAGATTCTTACTGCATTTTGAAAGTTAGTCTAAACAGAATGACAGTATTTTGAGCCTGCTAATAACGAATGCAGTTAAACACAAGATGAGTATATTTCATTAGAGAAACCCCAGTCTCTGGGCTGGGCTTTGGGCCTTGTTCAGCTGCATATGTTTTGAGGTAGTGATATGTAGCAGGTATGTACATATATTTACATACTTAGATGTATTTGGTGTCTTGTATGCAGTACATATTGCACAGCATGGGAACATTAACCACCTCTTCTTTGCTCTTTGGACAGAACTGTGAACACTAGAGTCCTGGAAATAACCTGATTGCACTTCAGTAATCCAGTGTTTTATCAAGTACCGAAGGCCTTGTTTTGAAAAGCTGCTTGTTAACCTTTTACCTGTCTTCAAGCTTGCAAAAAAGACCAGCAGGGAAGGGATAATAAACTTCTACATTTGCACCTTGAAAACTTTCAGGGAGCCTTCCTTGCTGTTGTTCCTTTTCCATTTGTTTAGCGGACTGTTTGACAAGCTTTCCTTGTTAAATATCGCTTGTTCTTCTTGTACAAAATCTCCGCTAACCTGTCTGCAGGTCCTTTTATTTTCATATTAGTGTGATGTACAGTCCCCGTGTGCCATTGAAAATCTACCAGCTGTCCACTGACAAATATTTTTGCGTGTTTCTGAAGTGGCAGTTTGCAAATTTAAAATAAAAATTATGCATTCCATGCATATTAAAACCAAATCCCATCTGTTATTTTCCTGTAACATCTCTGTACAGTTGGTGATAGTAATAGGATATTTAAGAAAAGCTAAATTGTTCAGTTATCTCTTTGATCCAACACTGGGTTAAGAAACTGTTTTGGATTATTTCTAATATGAAAATATTAGTAGCTTCAAAATACAGTATTGTACAATCATTCATACATTTTAATATTACTGGAACATCCTAAAATTTTACAATATACACAAATATGTATGCACTAATATACTGCGAAAATGTTGAGTACCTAAACGTGTTTGTTATAGTGCAGTTTAACATTTGTCATGCTTTTTAAAATGTTTTCATTTGAATTACATATTTAAGTTTATCTAAACTCATGTAAGTATTATGTTGTGTACATAACAGTATTAGGCCATTCAAGTCCTATTTTTTTGTTCATGTTAATTATTCTACATGTTCCTGTGCTAGCTTTATAACAATGACTGCAAATAGCATATGTATTCCCTTTCCTAAAGGCTGCATTAAGTAATTACATCTACAGTTACTTGCTTTTTACAGCATGAAGAGATTAACTGAGTATCTTTTGCAAATGGCTGCTACAAAAAGTGTAAGTGCAGTCCTGTTCTTATGCCTTTGTAAGAGATACGGGACAATGATTTCTTTTCAAGAATTGCTTTTTCAAACCCTGCTTGAATCCTTAGCTGACACTTCAGTACCAATTAATCATCTGAATGGCAGCTGCGTTTTCAGTGTTAAAATGCAAATGTTCTTGCTGGAACTAAATGAGTTCCTTTCTTGACACCACAGTTAAAACAGGAAACCCTCATCCTTCCTACTATCTCAACCCTTTGCTATTCCAAGTATAGTAGAACTGTTTTAGACTTAGAGCAGTGCCTTAGGTAAAAAGACATGTATTTTTGTATAATAGCTGTTTCTGGCAGAGACAATCATTCTAACAAACAAGATGCTGATATTTTTTTCTGTGCAGATGTTATTTGTTGAATGCTCTGTTACAGCTGTATGTAAATATGTGTGCACTGTTAAATAAACTTTGCAGTTGAACAATGTGTTTGGTTTTTGCAGTACTGAACATTAGGTTACTAGGGCTCTCAAAACTTTTCCCCAACTGCTTTTCCTGGAGATGCAGTCAAATGTTGACCAAAACAACCACTCTAATATACAATAGACTCCATAAAGTAAGTGTTGCTATTAAAATAAAATGTGAATGGTTAGAGTCGTCTTTGTATTGGGTAGTCCTGGTGGGCCTCTTGTGCTAGGTGCTGTAACGGCACATGTACAAATCTATTGATGCTTAAAAAAGAAAAGAATAAGTTCACAGAAGCCCGTGACTTACATTCTGACTTCCTTTTTTGCAGCACTTTATGCTCAGTACAGGAAAGCAGTGACTGCTGGGAACATTACTGGACAGTGCATCTTGCTTTTCCAAATGGCTGTTTCCGGTGGATTTTGCTGCTGTGAGATCTAAATACACATAGTAGTTTGAGTAACCTCAGTTTGTTAAATGTCTTTTGTATTGCATCAGATCTAGTCTTCATCTTGTTATACTTTTTAGTATATTAGTTATAGTTGGTATCTACTCCATAAAGTAGAAGTCCCCAAAGTGTCGGGGGATGCGGCTGAGGCCTGGGCCAGCCTGCACGGGGCCAGGGGAGGGAGCACCTCCCAGCTCCACTCCTGGGCCTGGCCTTGGCTCTGCTCCTGGTCCCTCCCCCAGCTGTGGTCCCATCCTCAATTCCCTTACCCGTTTGTCATCCCCCCTTCCCCTAAGCCATGGCACTGCTGGCCCTGTCTCTGTGGGGTGGGGGTGGAGGTGAGGGGGTGCAAGGTAAAGTTTGGGGACCACTGCCATAAGGAAGCAGCAAAGAACTTGCCAAAGTGACTTGGTTTCAATTAGCATTGTAGTTTCTTCAACAGTCTGTAAGAATTCTTAGTTTGTAGGAAGGTTTGAAGATGTGATGCCCTAATGCTAATTATACTTTCACATTTTTCCTGTTAATGCACTCAGCTCAAGCGTGTTTTTTCACATGAATCAATAAGGAAAAGCAGTTATTGGAACCAAATGTTTTTTACTTAATCATGGTTCTTGCGAATTCCAGTATTGGTGGCTGGAGCTATTCTTCTACAATATAGAATTAAAATGTACAAGGGGATAGTCCTGCCGTTAAGTTTTACTGCCCTTTTAAGTAGAAACTAACATTGACAGACTAGAAGTCTCATAGATAAGTAATTATGAGCAACTCCCTTGCCCTAAGCTATTATTAGTCTGAATGTCTGAGGTCCATTGATCATTACCTGGATGAATAATGGCATCTTACAAATTAACACCAGTTTAATTTACCAAGAGGATGAATCATTTCCTTTAATGAAGTGTCAAATGACAGGATTTGGAGAAGATAAATTAGTACCTTGTTACTGCTAAACTTGACACTCTTTCCTTTCTCCAAGTATAAATCGTGTCACAAAAACTCATCTTCAATATTGCTTAGAGTTACTTTGTAGTGCAACACGGCTTATTTTCTTTTTATTAGACTGTTAAATTCTGGCCTCTAAATTAATCTGGTAAATTCTGAGGTGACTCCATGGTGAAAAACAAAGTTCAGTGAGCCTTATCGCTGCTGTGAAATAGGAAAAAGTTTCAAGAAATTGAGTATTTCAGGGCCGTAGGTCTTTCATTTTGTTCAAAGACCGAAGGGGGTGTAGAATGGCTCTCTAATTTCCATCCTCGAAACCTTGTGTGTGTTCATCTCCTTCTATCCCCCTGTCCCTGCCCTGAATCCCAATGGGAATTCAGGGAGATGAGATGGCTTAATGTTGCTCAGGCTGCTCCATTTATTTAAAAATAGATTACATCTGGAAGAGGGATTTCAGAGGGACAGACACCAATTTGAGGTTAATTTTCCAGTAACTCTATATTGGCCACAGGTACAAATAAATACGCTCTTGGCAGTGAAGGTGTTGGCACTCGGAGGGGTCCTCAAAACAAGTAAGTTCAGTTTTGCAGTGTAATGGGGGGAGGGGAGCTCTTAGTGACTTTGACACACACACCTTGATATTTGTTGCCTACAAAAACCAGTGAAGAGAAACAATCATCCAGAGTACATGAATCCAAACAAGCATTAATCCAATTTTTATTAGATTTTAAAATAACAGGTTGGCATGGTAGGAGAGCTATCCTACAATGTTTGAAAAATGCATATACATTCATTGTATGTTATGCTTCAAAGAATAACTTCTTGAAGGTGCTGAATTAGTAAATCAGGTGTAGACAGCATAATTAAAGTAAAAAAGCTGGTAAGCAAAACCCTCTGACAAGCCAACTTAAAATCAGTTAATTGCCATAAATCTGTTTTAGCATTCTCCCTAGCTAAACCACAGTAGCAAAACATTATAAACAAAGCCACACCATATACTTACTGTAACTCGCTTTATAGGGTAGTATAAGCAAAGGCATTTAATGTCTGTATATAAAGTACTCATGAATGTATAATTACGAAGCACCATATCTGTGATCCTGGGTGTGATCTTTACATCTCCTTACTGATGGGTTTGGGTTTTTTTTGTTTTAGTGGGTGCAGAGGTTTGTATGTTCCTTGTCAAAAACCACGTCATCAAGTGTCAAACTTCAACTTAAGTTACAAAATCAGCTTTTGTTTTACTTTGTGCTAATCATCATGCAGAAGAGGCAATATTTGGATATTTAAGGACCTAAAATTCTGGCACCTCGAGCTTTTGTGTTAATGGTTGGCATGAAAGCAAAGTTAGTTTTGCAGCTGAGTAAGTTTTGTTACTGCAGAACCTTAAAATCTACAATCAAACAAGCTGAAATATGCTGGCGCTGGACGTCTGAACCATTCTGTAAAATGGAAGAAGGCAGAGTTTAATATGCAAGCGCCTTTAGCAGGCCCTTCTGAACCAGCTCAGATACAAGAGCAAGGCTCCAATCCATTTTACAGCAAAGGCTGAGACTGCTCCTTACAGTCTGTGGGGACAGTCAGCGCAGTAAATTTGCTCATTATGATAGACAAAGCGCCTGTTAGCCAAAGGACGGGAACACTTGGTACACTTGAAACAATAATCGTGCCAGGATTGGCCTTCATGGCTGACCACAGTGGATCCTCTTCCAAACCCTATTAGAAAGATAGAGGGAGTTATTACAGAAGGTAATTAACATTCCTTTCAATAGAAAGTAACTTGTTCTGTATTAATGTTTAGTGACTTATAGAGAGAATAGAGTAGTTGGTGGCTTTCCAGGAAAGCCACCATGTGCCCTGACCTGTATGAACTCAGCCAGACCTAGCAAGAGCTGGACTTGGTCCCAGATCCCCTGCTCTGCTCTCTGTTGTCTACCTCAGCAAACTCTGCTGGTAAAGGACTGGTGAAAATCCCAGCAGTTGGAATGCAGCTGTTTTGGTGCATTCAGGCCCCTTTAAGTTTCAGCAGCACCTCGCTGCCCACATTGTCCTGACAACTTCTATTTTTAAACCTGGTTTGTTTCAAAATTAAACATAAAAAATCCTCTTCTCCCAGAGGGGTTTCCCAGACCACTCAGAGTCTCATAGGACTCCACTTCAGGCAAGATCAGAATCAGGCCCTGAGTGGCTTAGTCCCAGCTCCTCTAGCACTGGTCTCCTGTCTAGTTTTGCCAATTCTGCAGTGAAAAGCCTTTTCTTGTGTGGGTCCTTCCCTCTAAACCCAGCCTTCCTCCAGCTCTTCCAATCTCCCTGTAAAACAGCGTTTAATACATGTGCTACTCCTGTGGGAATTCGGCACACAAAAAATAAAAAAGCTACATGCACTATTTTAAAATTCTGCATATTTTGTCAAAATCAAATAAGCTAGTTTCAATTATTTTGCTAATTTATTTAAACAACAATACAATGGATGGAGAATGGGAGTGGGGAGTATTGGAGGAAATCACCAAACCCCCCCTTTGTCTAATAGTAACGTAGATAGTATTGACCCTTCTAGTTATTAGTCAACAAATATATGCAGCCATATGCTCAGTGTTACATCATAGGCAGCTGATGAGCAAGTGAGGGCTGGGGCCTGAAACTCACAATTTATACTGGCTACTGACCATCTCCAGAAAGGTCAGTAGTAGACAGTTCATGGAGATCAGTTCTAATCACTAAAGCACCAATAAGCATTTATAAAGCCATATAGTCTATTACACCACTCTAGCAATGTAAAGGAGCCTTAACATTTGTACACCTGTTGTATACTCCTGGGGGAATTCACTAAGCAGGCAGGCTGCTACATTCTGCTCTGCTTGAGGGAACAGAGCATGACCCACACATACAACTTTAGAAACACCCCAGAGTCCTGCCCCTCCATGTCAAGTGTTCCGCAATATCAAGCACAAGGGACAGAGTGTCTGTCTCACGTGCATGACTGCCCAGCCCTTCTGCTGGTGATTTACATCTCTACCAGCTGCTTTTGGTGCCCAGAGTTTGCACATGACCAGACATAACCAGTGGATAAGGCAAACAGGCAGGTACAGTGCGGGAGATGGTAAAAACAGCAGGCTGGGATCCGAGCTACTGCCTGGCTAAACACGTGCACAGCTTGCTCCTTGTGTTGCCATTCTCAGTCTGCGGTTTTGTACGTGCCGTGTGGGAGAGGGGAGCTGAGGAGGGATTTGGCGGATAAGATGGTGGCTTTAGGGAAAGAGTTATTTTCTACTAAGTTCTATTCCTTTCTATGGATTGCTTAGATCTATGAACTATCAAATCCTATGCCTGCTATTAGAATGCTCTGATAGGTCCAAAAATCGCCTCCTGCTTTCCACTTCATTCCTGTATCCAATTAGCCACAAGGAAGCAAACTAGCATCATGTTCCAGTTCTGCAGGTCTCGGTCACCTGTTACTTGAAACAGGTGTTACTGTTTGGTTTCTTGCTGATGTTCTACATCACACACATTGTATCCACCTACCTGCCTCCTGTTTTCTTACTCTAATTTTTTACACCACTTTTAGCCCAAATGAAGGCCACCTGCTTCTGTCTATTTTAAGCCTAGTCTTCAGGAGACTGCGCTGGGGGTGGTCAGGGTGAAGGGGTGAGAGACAGCCTGGACAAATAAGGGGGAGGAAGGGCTGGATAAAACAACGCTGCCTTTGCTGAGTCTCACTAATTGACCAACCTACCTGTAATGGGGTTCTTGCAGCCAGCACACTTCTTGGCAACAAATGTCTTGTAGCAATCAACACAGTAGTACTGATCCTCCACAGCAGTGAAGCGTTTCCCACCAATCTGCTTTGAGCAGCCAGTACAGACAAAGCACTCTGAATGCCAAGGCTGCTCCTGGTAAGTGATTCCTCCAGAAGTGATGGCCTGGGGCAGAAATGAACATAAGGGAAGCGTTCTGCTGTAACCATCACTGCAAATCATTACAGGTAGGGCAGCTGGGTTTCAGAACTGGGGTGAAGGAGCTTGCTACGGTTAGCTCTTGTGTGGGGTTGGGTTCCCCTGTCCTCAAACAGCAACAGAGGGATTTCCCTTCTTTTGAGAGGTTTTTGCCTAAAAGGCACCAGCACAAAGCTGGCTGAGTTTCTCTGTGCTGAACTCTGATCAGCCAGGAATATCCAGGAAATTTTCTCAGCCATTAGCGTTACAGATATTTTACAGCACTGGTGGTTTACAGTACCAACTTTGCACTAATGATTCCAGTAAAATACATCAGCAAGCAACAGCTGTTGACTTTTTAGCAGTGGAAGTGAGGCTGTTGTTTGCTTTATTCATTATGCAGGGAAGCTTTCCTTTTGATGAAGGAGTCAAGAAACTAAAGTGCCTTTGCTTGAATACCGGCGTCTGGAAAAACTGACAACTCCAGTGAAATCTTTGCTCAATCTGATGATTTTCTCAATTAAAAAAAAAAAAGGTTAAGGTTAGTCCAGCTCATTTTCCTGCTCCTCTGCTCAACTCAATGCTCCCATAGGCAAAGGGCCTCTTCCCAACCCAAGAACTGCCTGGTGACTTACCTTCTTGCACTTAAAACACAGCTTGGCAAACTTATGTTCGTGGCAAGAGACACAGTAGATATCATCTCCTTTGGGGAAGAAGCTGCCTGTTCCTATCACTTGCTTGCACTGGCTGCAGGTGAAGCATTCCTTGTGCCAGAATGACTTCTTGTATTCAACATTTTGGTCTCCTGCAACAGAAAGCGACAGGTTGCTGGTACAGGAATTTGTGCAGCCCACATGGTCACTCTTAATGCTTTCAGGGTAATCTGCTGGCAGGCCGCAAGACATGTTATTTACATTGACCCTCCTCAGACACATCCCTGCAGCTCCCAGTGGCCGCTCCCAGCCAATGGGAGGTGCAGAAAGTGGCAGGGGTAGGCCGCCACAATGCCAGTTGGGGCACTTATGGCCAGCAAAGTTCAGCATCAACCAGGCTGAGCTCTTGGAAATGTGGGTTCTGGTTCTGCTGCCTGAATGGAAGCTGAGGGCTTGCCAAGATCCTGGCTCTAGTGCTCTCCTCCAGGGAGCCACTGTTGTTTTTTAAGGAACCAGGATTAAAAACCAAGTGCTAAGGTAAAGTATAAGCACAAAGCTAAATCACAGACAGAAAAAGGCAAGGGTTTATTTGTAATTAGACCGTGTAAAGCTGGAATAGCTAGGCACGTGCCAGTCACCCTTCCCCTTGAGCACTGGCTTGCATAGCTCCTGACTGGGAGGTTAGGCCATGGCATGGTTCTCTGTGTTTTCAGGAGCAGGTCCATCTTCCTGAGCAAGTCAGCCTGGTGCACGGCCATTAGCTGCTGCCTTCCGTGGCTTGTGCTGGATAGGACCGTTAGAGTTAGATAAGGTGATCAGCTAACAAGTGTGAAAATTGGGATAGGAAGTGGCACAGGTGCCAACTTTCCTTGGCAGTGGTGGGTGCTTCTGCCCCTGCCCTGCCCCTGACTCTGCCTCCTCCGTGCCTGTATTGGATCCCTCTCCTTCCCCGAGCGCGCTGCGCTTCTCCTCCCTCCCAGCGCTTGCCTTGCAAAACAGTTGTTTAGTGGCGCAAGCACTGGGAGGGAGGGGGAGAAGCAGGATGCAGCAGCGCGCTCAGGGGAGAAGGCGGCGACGGAGCAGAGGTGAGCTGGGGCCGGGGCATGGATCAGGGAGCTGCCAGTGGGTGCAGAGCAGCCCCGGAGCACCCACCGAGTCAGTGCCTATGGGAGGTGGGGGTAATAGGTCCCTGTATAAGACAAAGCCCCAGATATCAGGACTGCCTCTACAAAAATCAGGACATCTGTTTACCCTAGATTTGGACTATACACCAAGCTGGGTAACTAGCAGCAGTACCTGCAATAATAGCTTTGAAGCAGCCTTTGCATTTGTTTGCACCCTCAGTGGAGCTACAGCTGCTACACCAAACTTTATTGTTTTCCTTTAGCATGAAAGGCTCATTAACCAGAGACGTGTAGCACTTAAAACAGCGGAAGCAGTTGTCGTGCCAGTAACGGTTTTTGAAATGCAGCTCCTAGGAACAACAAGAACAAAAATGCATCATTGTACAGTGCCGTGACCCCCCCCCCACCCCCGCATCTCCTCAAGCACAAACGTTCTATTGACAAGATTTCACAATACTGTCGCACCTTTTCACTCCAAATACGTTCCCACTTTAGTGTCTAGCATGACTGAATGCAGCCAGCTCTGGGGTGGAGGACAGCAGCCAACCAGCCACCAAACAGCACCATTGAAAGAACAGGAAATGTTGGTCATGGACACCAGGATAACACTGGATTCTTTAATAGCCATCATAATATATAGGCACTTGGTTTTTAAGACCTCATTTGAAAGGTTGACATGGGGTAGACTGCATAGTACTTTAACCTATTTCTCTCTGAAGCACCGAGTGGGGCCTGGCACACTTTGAAGCTAGGTTCCAGTGAGGGAAGATGTGTCAAACCCAGTGCAATGTACATCCCTTGGGCCTTTGCTGTCACCAGGCTCCCTGCACTTAGAATGCAGGCTGAGGGGAGCTGGACTTTCCCTCTTAGTAAAGTTCTAAACAAGGCCTAAATCACAGAAAAGTATTTGATTTACTGGCGCTGCCTTAAAAAGGAACGTGGGCAGCTAAACTTCCTCGCTGACACAAGGTTATTCTGTGCAAACCCCAGAAATAGTTGTTCCTGGGCAAATGTTGACATTTTGCCTGTGCTAAATGTAGGAGAAGTATCTGCTGTGCAGTTTTGCCCGCACACACGTACCGAAGAAACAGTTACATTTAGCCCAAGCCCATCTTACTAGATCCTTCGATTGCCCAGCAAGCGTCCCCAAGTGGCAGCAGAAGGCCAGAGCTGATTGACACATGCTTCATAACAGTTTTTCAAATAAAAATTTCAGGTAAGAACAGGAAACTACAGCTGAAAGTTGTGTGTGGGGAATGGACTTTCAGCCTCACGTTAACAGATCTTCTGGCCATGGGAACATATTGCCATGGGGGTCATAGTGGCAGCAGCCCACTGTACCTTGGCATCAGCACCAATGGGTTTCTTGCACTCGATACAGGTGTTGGCACAGAATTTTTCAAAGCACTTCACGCAACAGTGGCGTCCCTCCTTCTGCACATACTTCTTCCCGTGCAGCGGGTCGCGGCAGTAATGGCAATCAAAGCGCTCCGACATGGTGCCCACGGTGTAACTGCTGGGCCCTGCAGGGGGGAAGGAGGGTAAATTGTACTCTCAGAGCCATTCCAACACACGTCAGATGCGCCTGCCCTAGCGCTGGTCTCCTGGCTGCCTGCCAGTCCATGACACACCTTCATGTGACAGCAGGACTTGTGTTGCCAGGGCCCGCCTGTCAACAAGGCTAAGGGTATGATACAGCAGCAATTTCACCACAAGCAAAGTTCTTCCAGGGCATTTTAATGGCAGGTGGCACAGAGCTGTTCATGTCAGGGGCCAGCTGCTCTAAATAAAACTGACCTAGACCACACAAAATAGACAGGTTTGGGAGTGTCTTCAACCAGCAGCGGGTCATGGGTGGGCTTTGCCAAGTAGCTGGCTCATGGCAATGCATTACAAGTCCTCGCGCCTGGCTCACAGCCTCTTCCCACCCCCACCACAACAGGCCATCAGTATTGTGCTGTGCCTAATGCATTATACTCAACGGGGACTTAAACCACATCCCCAATGTTTCTTACACACCCATCATCACAAGCAAAAGCTTCGCTGAGCCATGCAGCCAGCAGTAATGCAGCGCGCACACTCAGATGTAGTATGAAAAAGAAAATGCTTGTTATGTGCTACAATGTGGAACAGGATTTCTAGCAGCAATGATTGCTGCAAAGGCTGCACAAGCTTCCCAGATGCAGGACGCTGTGGACTCAGAGCTGCCTCTATATCGTCACTGCTTTTCCCTTGCCTGGCCCATTGGGCCACAGCCATGTGTCACTGACATCATTGGCCTCCCTGGTGATGGCCGGTTTTAAAATTGTGTAGGTGCGCGCATGTGTATTTATGCAGCATAGTAAGTCTTGTGACCCAGGAACATCTCTCTCTCTCTTACCCTCTGTTGCCACCAGTGGGCGTCTCATACCCTGTCTGTGAGATGGGTGATACCTTCACAAGCAGGCCAATGTGCCCTACTGCCTCAAGGAGCCACGCCCCCCCCACCTACTTGTTAATGATGGGCTTGCACACGGGCAGATTAAGATTTCCTGGGGCATTGGGCCAGTGCAAGTGGGGGGGGGAACGGGGGCCTTCCACCTGCATTCCGCCCCTTCCATCTGTGGCCCCACCCGCAGCTTCACCCTTTCTGCCCCTTCACCACAGCCTGCTCCCTGTTCCATGTAGGGTTACCCCCGCATCCCACAACCCGTTTGCTCCTTTCTACACTCCCCTGCCCCGCCCCACTGCAGCCCCAAGACTGGAAAAGCTCTGTCCCCGTGCCGCAGCCTCGGGACCGCAGCAGGGAGTGAGAGCTCCTCCAGGCCTAGGGTTGCAGCAGGGGCCCGGGTGCTGGGGCTGCCTCTGGCACCCCCCACTTTTGCAGGGAACCAGAGTTTGGGGGGGGATGTTCTGTGGGTTTCCCCTATCCAGTGGCTTCTGACAGGGACAGGGTTAGGGGACATGGGGGCTTCCCCACCCCGCCCGGGGCCCCTGTGCACAGCCAGGTGACTAATCTGTCATGGCTTGCATCTGCTCCAAAAGTTGAATTTTGTCAGTGGGAGCAGAAGCCAAAAACTGTGTTTAAACTTCAGTTTTCTATTTCATCTTTGGGGAGCGGGGGCCGGGGGGACAGGGGGACTGAGTTTAAGCCAGTAAAAGAAAGGTCAGAGCAGCTTTGCCTGCCAGGCAGTCCTTGCAAACAAGAGTACGTCACTCACAGTAACCCGAACATACACAGCTTGAGTCCTACAGCTTGTACCTGGTAATTTAAGAATTCAAGGAGTTCTTCACAATTTAACAGTGAACAGTGAGCGAAGAAAACACCTTGATCAGCCCCCTCCCACGTTTTAAATCACCCTCCAGGAGCTGGAGGGGATGTGTGAGAGGTCTGATGGCCTGGCATTAAGACACAGGAGCGTGAGTCAGGCGATCTGAGTTAATTCCTGACTGTCATTATTTCAGTGAGGACTTAAGGAAGGGGTACTTGAGTATGTTTCCAACTGCACCCTACATTGGTCTTAGGTTTAACATGAAGAAAAAATGAGCTAGAAATTGCCCCAAAGTAAAAGACCCATGGCTCTGCTCGTGTGTGACTTCTTGTGCTTTGTCTCTGCCTTTACAGGGATCCAGCAATGGAAGCCTGGCTGCTAGCTTGCATTTTGAACTTGGCCCCAGACTTGCAGGAGGCAGATGTGATGTTCTCATGACTCTAGAATTTTCCACTGGAAGTAATGTTTGCCAGCCATGTTGCACCTTGGCTGGGAGTCAGGGATCACCACCACCCCCGCCCCATAGACATCCAACCCTGGCTGGTGGGTCCCTGCTCAATACCCCAAGGACAACGTCTGTTCCCGTTCCCTATACTCATCCACAGGTAGGATGGGGAGGGTCCTGTCACCATGGCATATAAGCATCTGCACTGAGACACAATTCCCTGTAGTCATGTGTCCAGGGTCAGCAGGGGTGTGTGTGAAAATTCCTTCCAAACCAATTACTCTTCTGACCATGGGGATGTAAAACAGTCTTTGCTAATTTATCCTGACGGGCTGCTTCCCTGTTACACTCAGCCGCATTTTTTCAGCTTACTGTAATGAAAGTGTGAAGTAAACAAGAATTTCCTCCTTGGCAATAGCTGGACAGAGAGATGAGGCTGAGTTCTGTCAACAGAAAACGCCAAGAGGAAATGCAATGACGGGCTCTTGATAGCCCTAAAGCAGGGGGTGACAGGAAAACAGAATTAGATTAGACAAAGCAAATGGTCCTTGCTTCCTGTTGTTGCTGACCGAAGTCTGTGCCCTCTGCTTCTTCAGATCCCCACATGCTGGCTTTTCAGGGGCTATGAAGAGCCTGCTACAGGGGGGAAATATGCAGAGAGAAAAACGCTATGCCCGAGCACTTGGCACTTACCCTCCCTCCCCACCCCCTGAATGGAGTTCAGCACAGTACTCAGGATGGGGCTCCAGAACCCCTTTAGCGGTAAGGATGGCCCAGGGGCTAGGCCCCTCGCCTGGGACTTTGGTGCAATGCCCAGCTCAGCCTCTCCCCCAAAGGAAGGCGCCTTCTGCTGAGTCTCCAGGGACCTGTCTTATTCCCCCTCTTCATTATCCACCAGTCCACACAGACAGCCAGGTGTCCAGGCTCCACTGCCAACACCATGCCAACTACACCCAGCTGTATCTCGCCTTTCCACAGTTGCCACCGACCATCACAAGGATGTCGTGAGGCCTGCAAGAGCCCAGCATCTAGGTGAAGAGCAGGCGGCTCAAATGAACCCCAAACAAGCCCCCTGTAATCTAGCTGCAAGACAGAAACACTTCACAGAACGAGCTGGGACGCTGCGTCATTCCCTCCCCCGTCTCCATCAAAGGCAGCTGCCACTCATCGACCTTACGGTGCAAAGCCTCAGGGGCCTGCTCAGTTCTTGGCTGGGGACTTGATCCTGCAGTGTGCAGCTCACTCTGGCCACGATTCAGCAAAGCGTTCTGGCATGTGCTACACCCAAGGTTAAAGCAAGAGCTCTGCTGGATTCAGGGCTGGATCTGGCTTTTTTGCCACCCCCAAGCAAAAAAAACAACAACCAGGGTGCAGGGAGGCCAGACCGGCAAACCAAAAAACAAGCAAAGAAACTAACTTCCGGTGCCACTTACTTGGCAGCTCACGGCTGCCTCCCCCAGCCACGCTGGTGAGCCTCTGAGCGGGCGGCAGCTGCACTCCGGCTAGCGGGACTCCCTGCGCTGCAGACATGCCCTGGGCAGCGAAGTGTGTGCCCCAGCTAGCGGGAGGGGAGGGAGCAGGGAGAGGCAAGAGAAGGGGGGCGGCCAGGGCTTCCTTCAGCCAGGGCGCTCGCCACTCGGCCCCTCCCGCCGCGCTGCCTGCCAGGAGGGCTCTGCCCCGCTCCTGCCTGCAGGTGAACTGAAAGGCGTCGGTCGGCTGGGAGGGAAGGACACGGGCTGCCGGGCTTGCTGCACACCTGGCACCGGCTGGAGCTGACAGAGTGCGCAACCCACTCCCAGGCGGGCGCTCCCCTCCTCCGCACCGCCATCCCCTACAGTGGTGCACTGAAAGTCGTAGGTGAAACAAAAGAAAAACAAACCAAAAAAACCCCGGCAGGGGGGCCAGAGCAGTAAACCATAAAAAAATAAAATAAGGCGTCCGTGCTGCCCTAGGATTGGGCCAAATGCCACCCCTTAGAATCTGCCGCCCCAAGCAAAAGCTTGCTCGGCTGGTGCCAGGAGCCGGCCCTGGCTGGATCAGGGCTATGGTGCTCAGCGCCTGCAGGACTGAGCCCTAAACCGTGAAGGCCAGGTAGCATAAACGGTGCATAAATGGTCTTCCAGCTCCAGCTTCCTTGGAAACTGCCCCTTCCTGCCAGGCAAGAACCTGGTGACTGCGGGGCACATGTTCATCCCTTCCAGAGCTCACGCCAGCTGCGGCTGAATGTGGATGCAACACACAGGCTCCAGCTAGTGCAAACTGGGGCTGCTCTCCTCCTCCTCCTCCATGGGAAAAGCCACCTGGAGCATATTACCCATGTGCTGCAACCCCTCTGGTGGTGGTTCCCACTCTGCCTGTGTTGGCAGGTCAAGGCACTTTCCCAGGCATCACAGTCAGTCATTGCAGCTCCATCATGCCCCCGGGACAATGCCTCTTTCAAAGGCCTCAGGAGACACGTGAAGGCCAGACACGGTGTTCTTGGTGGCAGGAGGACAGAGGAGGTTGGACTACTCAGAATCTGAGCAGATTGAGGGCATGTGGCGAACTTCCCTTCTTTGAGAAAGATTTCCCACCATCCCCCAGAAAGACAGCAGAGGGAAAAAGGAAATGATAGCTGTATATCCTGAGTGGCGCCTCCTTGTAAATATGCCCTGACATGGATCAGATCCTAAATTAAAGACCTAAACTGAGCCCTAACCTGGGAGGCAGAGCATCTGGCACCTTCCTCTGAGCACCTGGACCCTGCTGGAGATGGGCTACTGGATTAGATGGCCCCCAGGTCAGGTCCAGCCCTGTTATTCCTAGGTTCTTACCAGGGGAGAGAGAGTCCATTAGGGAATGTCTACACCGCATCTAGGAGCAAGCCTCCCAGGCCGGGTCCTCAGACTGGTGCTAGCAGGACTCGCACTCACTATGGCTTGGGTCAGAGCTTGGGCTCTTGGGCTGGGGGCGAGGCGGTGGGGGGCTTGACAGCCCGAGCTCCAGCCCAAGCCACAATGTCAAGGCAACATCTACAGCACACTAGCATGACCCTGCTAGTGCACATCCTTGGACCTGGGCTGGGAGGCTGGCTCCCATATGCAGTGTAGACAGATCCTTAGGGACCTCACTATGCAGCTCTACTTTGCTTGGGAAGCCCCTACATACAATGGTGATGGGCACCCTAGAAACCCTTAAGCGATTCAAGCTTTGAGCCTGCTAAATTACCATACTCTGAAATTACCTCTGTGAAGAAAAAGGCACCCAGTACTAGAAGTTCACATTAGCGCTCCCAGGACCAATTCTGCCACAGCTCAGCTACTGAACCAGTTCAAGTAGGATAGGGTTACATAATGTGCATCAATTCAAAGCAACTGCAACAGTGCAAGGCAAATGCATTGGCTGCTATGACTGGGGTGAGCTCTGCAGCCTTCTATTACTGCGGTGTAGTGTCAGACCTTCCTAGCCACAGTTACCCTTTGAAAAAACAGCAACTGGGCTTTTGATTGCTGGTTTTGGATGCACAGCCTGCCTTATCCCTAAGTCTCATGAAATTCAGTGCCATGTGCAGGAACTGGGACAGACCCAGCTTCCCTTATGGCTTCTTTGCTCCTGTTCTGGGTCACAGACTGGGCCCACAGGGCAGGGGCAGGACTAGGTGGGTGCAGAAGAGGTAGGCAAACTCTCGGACTGGTGCAAGCCTTCAAGGCAGTGGAGTTTCCATGGCAATCAGGCAGCAGGGGTCCCTTTGACCCTTGCTATTTATTGCTGAAGTGCTCTGATGCAGCAGATGATGGTGCTTTGACAGCTAGAGGACTTGTTTGTGCCCCTTTCTCTCTGGCCACTCGCCAGTCCCAAGTGACTGGTAATTTTCCACTAATTGACAAGCTAAGGGCTTGAATCCTAGTCTACTGAGGTCAATGGGAGCATTGCCTTTGGTTTCAGTGGGAGCAGGAGCAGGCCCTGGCTATCAACATCAGCTTAACACCAGCAGGTCAGTTGTTCTGTTGTGTCTCATTAACTACAAACCAACCAGCAGCAAAAATTCCTTTCCTCGCCAAAGGAGACAAAGCAGTGCTGAAAGGAACGCTCCTTGGCTGCCAAGCTCCGGAGGGGCTTCTCTGGAGGTAAACCTTGCCTGATGCTCCCTGCTCAGGCTGCATATTCGTGTAGGTGGCCAACGGGTCACACTGGATTCGATTTCTTCTGATGTTATTAACACATTGAAATATAAACGTAGGAGGCGGAGGGGGTGGGCTCGCACCCACTGGTGCCGCCCAAGAGGGAGAAACCTCCTTTTTGTCTCCTATTTGGTTTCTGGGCTCCTCCAGCTTTGGGTAACATTCTGCTCCCAGTCACATGCAACCTCACTGACTAATCCAGAACACACATGACCTGTGCGTGCACTCCAAGTATTCCCATCAGACAGTCCCCTCCCTTGTTTAAGAGGGGAGGGGAGCTGATGCACATTGAGAGGTGGGCACTGCACAGCGAGCCAGTGGCAGCGATTAGAAGAGAGCTTCCACCATCTCTGGTCTCTTTCCATTTTCATAAAACAGAGCCCAAGCATCTGGGCGAACAGATTTTTACTGGGACCAAGGCCAGTTTTCCTGTCTGGAAACACTGCCTTGCCAAGGTCAGAGGGACAGCGATCTCCTGCTGACAATGCAGCGTTGAGCCCATGCACACCCTGGGACTGAGCCAAGAGCCACATTTCCAAAACATGTAAACCGATGAGAAATATGGAAACTATGTTGACAATGGCCAAATATGTGCGACCTTGTCAGCCGAACAGGATTTATTTGAAAGAAATTGAATTAAGTGCAGTACAGGGCAGGCAGCATTAGATCATTTCTTGATCTTAGTTTTATGATCCCCTTGAGCAAGACCACATAATTACAAACCCATGGCCCTTCCTTGCAACCGCGTCACTGAACCTTAATGCATCATGTACTAACAACAGACAACAATGCTACCAGTGTCTGCAAAAGATAAACACAGCACCAGCTACTCCTGCCACACAAAAGCAAAGGAGCCAGCACACAACTCCTGCCAGATTCTAGCTACCAGAGGTTCCATTTTTTGTAAACAGAGGGACTATTTATGGCCTGGAGCATTCTCAGCCATCCCCCAACCCACATATGGAGCACATCCCCTGTGTGCGCGCACGCACACACACACACACACACAGAAAGAAGCCCAGCCACCTCTGCAGAGCCTCTCTGAGTGGAACTGGGCCGATCCTGAGGCCGCATGACCTGTTCCACAGAGTCCCCGGCTCCCTAGGGGCCACTATGGGCCGAGGGAGTCTCCAGTAGCATGGCTCCTAGGCTGCCATGGAGCTGGTGGGCTCAGGGAGGAGACACAGTGGCACAATATGGATGACCTGACACCCCCCACCCTCACCCCGTACTCGACTGGACACTAGGCAGCAGCCACAGCAGTTCATTATTTTGGAGAAGAGAGATTTGTATCCCTTTAGTCACTTGCCCCTATTACAAGCCCCACCACTGAACTTGCCCAAACATCCAGGTACTTCAACCCTGACCCTGTTGTCTGGAAAGTAATCCCATATCATCTATCGCAATCCCAACACTGGATGTAGGGAAATACCAGGACTGTCTTCCTTCACTTGTCTTTATTTCAGCACGCAGCTTTACAGAGTTGCATTACAAGTTGCTCAGCGGCTATCCAGTGTACAGTATGGACCAATGCCAGGGCAACACATAATCTATAGCAATGCAAAGTAGCTCTCCACACGACAAAGCAAGCACTAATCACAGGATACAATCATGTTACAGGCACAGCACATACTTCAAGAGCAAGACAGTGTGGTGCATGTGTTCATAGACTCATAGACTTTAAGGTCAGAAAGGACCATTATGATCATCTAGTCCGACCTCCTGCATAACGCAGGCCACAGAATCTCACCCACCCACTCCTGTAATAAACCCCTAACCTATGTCTGAGCCATTGAAATCCTCAAATGATGGTTTAAAGATTTCAAGGTGCAGAGACCCTTCAAGCAAGTGACCTGTGCCCCCATGCTGCAGAGGAAGGCGAAAAACCCCCAGGGCTTCTGCCAATCTGCCCTGGAGGAAAATTCCTTCCCGGCCCCAAATATGTTCTAGCTCGAAATAACCTCGAACATGTCTGCTTGGGATGCAACTGTTCTACAAGCTAATTTTTTCCTGACCATGGTGTCTAGATGAAGGGAGTTTGAGCAGCATTGTTTAGCTTCAGAAGTGTCACATATGCATCATCAGAATATATTGTGATCCATATTGTCCTTCAGCTTTACAGATTAAACCAATCACTGAGGCAAGAAAACACTAATTGGGAACAAGCAACAACCAGACTTGAATGACTTTCCCACCTGGGCTGATCTCCGCGAGGGGCGGGATAAGCTATGTGTAGATGTGTGGGGGTGTGAACTGCCACAGGAGGATTTGCTACACTATGGGCCAACTCCTCAAACTCCCTTGAGAGCCTCAAGTAATAAGAGTCCAAGATATCCAATGACACTTGTAATCCTCTTTTTGTTACTCTTCCAAGAGCTCAGACTTCACGGGGAGCAGCAGCACCAATTTTCCTAAAGCAGCTCCAGAAACTAACCCCATCTTAAACTAGGTATTGAGTTCCCAGCAGCTCTGGCCATGCAATGCCCAGACCTTACTCCCTGGTGAGCTGGGCTACCGCTGCAGGGCAGCAGGCCACACCTTATCACATGTCAGGAAACTGATGTGAAAACAAGTTACAGCTCAGCTGGAAATCTACCTGATCAAAAAGGTGCCAATTAGCTGATTGTGCAAAAAGAGTATCTGCTCCTTTTCCAAAGCCACCAATCTTTTCCATCCGTTAGGACGTCTTGGGCACTGTGCCAAGCATGCCTCAGCTTCCAGGGAGAGCTTTCCGTTTGGCTTTAGTGTCAGCAATTAATTCTACAATATGGTAAACAACTCTGTATTTCTTAATACGTTCTCTCCAAAGGGGACACACCCAAAAAGCTTTACTTACAACGTCGTTTGAAATTGGTGCAAGGGCGATTGCATTCATACAAATAAACACTGCTTAGGATGACACACTTGAGCAAGCTCTATCTGCGAGCAATGCACAATATCCAGGGCTGCGTAATCAACTTCTCTCTGTGAACACTCATTGCTGAACTCTTCTGCAAGGCCCTCCCTCTCCCCCCAAACATAAGAACACTTGTTTTCCTGGCTTTCGTGGCCTCCAGTTTGATTACCTGGAATTCAGTCGGGCTATATAAAGCAACACATCACAGAAATGATTTGCAGACCACATTTAACAAATGAAACTTAAGCATAACTGATAAGCAGAGCACGTAGCATAGGATGTGTGTTAATGTCTTCAGGGAGCATGTACACATGCGATAAAGTTTTAGACAGAAACTCAAAAGGTTGGGGTGTAAAAATGAATAGGGAAACTGCTTAAACTTTATTAACCTGTTTGCCACTTAGGAAGGAAGATGAGACCTCAACCTACTAAACTTCTCTTGGTATGTTGAGACGTTACAGACATAGCCTCATTTCTTTTATTGCCAACTTCTGTTGATGGAAGAGACAAGCTTTCAAGCTTCACAGAGCTTGTCAGGAACAGTAGCCAAGCTCACCAGGGAGTGAGGTCTGGGCATTGCATGGCCAGAGCTGCTGGGAACTCAATACCTAGTTTAAGATGGGGTTAGTTTCTGGAGCTGCTTTAGGAAAATTGGTGCTGCTGCTCCCCGTGAAGTCTGAGCTTTTGGAAGAGTAACAAAAAGGGGATTACAGTTGTCACTGGATATCTTGAACTCCTATTATTACTTGAGGCTCTCAAAGGAGGCTGAAGAAGAGCTCTGTGAAACTCAAAAGCTTCCACCAACAGCAGTTGGGCCAATAAAGGATATTACCTGACCTGCCTAGTGTCGCTTAATATCCGGGGACCAACACAGCTATAACAACACTGCAAACAGTATTCTCCAGGTAGCTGAGGAGGTTTTCTTTCAATGCTAGTGCAAATCAGTGCAGCTTCAATGACTGCAATGGGGCTAGGCTGATGTACGGCAGCTGAGGATCTGGCCCATGTATGTAGGATCTCAGTTACTGTACTCTGAATCCCTTCATGCAGTGCCATCTGGTTTGCTATAAACCGCAAAGGTGCCAAAAGAATGCACTTGAAAGGAAGAACTCTTCCCTTCATCAGTTATGAGGCATGAAGTTAATGGCTCCTCTTGTAAAAGGGGATTGTGGGCTGGTGGTACGGACCCCTAGCAAACCGGACAGAGAGAGAAAAGAAGCACTTAAGGTTCATTTGTTCAAGGAGATTAGCTAAAAGCAGTGTTCTTCTGTGTGTGTGTGTGTGTGTGTGTGTGTGTGTGTGTGTGTGTGTGTGTGTGTGTGTGTGTGTGTGTGTGTGTGTGTGTTTTCTCACCCAGCACATTCTACAAGCTACTATGTTGATAAATGAGCGGTGCTTTTATTAACACATGGGCTACTGCAAGTTCTGCATGCATTTTGCAATAGCTATGCAGCCCCATCACACAGGATCTGAGCACCTCACGGGTATAACATTGGTCCCTCACAACACCTCTCTGAGCCTGGGGTAGGGAAGTTTTACATATGGGGATCCAAGGCAGAGTGACTGAGGCCATAATCCTGCAAACTCTTAACTTTTGATATGTGAGAAGCCCCGTTGAAGTTAATGGGGCTCCTGACATGCACAACCGCTTACAGGATCAGGACCTAAGCCACTTGATCATAGTCATGCAGGGAATCTCTGGCACAGCAGAAAATTGAAGCCAAATCTGAGTCCCACACCAGTGTCTCTCATCCACAAGACCAGTAAGAAGAACCTACCGTACAGTAACATGTGGCATACTTGGAGCCGTCTTCGCTATCGAGTGTGTGTTTTAATAATAAATTGCTAGTTAACAAAATGTAAATGTCTCGTTAAAATCTAAATGAAACGAGTGGCTCTATTAACTCGGAGCTGCTGATGCCACCTGCATTAATTTTTACTTTAGAAAAAAAAAAGAGAAGTACCAATGCTCCGTTCTCTAGGAATATTGTACACGTATTACACAAAAGACACCCAAGACTCTGGGCATGAGCTGGGCACATTCCATACCTTTCCCCTCTAAGTTTGCAAGGATCTTGTATTCTCATCGAATTAACTCTTAAAGGGCCGTGAACTCCACTTGTTTCATGTGTGCAGTTCAGATTGGTGCCAGCAGGAGCTGGCTACAAACTGAGAATACAATATATTCCCAGAGCCGAGCCACTTGCGATGAGAGGCAGAATGGTAAAAGCGGCTGCCATCTTTAGTCTGTTGGTGTAACAATGCACTGGACCATTAAAAAAAAATCAGTTAACTTGAGGAAATTGACCAAATTATTAAAATGTCTAACACCCATCAAAAGCCCAAACAGCGGCCAGTCGTTTTAGGTAGGGCATTTTCAGTGAGCACCTCACACCAGGTGGTGAGCCATGAAATATGTGTGTGCTAAGGGGTACACACTAAACATGCTTGCTTAACTCCCGTCAATGTACATGGGACAGAGAACCCTATTCATTCTTGCTAATGCAGAGGGTCTCTCTGTTTGATCGAGGAGGCTACCACTAACACAGAGAAGAAATGCAAAGTAACCACAATCCTTCCCCTAAAGTGTAGCAACCCATCTGTGGTTATATCTTTTACCTCCCTCCATTCTCTGCTGCTGTACGTTTCCCCTACTACCAATGATAATACCAAAGCCAGCACATTCCATAGTTAATATCCACAAGCCATTCCTCACCCTCCCGCCCCAAATTTGATAGCTTTACTAAAATCACAGTCAAACCGCAGGCTTCCCACTGTACTGTATAGCAAAGCATTTACTATTTAAAACCATTTCAAAAGCACTTAATCAACAATATCTTCGGCTACACAGTGTAATAACGTCTATTGTTGCAATCTCAAATGGTTATCATTAATTACAGCTAGCCAATTGTTCAAACCACTAAGAATGTACTAAATAAAGAATCACTTTTACGATACAATATCCTGCTACCAAAACAAAGTTGCACAATATAAAGGTATTTTAAACACAGGACTGGCACTTATTAAATAGCCTATGATATTTCCTTTTTACCTGAATGTCTGTGGTAAGCCATTATTACGGGAACAAATTCACAGGCAGCCCTTAGACAACGGAGTTCAAGAGTTCCTCGGCTGATAAGAATGTGTCTCGTTTGATAACATACATTTAAGGGGAGGCTATTAATACAGAAAGACCCACCCGCAGTTGTCCCCTCCCCAGAGATCACAGATTAATCCCAGTCAAAAATTCTTACCATTTTAGGTGATCCAAGGGAGAAGAATAAGATCTGGTGAAAGTACCATAAACAACATATAAATACCTGCACAACTACTTCAGCATCCAAATTAGTTTTAAAGGCAGAGAAGCACTATAGGAACTTGACCTCTCTGCTAAAGTACAATTTGGCCTTGGCTTTAGAAATAGCTTACAACTGTTACAACATGTTAACCTAATGTACAGACTGAAACGGTTTGGGGCCGTGCTATCTCAGTTATACTTATTCTGAGCTGCTCTTTATTTAAAAAAAAAATAGGCTAACTGCAAAATATTAAGGTCCAGCTAAAAAAAGTGAATTAGTTACAAATGCCATTCATAGCTCCCCACCAGCTCTGCTAGGTCGAGGAGGAAATCACAGTCAGGCATGCCAGAACCCAAGCAGGGCCGGTTCTAGCCATTTCGCCGCCCCAAGTACGGCGGCACGCCGCGGGGGGTCGCTCTGCCACTCGCCAGTCCCGCGGCTCCAGTGGACCTCCCGCAGGCGTGCCTGCAGATGCTCCACCAGAGCCGCGGGACCAGCGGACCCTCCGCAGGCACGCCTGCGGGAGGTCCACCAGAGCCGCCTGACGCCCTCCCGGCAACCGGCAGAGCGCCCCCCGCGGCATGACACCCAAAGCGAACGCTGGGGCCTGGAGCCGGCCCTGAACCCAAGGCCCCTTAACAGTGAATAGGGCACAAATAGGGGGAATTTACATGCACTGAAGATTTACGTCTGGTATTTAAAATCCTGCATAACTTAATGCAATTCGTTTTCACAGCCACAGGTGAGGCTGGCCTGCTACTGTCTTTATAATAAGCCTCATTTCTCAAGTATTACCCACTAGTTTACAGTGTGAAGTAGCAGGAAGCTACGTTAGCAGAGGCCCTAACACCACAGGAACAGCTGTTTCTTTCCAGGCATGGCAGACAGACAGAGTGATCAGTGGTCTGAGCTCAGGGCTGAAAGCCAGGAACTCCTGAATTCTAATCCTGTTTATGACACTGACTGACTGCAGGACCGTGGGAAAGTCTGTTAACCTCTCACGCTCAACTTTCCCCTCTCACCTACTCAGAGGGCGCTGTGAGTATCAGGGAGCTAATGTTGCAATTCTTTTCAACAAGGCCCATCTCTGTGGCCCCTGCACTTTGCACAGCAATTGGAAAAGAAAGTGCTAAGTATCATTGCCAGGCTGCAAAGATACAGTATCGTAACCAGCCTCCTTCACAACTGTCAGTTACGTCTAAAAGTTTCATAAGATTGCTTGAAACGCCGAGGCTTGAAAACATTCATTTCCAGAGTGGCAAAAAGAGTGGATCCACTTATTGTTGATCCAGCAGATAGTTCATAAGAAACTAAAATGTTCTGGCTAAGAAAATTCTCCCAGTCAACATATCAAACTCTAGCAAATTATTGTTGTAGTTCACGACGCCGTGGGAATCAGAACAATTGGCATTTTTAACTGAGCTGGTCTCCTTCCATATAAACAGTGTACATACCGGATTGTTTTGGCAAGGTGTGTGGTGTTCCCATGGATAACCATTCTTGTTACTGTTTTAGTAACTCTCTGGCATACCACTCCCCCTAGGGTATGTGAGTGCTGGTGGTTCTCGCCACATTCCAGCTTGAGTAATTACAGCCGTCCTAAAATATCCTCTGTAATTTCAAACAGATTTGGTATTCTTCACTTCCTGGCCTAAAGAGCTGTGTAACATTCCTGTGCAATGTTAAACAGCTATCACGTTCCACCCCAGAGATAGTTGCATTTCAATGGGAGTGAAGAGACTCATGAATGGGATGGGACAAGCGTTATGTACACACGTAAGTGTTCTGTGGGTATATTAGGGAGAGAGAGTGTGAGGGTGTGAGAGTGTATTTCGCACCCAGAGACACACACACAATGGAGAGGGAGAAGAGGAGAAACAGGGAGAAAGAGACAGGCAGAGGTTTGGAGAACAGAATGGGTGAAATCCTGGCCCCACTGAAGTCAATGGGAGTTTTGCCATTCACTTCAACAGACCATAGGATTTCATCCCAGGAGTGTAGTTTGCAACACAGTGTATAATAGTAAACCCACAAATTTAAAGTTATTACCATGTGGCACAGAGATGACCCATGCCTACTGATACGGGGAGGGGAGCATGCTCAATACAAGCCAAGCAGCAAGGGGGGGAGAGGAGACGTGACCCCACATGACCCCTCCCCCAATGTGTCACCTCTTATGTGGCACAATACAGAACAACACGGTCTGGAGCACAGCTCCCTCACTCTAGAGGTGGTGGCATAGCTGTCCTGGATGGTAGTCCAAGTATAACTGGGCTATAGACAACAAAATGAAATTGAACAAAGAAAAATGCAAGCAGCTACGCTGAGGGAAGAAATATCAAGTGCACAAATACAGAATGGGGGATAACCGGCTTGGCAGCAGCGCTGCTGAGAAGGATCTGGGTGTTGTGGTGGATCACTCAATAGGAGTCAGTAAGGCGATGCTGTTGCAAAAAAAGCAAATGCAATTTTAGGTTGCCTTAACAGAGATATAGCATGTAAATCACAGGGAGGTGACAGTACTGTTCTACATGGTGCTGGTCAGGCCTAACCTGAAGTTTGGTGTCTCATTTTGGTCACCAATGTATAGAAAGGATGTGGAGAAACTGGCCAGAGGTGAGCGACAAAGATGATCAAAGGGATGAAATGCCCTACAAGGAAAGGCTGCAGGAACTGGGTATCTTTAGCTGGAAAAGAGGAGGTTGAGGGAGGACAGGATAGCCGTCTTCAAATACTTGAAAAGCTGCCATAAAAAAGGAGAAAAGTTGTTCTCTCTTGCCACACAGGGCAGGACAAGGGTTCAAGTGACAGCACAGCAGATATTGATTAAATCTCAGGAAAAACTTCCAAACTGTAAGAACAGTAGGACAATGGAACAGATGCATCAGGAGATTGTGGAAGCTCCTTCACTGGAGGTTTTCAGAAGGAGGCTGAATAGCCACCTGTTTTGGGTGGCTTAGACACAACCAATCCCGACTCTTGGCAGGGGGTTAGACCAGATGATCCTTGTGGTCTCTTCTAACTCTATGCTTCTATGGCCCTAGGCAATTTCACACTTCACTCCAGATCAGTGTTTCACCCCAGTGATCACCAAGATCTCCCTTTCCATCTCATTTACTGCTATTCTGGTACTTTCTGGGATGATGATGATGATGACGATGGTGACGATGACGATGATAGAGCCCAGAAAGCGACATTGTACTAAGCTTCAGGGAGACACTGGCGTTTACACTGAAAAGTGGAGAAGCCAGTCCAACCTGAGTTTCCTATTAATCCTGCCAGGAGAATCAAATACCAGCAGAATTTCGAAGGGCAGTGGACACGGGTCCTTACCCCCCAAAGCAATCAGGAGCTGGAATTCATGGTACAGGAGATCTGAGTTCACCTTCAGCCCTGGGCACTTCTTTCTCCTTCTGTGTATTATTCCTGTCTTGCTGAATTCAGGAAGAGTTCAAAACTGTAGCACTAGGCACTGGTCTGCTGGCGCAATGATGAGGATTTGAGCTGTGCCTGTGGCATTTTTTGGGTGACCAGATGTCCCAATTTTATAGGGACAGTCCTGACACTTGGGGCTTTTTCTATTACCCTCCACCCCGTCCTGATTTTTCACACTTGCTGTCTGGTCAGCTGAGGCATTTTTAACGTTGGTAGTTTAAAATTTCTTTATTTTTTCAACTAATACAGGAGTTACCCAAAGAGACGTTCCCCCAAAGTGAACTTTTTATCAGAGTGGTGGCTGTTGAGCAGGCAGCATGATTAAGGGAGTGTGTCATGTACCTGAATAAAGAGTGATTCAACATTGTGTTTTCCAGAGTATTTTCTTGACCTGAATCATCCTGCCAGAAAAGGCCTGACCAGCTTCAGGCTTCTCACATGTCATCTATCACTCGACAAGACAGAAACAGTCACTTAAATAGAGACAGGAGATAGCCCAGCATTGATGAACTATTAGTCACCATCATCAGAGACAACTGAGCAGCAATAAATATAGAGAGGTGGCAGGACATCATGCCTACATTTCAGAGTAACGTTTTACTTTAAAGCTCTCTGCATGTTGACGGTGCTACACTCAGTGCTGTAAAGTGGCTGATAAACAAATAAGGATACACTGATGGCTTGGACTCCTGGACACATTCAGCCTCCTCCAATCGCATATTGCTCCATAACCGTTTCTCTTCTCTCCAGCTAGTTTTTGGAATTCTGCCCCCTGATTTGGAATCATGTGTGACAGCAGAGGACAGGTGCAGAGGGTTGTCATTTCAGGCAGTGAACATTTAAGAGGGAATTTAGTGCTTGACATTATACTTCTTTATTCAGTGCATCAGGGGCCCGTGCACAGTGCTCGGTGCCTCTCAAAATGTACTCACAGAACTGACACAAAAATATGTATCAATGCAGTGTTTTTATTCAAATTGCCAATGCCACAAAGGCCAGTTTATACTCGCCCACAAGAGAAAACACACCTTTCAGCCAAAGATCTCCTGGGAAACATCCCTCCAGCTTTCAGTCCTTCCCTCACATCCCTGTTACGGCTGCAGCGAAAGATGAACGTTGCAGCATGCCTGGAAAGTGAAAGAACCAGGGCTCCGGAAGAGAGAAAGGTGTTCAGGGTCATGCAGCCTCATGGGAATCACCCTGCCAGCAGCTCCCCCTCACTTGAATGGAAGAAGCTCCAGTTAGGGCATTTCTGCTAATCTCAGCTGCATCAGAGGGGTATCTCCCAGACATCAGGTTCTGAACCAGTCTAGGACATATAAGATCAGCCCTTTGAGCTCCACCCAAGAGATGAGGGGAGCAGCACAGTTCTCGCAGCCAGCCCACCCTCGCCCATTCTGCAAGGCCATCAAATGCTGGGTGACTCCTTCCACGGCCCCAGCCAGTTTGGATGTGATGGAAACACTGAGTGCCATCAGTATGTTGAGCTCACTGCTAGCCAAGGTCCTGACTGACTCTCCCTATGGCCCTGAGGAGGGACAAAACCAGCCTCTGCAGTGCCCCACACAGACTTCCAGAGTGGAGGGAAAATTGCCCCAAACTTCCTTTAGGTCCCTCCCAGAAAGGGCTGAGCAGAACCACTCAAGAGTAGCTTACCCAGCCCTACCGGGGACTGCAAGCATCCCAACAAAATCTCATGGTCAGCAGCCACAAAGGAGGCTGACTGATCCCACAGAACCAGCAGTGACGCCTTCCCTGTTCTCATCCTGTTCTATGAGAAGATCATCAAACCCAGCGGAGCCTGCCCCAAAACCACAGTCTAAACCCCCATAACCAGGATGACTCTGGAAACTGCCAGAGGTGACCTACCACCACCTTCTCAATGACCTTCCCCGAAAACGACCTAAGTGAGGCAGGTCAGTAATGGGTAAAACAGACAATGTCAAGTGCTGGTTCCTGAACCAGAGCTGTACAAGAGCTACTCCACAGCCAGTGGGGACACGGCCCAACCCCAGGGGGAGGCCGTGAGAAAACCCAACAAAAGAGAAGCCAGCACCTCCCCGCTGGCCTTCCCCAGCCAGGAGAACATGCACCCAACTCCAAAGGCAGTGGCACAAAATACGCCTAGCACTTCTGAAGCCTCAGTGAACAGACTGACAGGGCCTCAAGCACAAGAACTAGCCTTGTCCTGTCGTGGACACAGCACAATGGTGATGTCTCCACGTGCGCTCAACATGGAAGAAGCCAGATCAATCCAGCTCTGAGTGGTGTGAGCCACAAAGCATCATGAAAAGTCTTCCCGAGAATGAGGGCTGGGCTCCGTAACAGACCAGAGGCAGCACAGACTCACCAGGGAAAAACGACCCAGTCCGAGTCCTGCTGCAGGAGACCTTGTGGATGATACAGCAAAGGCAAAACTGCATTTCTTTGCCTCCTCTACAGCCACAGTGCAGTATAAACCTTATCTATGCGGCACTCAATCCGATTCAATCCTAGCTATCCACCCCAGCCATCTCTGTTCATCCGCAGAAAGCCACACATAAACCATGGTGACACATGGGAGCAAAGCCAGTTGCAGTACAGGTGTTTGTACAGCTGTACTAAACCACGAATAGAGCAGTCTGTGGGTTAGGCTACATTCTTCCTCTGAGCCATCTGGTATCCCTCAGACTCCATCCAGCTAGGACAGCGTCCCTACACTACAGCTCCTTCACATCTGCAGGACAGGTGTGCTTCACCTCCCATGGCAGAAGGCAATGATCAGCCCATGACACTTCCTTTGCCTCCCATCCCACTAGATCCAGAGCATGGCCGACTGTGTGAAGGGAGTCAGAAGGCACCCAAGACAGTCACAGGATGCTTTTAGAACCAGATCTGGGGGAGGTACCAGAAGACTGGGGATAAGTTCATTAATGTATGTACACCACAAAGATACTATATGGTCAGATGCCATCTAAGAACCTAGATATGAATGTGGGAGACTCAGTGCTTAAAGGGCATGGGGGGGAGGGGTTGCAAAGGACTGGCAAAATACATAAATCAGTAAAAATTGAGGCGACTGCTGAGGGACACACTTTAAGCGCGGATTCTCCAACCATCTGCTACTCCCAGATTGCGGTAGGACCTCCTCCTACTTTCTTCAAACTACTTGAAGCACTGGGGTGAGGGGAGAGTAAAAACGTAAGAACAAAGGAAAACGAAGGGAAGCCGAACAGGGATGGGAAGTGACTAGACGTAAGGATGGAATGGGCCAGCAGGACACTGGAAGTAAAGAGAGTGGAAAGTGGAAAAATAGCAACCTTGGAAAGAGGAGGAACTGTAGGGTCTATCCCTCTGCCTTACTCCACTGGACTCTGCCCTCAGCCAGCCCAAACAGTCCCATTTTACTTCCATGCCACCACCTGCTCTGCTCCGAAGCTCCTTCCAAGCACGCTTTCCGCCCGGCCCCCATTCACTCCACCTGTCGTGGACATTGCAAACCTTTGACTGGTTGCTGATAGCCGACTGACACAGAGAGCCGGGTGGGGGCTATAAATCAGTTGCTGCTCTATGCATCCAAGTTTTTGTTCAATCCTCTTTTCTATTTCGGGCTTGGAGAAGAGAACCAAAGCCAGGAAAGCTTCCTGCCAAATAAAGCAGAGCATATGTGGGGCAGAGGGAAACACTACTGCAAACCCACCCTGAATCAAGGGATTTCTAGTTACTGAGAACACTCAGGTAGGACAGTGCATTTGAAACCTGTTAATTTGTATTATAGTTACTTTTCTCCCCTAAGAATTCTCCTCCCGGCAGCAGGTGGGCTGTCCACCTTTGTGACCACCCACAACCCTCCCACAGCTCTAGGCCTACATAAGCAAAGCCCAGAAAGATCATTCAGATTTTCCTTTTAGTTGATCATCTTGATATTTTTGTCATTGTTTCCTTCCCTGCAAGGATTTCAAACTGAACTGCTTGAATTGTGAACTCTCGTGAACATGCTTCCATGACGAAGGGCCATATTCTTCCCTTAATGTTCAGAGCTGGACATCGAGGCAACGAGAGGCACGTCTCTGATTTAAGTGACTTACCCAGAGTCACACAGCAAGGCTGGATCCAACACCCATCAATGTAATTCTTTGCATCAGGCCCCAAGTCAGCAGTGGAACCAAGAGTTAAGTTCTCTCAATTTCCAGTCCACTATGTCTTTCCAGTGGCTCTTTATAAAGACTCAAAAAGAACAAACAGTAGTGCTCATCTCACGTCAGCGAGGCCACTCAGTAAAGCTCATGGTCTGTGTCGTTAGGGTGAGTTTGCTGAAAACATTCTCAGCTCTATATGGTACACGCTTTAAAATAGTTTATTTTTATTGCTTAAAGTGCGTCGTTAGTTAATGGGCCTCAGTGCCCAGTTCTGGAGCACTGAGAATGGAACTTTGCAAAGTGCTTGCCTAGACACTGTGTCCAGAACAGATTCAGGACAAGCTGTGTGCCTATGGGCATCCTTTAGACTTCAGGCTGTAAGTCTGCAGGATGGTGCATGAGGAGGATTTACCTGCAGGACTCAGGTACATCAGACACAGCATTGTCAATCTCAAGCATTAAAAATCACCCCAAATCACCACCCTTAATAAATAATGAGACTGACTTAAAAATCATGAGATTTAAAAATAAATAAATAAATGTAGTGTTCTCTTTATTTGCCTTCTGGTTTCTGAGCCCTTAGTTTAAACTCAGGCCACCTTTTCAAACTTTTCTCTGCAACCTTGAGGCCTGGAAAGTTACTTTTTTCAAATGAAAGCCATGATTCTTGCCTAATCCAATGCCTCCAGGAGACGGGGCTTTGAAGGAAAACATTGAGTGACATGAGAGCGTGTGACAGGGCTCCCCTCTCTGCCTTTGGATGACCACAAAGAGGCTGGATGCCTTCCACGTTGATAACCATCAGTGTGTTATTGATTAGGTCCCCTCCATCAGGACAGTCTTGTACAATGACATACAAGTGGACATAAACTTCCCCCCTAGCCCCCTCTCCAGGGAGGAAGGAGAAAGTTCTCCTCATCCTGTATCCCCGGCCAGCCTTCTTCTCATGCACCTTCTTCCTTGCTTTTACCTGTGTCGCGCTGATGAGCTGATCATTCTCACTAGCTCAGCAGCTTCCAGCCTAATTAAGCCATTGAGCACCCATCTCCCAATGAAGTCCACTCCCCGGGGGATAGCTGGTCCCTTAAGGAGCTCTTGACTCCTGGCACTCCGTCATAGAGTGCAATAAAACTGCGAGCACTGGTAACACTGCCCGCTGCCAGACACGCTTCACAACATGCAAGCCCAGCGTGGCCTGTTCTAATGACAACCAGAGCCCAGAATGTGCCCTGGCACTGACCAAGGGTTGGGAGGCCAGGGTAAAAGGAGTCCTCCCTTCTCAGGCTTCTTGTTCCACAGCAGCAACAGCCCTGAAGGGTAGGACTACAACTCCACTTCCTTCTGCACTACACCATGGAGCTGGCTAGGCTCACAGGGGACAGTAGGCTGAACCTTTGCCAGGGCTGCAGTTGCACGCTCCCACTGAGCCCTGGGAAACCACAGGAGGGGTTGTGCCTTCTGGTGCCCCAGACTGGCAGAGTGCCTGCATGCCACCCAAGAGCACCAAGAAACCCTGCAGCAAACAGTAATACACTGTGGATTTGTTCAAAGCAGCTGAGGGTAGAGGCTGGCCTGCAGAAGGTCTGTTACTGGGGATTATGGGTCAGGCAGAGAAAACCCAGCTTGACTTTCAGATCACAGGGTTACAAAAGTCACATTTTCACTAGTACCCTGAGCAAATCCAAACGAGAATCATTTAGCAATTTGGGATCCCCAATGATGCAATTGCTGTACCTAAGTTTCTGTTTTGACCAAGACATTGAGGGGAGGGATAGCTCAGTGGGTTGAGCATTGGCCTGCTAAACCCAGAGTTATGAGCTCAATCCTTAAGCAGGGCCACTTAGGGATCTTAGGCAAAAATCAGTAGGTGGCCCTGCTAGTGAAGGCAGGGGGCTGGCCTCAATGACCTTTCAGAGTCCTTTCCAGTTTTATGAGATAGGTGTATATCTCCATGCATTGGATTTAACATTTCTGTTTAAGAGAAGTACCAGGGGATATTTAATTACCACAATGCTCCAGACTGGAGCTTTATATCTCACCCAAAAAAATTCAGCAGCACAGCACCTCCCACCCCATGTCACAGCACCAGCTTTGAAATGACAGAGAGAAGAGAGCCAATTTCTGAATCACCTGCACTGTGTTCCTTAGAGCTACCCCATCCCCTGACTAAACCAACTCCACTTTGCTGAGATGTGACCACAGCACAGCTTGGGGCCTGCAGACTGTGCCCTTTGTTGTTAGATATCTTCCTGCAGAGGCAACAGGCAAGTGCAGCCCTGCGGCTTGGCTGGGACAAGGCTCCTTTCTGACTCACCTCGCAGAGCTAATGCAGCAGATTACAAGGATCCTTGATTGACTCTTAGCTGCATTAACATGTGGAAGGCTCATGAAGCCCAGCCATGGGCTGAGGGACTAGTCAGTTACATGTCCCCCCGGACCCAGTCACCAGCTCCACTTATCTTTGGAAATTAAAACTTCCGGGCTGAGCAAAAGTGCCATGACTCCCTGTCAATCCAGTAACACACAGATCCTGGCAGGACGACTCCTAGGGGAATCTCCTACAGGAGAAGCAGGTTTGATATGTAGCCACAGAACACTTAGTGACCACTCGTGTGCTCCCACCACACACGTTATTACTGAAACTGTTATTGAAAGAATCTATAATGCCTCCTAATTCACACCCCACATTCTTTACTGCATTCAGTTAATTTTCATAAGCATGTTTGCCTGCTGTATCAGGCTTTCCCCTTGGTGGATTTACACAGTTCACTGAAAGGGTCAATGAAGGAAGTTCAGATATGAATTTCTAGTCAAATAGAAAGTTGGGCAAGACAGTTTCCTTGGGAACTGACAACAGTGCAATAAAATTCAGGAATTAGCATCTTCTCCTAACCTCACAAACCCATGTGTCAGTACACAATGCTGCTCCTGTACCACACCAGCCGGTCAGAGTGTGACCACATGAAGGTCGTGGCAGTCAAATTGCTGATGTTGGTTATACCTATATATTTCCTTCATGAGTAGCACGACACTTTGGGCTTAAGGGGGTTTCCGGTTAAACTGAGCTCTGAAGACTCAATTACTCTCTCCATAAGAATTGCGAACCATGCAAGGTTCCCCCACTCTGTGTCAACTCTGACGTGCAGAGACCTGCTCTAGAGATGAGAAGTCTCCATGCCCATTCAATCCTTGGCCTCTACAAAGCGAAGGACACAACCCCTTCTAGGTTTCTAAAATCCATGTTGGTTTTATCAGTCTGGGACCAACGGAGTTCAGCAGAGGGTTGGTTATTGCAGGTGGAGCAGGCTGTGCTACCTATAGTTAAGGTGGCCTGACATTTCTATTTATAAAACCCTATTTTGAGTTGCTTATATAATTTTGCCAGATTTTAATAATTTGAGCTGAAATTTTCCAAGGGTGCCTCTGTCAGGCTGAATAATTTTTGGAAAATGTCAAACGCAGTCTAGTCTTTTCTCAGAATGAGGATAGGGGAAAATACACGATTTTTCCCAACGTTTAATTGTTTTCCAACCATTTCACTGAGAAGCTCTAGTGTTCCCAGGCTTTAGAGCAGAGGCTTGAAATCTGGCAGCAGAGTCCACAGTGTCCGGGATATGCCTCTTGCTGTCCCCGTGAAGAAACATCCACATCTGGTCAATTTACGAGCCTCTAAAACTTTCAACACACACTCTCAGAGAAGGTTACTAGAGCTTTTCAGCTACATTTGCTAAAGATTCCATCAGTCCTAAGCACAGTGCCCCCTGCTGGTACCCAGGCAGGGAGGACTAGAAGGAGGAGGCAGCCACACTGGAGCGCAGAGAGATGAAGATCTCCGCCTGGAGCGGAAGATGAGAATGGGGTAAGAAGCCAAAGGGGGCTGTGGGCTGGGCCTGGGATGAGGAGCCAAGCTGGTTTGTGAGGGAGACTGGAATTAGCAGGGCACCTAGAGATAGCAGCCTCATTAACCACATAACCCTGATTCATACCCTGAGCACCATCCATGCTGAATGAGGGTGGGGTCCTGTGGAAAAGACAGCATGTGCCCATGTAATTAAAGACGACTGTGTGAACATGCATGCACACAAGAGGTCGGAATTAGGATTGCACAGGCAACCTTAATACTGGCATTTGCTAATTCTTGAGGGCTTGACATTGCAACCTTAACAGTGCTCTTTTCATGCAGTCTGGTCTCTGTAATCGTCATATAAACTGAGGAAGGGCACTGTACGCTGCTCTGCTGGTAGCATTTCTCTGATGCATGTCACAGATCTATCGTACTGCTCTGAGTCATAGCACTGACCTTAGAGCCCCAGGCTGGAAAAGGCACCACAGTCTAACGGCAGAATTCTCCATCAGTCTTGTCTCATATGTCTACATTGATTTCAACACTGTATCATATGCCTGGTGCATCTGTGAAGTACAGCATCTGCCTCCCCCTGCTTTTGGCACATTCCCGCCCCCCTGACACACCCCTTTGTACTTCATTGTACTTATCATTGTACAGTGACAATTTACAAAATTACTTTATCACGTACTGGGCTGAATCCTGCTGGCTTATGTGAATAGTCAATAGGCAGGGACCAGCTTTATGTTCTGTGTTTGTCTAGTGTCTAGCACACTGGGCCTCCGGTCTATGATCAGGGCTGCTACCACTATGTCAATAATAAATTATTGTTATACAGACCTGGCATAAGTATGTCCCACCCACGCCAATGTCTTTAGCAGAGCAGAGCTTGAGCATTGCCAGCCTGGAACTGGCCCAATGGGACAAGCAAGGCGAAGGCAGCTAGCCCTTTGATAACTATATTTTCAGTTGTTAGGTAGCAGTGGTGACGGGAAGTTATGTATCCACAATAAAAATAACCAGCCCCAAAGCCTCACCATACGTATCCCTGGGCTGTCTTTGCTCCGGTAGTCAAAAGGGATCAGCCTGCAGGGTTGACAGTGTATTTTTGGTTGCCCTAAATAGTTGTCAGCACGTATGTCCTGCATTCTTTACAAGGAAAAACACAGCTGCAAAGCCCACCTTAGTGGGACCCAGTCGGGTGGATTAGACACAAAGGTCACTCCCTGGATGGGTACAGCTGCCTGCATTTCTAACTTTAGAGAAGTCTGTTTTGAAATGAACTAGGCGCTCTCCTTTTTTCATGATAAAGGACAGGCTAATATTTAGTAACAACTTGAAGAAGTGCAATAATCCCTTTGTCACACAGCCAGCGCAGGGGCTTAATTTCCATGGTGTTAGGATGGTAACTTAGTGCACACAGAACAAGATCAAATATCAATTCCCACCAGACTTGTTGCTGTCCAGAGTAATTAAACAGAAATACCAGTGTTTATTTCTACTAGCATTAGAGCATCCTACAGTGTTGTGCATTTCTTTTTCATGAATAACTCTTTCTTACTAACTGAACTCATTCTCCAGGCTGCACTGACACCGTAATGCTAATCAGTGGTGCTTGTTAAGCAGCTTAGCTGAGATAATTCAGTCTTTTGTTCCCGACTTGGAAGTGATAACAACTGTATTATTTAACAGCTGTATGTGAGTGAGCCACAAAAGCTTATCTCCAGTCAACAAAACATGGTTTTCTACAACAGAACTGTGCAAAGATTCCTGCACCAGGAAAAACAAGCCATGATGCCTTCAAAAAACTTGACAACAGGTGTACTGAGACGGCTGTCTATTATGCTGACCAGTATTGTCTCATTGTTTCCTCGTACCCCCCATCTCTCCGTATGCATCTCTCATCTCATCTTACACTTACACTGTACACTCCGTGAGGCAGGGCCCATCCTCTTGCTCTGGGTTTGTAGAATGCCTAGGACAGTGAGGGCCTGGCCTACGAGTGGGCTCCTAGGCCTTACGGGATACAAATCAATGAATCGTACGTGCAGCCTGGAGACACTTCCTTTAGGTTGGTATTGTCTGAGCCAGCGGTTCCCGAGCTGTGGTCTGGAGCCACAGAGAACTGATCACCTGCTGTTGGCTCCTCCCAAGTTGCAATTAAAGAAGCTAAATGTTCATGAATATTTCCCTGGCATCACTCAGCATGTGAGCAAGTACTGTAGGTGCCAAGGGGGTGTTCCGGTACTGCCACTAGGAGAGGAGCTGGTCCGTGTTGTCCTGAGTGGGCAGAGAGGTGGCCTATGAGTCACGCACTCCCTTACAAGTTGGAGGCCACCCTATGAGAACACTTGAGAGCCACGGCCTCTGAAAAATGCCAGTGATAGCGCTGTCTGGCTCCATGGGGGAGTGTACTCTCAGGAAGCAATGCTGCCGGTAAATTGCTTTTATTTCCCATTCACCCTATTAATACCCACAGAAAATTACCTAACAAAATAAGTTCCCAGTGCCTTGTTACACCTCCATGTGGTTAGCAGGAGCACCACACGCTGCCATGCTGGGTCTGAAGCCTGGGTCTCTCACACCAGTCCAACGGGAGCTGGGAGGGTGGAGAGCAGTGAGCAGTGGGCAAGCGGGGGTTTCAAGAAGGGGGTGGAGTGGGAGCGGGAAGAAGCAGAGTGTGGGCAGGGCCTTGGGCAGAGCAGGGATGAAGCACACCAAGTAAAAGTTGACACCTATGGAGAGCTCTGGAGCCAGTACAGGAGGACCGAGGGCCTTTCCCACTCCTTAGTGATCCCTCCAGCAGACTCAGTGATGGCGAGGAGAGGCTCTGAAGGGAGCCAGGTGCAGACTCATTCCCAGAACAACAACTGGCCCAACAGGGATTGAGAATGAGCCAAAATGGGAGGCCCCAGGGCTTCCAGAAGAGCTTGAAGAGCAATTCAGCCTCACTTCAAGAGGGAAGGGTGTGCAGAACAAACAGCGAGCGATTCAGAAAGCATCATTTGTATTTAATTTCTCTATCCTGGACAGGGGTGGGGGATTCGAGGAGGGGGTTCCTGTAAGAGTTCCCAGCCCTCCAACCGCTGGAGGGTAAATGCCTATAATTCCCCTTATGGATTATCACTTCGACAACAGCAGAGATGCAAGACATCTTGTGGGTTAAAAGCCAAACGCACCGTGATGCAGACTGACTTCCGGGCTCTTTAGTGCAGAAGAAGCACAGATTTTAAAAATAACCTGTTTTTGTTTGTCTTCTGGTTGCATGACAAGGAGTCCGGCTGCTTTGAAAAGTTTTCATGCACAATCCCAGAGGAGCCCATATTATCGCAAAAGCCTGCCATAAATCACTTCCTTTTTTCTGAAGCATGCTTGCCGTAGCAATGGGCTGCACAGCTGGGCTGCTTGCCAGGGGCTGAGACCTTTAGAAAGGTCTCATAGTCCTGCTACATACCCTTCTTTCCTAGTGCTGATCACGCCTTCCTATCATCTCACGCCAGCTCAGATCCCCTCGACAGCTTTTCCCTTTTATGGTGGTTTAAATATATGCTCACCTGCTTTCAGATCCCTGTGCCTGTTAGTTAAAAAACAAACATCTAAACATATAACACACGCGCATGAGTACTCAGCTGAATAGGACATGGGAACTGGACTCAGAAACACGATCTTCACAATTGTGTGACACATGGCAATTGTTAGCTACAGTGATGAAGAGCCCCAGACCTACCACTGTTCTTTTGCATCCAGACCCTTGCTACTGTAACGTTCCCAAAGGTCGTGTCCCACACTTTGCCCAGCTGCATGGTAACCAGATGTCTTATACGGACAGTCCCAACATTCAGGGCTTTGTCTCATACCGGCCCCTATTACCTTCCACCCCATCCCAATTTTTCACACTTGCTGTCTGGTCACCCTACCGTTGGCGTGTGTGTTTGTGTTACTATTTCTCTAGCATATAGAAAACATATTTGCCCTTTCCTTAAATGTGGTAAAAGCCAATGCAGAAGCAAAATAATGAAGTTAGGTAAGTGAAGCTAAATAGACATGTGGGTCAGGAAAATACCTTGGCTTGATTCATGCTTTCTGATGAGACATCTTGTGTACAGTTTGCCCAGGGATACAGGACAATGCCGAGTGAAATGCTGAAGTTTAAATGTCCAATAAAGGGGTAAAATGCACGTGAACTTTTAGTAGAAAGAAGGGATTACATTTTCAAAAGTGTCCAAGTGATTTAGGAGCCATTTTCAAAACATACTTACATTCTTCGGAGCCTATCTTTCAGTAAGCTTTAGGCTCCTAAGCACTTAATCATTTTTGAAATGAGGATTTAAATTGCTGCAGCAGTTAAGCGGTTTTGGAAATTGTACCTAGATCTGTGGTAGATAAACTATGGCATAGATGTCTTCACAGAGTGCCAGAATTTTTTACATTGCTAAACTTCATTTGCCCGATAAGATTAAAGCATTACCTTAATCTGGATTACAAAATGAGAGAATAATTTTGCCTTCTTTATAGCTGAAAATGTTAACACAACAAACCACCATTTCACAAGTTTGACTCCAGGTGTTGAAAAGTTCCTTCGCTGCACTCCGACCCCGAGTACTAATTTTAGCTTAAATTTTATTTTAGAGCATTTTTTTCAAAACAGTTAATTCTTCATCTTTCTATTAAAAACCCCTCCAGCTCCCAACCAAAAACTACTGGCTACATCCCACCCACCACAGAAAAACTGTGAGGCCCAGGAAACCTGTAGCGAGACTGTCAGAATTCTCTGGAAGGAGATGAAGCAAAGTTTGCAACTCCCTTGGCTCCAGCCCTCTCCTCCCATCCCCCAAAATGCAAAACTCAGCGCTCATGGATCACACTCATGGGCATCCGTCAAATCAGAGAACAACACTTGGGCAACCAGGGAAGAAAAATTTGACCTTTTATGTGCACTGGGTGAAACACACCTACCATCCATCCCAGGGACCCAGTTCTTCTGCCTTCACCTCATGTGTGGGGCTCAGTTTCCAGAGGAGAAGCACATAACAGGATTGTCTCCTTCAAATAGCAAAGCCAGTGCTCAGCTCTGAGCTGTTAAGAGCCATGGACTCCTCCAGTCGGTGAAAGAAGCAGCAGAAGAGCTAAAATAGCAAACTAGTCAGTCATCCAGAGGCCGCTCTAGGGATAGGTAAGCTAGGCAGTTGTCTAGGTTGGTAAGATTTGTGGAGCGTGATGTACCCCGCGCTAGCCTTCCACGGCACGTACTGATTGTCCATGTGCACCCTGCGCACATTTACCATACCTTCATGTGCTTCAAACTAGTTCTCTTTGAAACGGGTCTAGATTAAAGTGCAATTAACACACTCAGTGTGTGTCAGCAGGGTGCGTACCCTCATGTGCATTAACATCCCTGCAGAGGTCTCAGCATGGACCATGCAGCTGGAGGTCCCAACCCAGTGGGAGCCCATAACCTGGCCACCAGCGGCCTCTCCCTAGACAAGCCTGAGGACAAGGGTCCTCTGGGGTGGCTGGCAACCACAGAAGTGACACTCCCTGGGGCGGCACACCGTGGTTAGGCCTATGGAAGCTGATTGTCGTAAGCAGCCTCTGCCAGCACCAGTCACCATATGCTTTGTACAGAGCATCTCACAGGCGCACATTATTCTCATTACGCACTGCCAGCAATCCCGCCGGCGCTGTCACAAATCACGCGGAGACAAGACACAGGACAACCCACAGGGCGTGAAGAGGCTTCTGGAGAAGAGACCAGGCAGGAATGGTAGCAATTACTACACGTGATCCCTGAGCGAGAAAAGCATGGGAGCACATGCGTGACTTTACGCATGTGAGTAATCCCATTGAGGTCCATGAGACTACTCGTGCTGAAAGTTAAACCCATTCTCCAGGGCTGCATCAGGGCCTAAAATGGTAACATGACAAAAAAGTCACTAGCATGGAGAGCAGGAGGGTAGTAAATTCAGGGACAAAGAACAGGCACAGACTAGAGAGGGACATTAGGGAAACAACACAAACTCATTAAACACAACTGCAGCTAGCTCTCAAACTACCGTCCAAATGAATCTCTCCGAGCCAGCTGTGTGGGACAAAACAGCCCTGCAAGAGCCAAAGGAAACAGGCAAAAAGCGAAAACAGATATGAAATAAAAAACCTAACAAAACAATAAAAAAAGACACTCCAACCCTGTCGAAGGAGAGCTCAGGAGAGCTTGCTGCTGTCTGGAAGGCATGCACAGAACAACAGGAAAGAAGAGTGAGATTTCAGCCAATCCCCAAGATATGTTATTCACCAACATGCTTCAGGACCTCATGAAAAGCCACAGCAAAGCCTGTTATTTTATTATGCCTTCTAAAGAAAACATCTTCCAAAACATCACCCAGCTCATCGGATATAAAGGGGTGATACGCACAGGCTAGCAAGTATTTTTGTTTACAATCATATCACTAATTATAACTCTTGCATGAAAATAATTTGCTAACATAAACATTCCTTATAATACAAGATATTGACAGACTTCAAGCTTATGTTCTTTTCACATAACTCTCACTGTGCACTGGACACTCACTAGTTAGGCCTCTGGGTACAGTACTCCAACATGAAGTTCATCGTTAACCAGGGGGTTATTGCACTGGATTATGTTGCTCATTTTGCCAAATGGTTCGTTGCAGAAGGCAGCCAGCTGGAGGAATTCCAAGGTATGAGCATTATGATGTTTATGAACTGTAATAAAACACCGGCACTTCCAAAAAGCATAACACACTTTTTATAGAAACCATCTTTGCCCTACTGGTGCTGCTGGGAGAGAGTTTGCCTGAGCTAGGCAGTTTATCCAAATGAGTCATTTTATTTATAGACAGAGAGTGTACATTCCTTGACATCTGCTTTAAGTGTCCAAGTTTTGTCCACAGTTGCACCAATGATGATTGCTGTATGTTTTATATCACTGGGTAACTGTTTCCAGGAGTTTGGTGGAATGCATTAATGAGCCCTCTGATAAATGGCCTGCGGTCTGCTTCATTGGGACAACTGCCAGTGAAGTCATGTATTTGTGATGCATTGCGGTGCTCTTTACAACAGAGCATGCAATAGCAGCACACAGGGGAGTGGGTGCCAAAACCAAGTGCGGAGGGCGACAAAGGCACTGACCACTCCTCCAGCAGCTTTTCTTTCTCCCCTTCCCCACCAACATCATTGCATCTCATCACACTGGAAGGGACTGAGAAGTCATTGAGTCCAGCCCCCTGCCTTCACTAGCAGGACCAAGTATCACCCCTGGAGGATTTTTACCCCCGATTCCCAAATGGCCCCCTCAGGGGCTGAGCTCACAACCCTGGGTTTAGCAGGCCAATGCTCAAACCACCGAGCTATTTCTGCCCCTGAGCCCCTTACATCTTTCGCCCCACATCACCCCAGCGGGGAGGGATGAGCAGTACCTCACTCCCTTCCCTGCAGAGGGACCCTCTAGGTCTGTCCACTTTGCTCTTCCTGAGCTCCGAGCGGGGCTGGCTCTGGTAGGCAGGGCTCTGGGCATCTCAGCACAAGGGAACTGGAGCCGTCTGTCTCCCCCTCACTACTGCAGGTGCTACTGACACCTAGTGTTGCCTGCAGGCGTATTGACAGGAGCTATCCCCTGCCCTGCAGGCCTCTGCTCACTTCATGCAGCTTCCTTGCTCTAGGTGGCTGCCAAGAGGCTCAGCTGTGCCTGAAGATGACTTTTAAATCTGTTAATATTTTGTGCATTGCTTATTGCACATGCAACGGCAGTGACTACCTCCTAGGCCAGGGGTGGCCAGCCTGTGGTTCTGGAGCTGCATGCGGCTCTTCAGAGGTTAATATGCGGCTCCTTGCATAGGCGCTGACTCCGGGGCTGGAGCTAAAGGAGCCAACTTTCCAGTGTGCCAGGGGGTGCTCACAGCCCCCTGCTCTGCCCCAGCTCCTGCCACCGCTCCACCCCTTCCCCCGAGCCTGCCATGCCCTCACTCCTCCCCCTCCCCATCAGAGCCTCCTGCGCAGTGCAAAACAGCTGATTGCAGCGGGCAGGAGGCGTGGGGAGGGAGGGGGAGGTGCTGATTGGCTGGGCTGCTGGTGGGCGGGAGGCGCTGGGGGCTGGACGGGGATAGCGGATGGGGACTGCTGACATATTACTGTGGCTTTTTGGCAATGTTCATTGGTAAATTCTGGCTCCTTCTCAGGCTCACGTTGGCCATTCCTGTCCTAGGACAACATATTTCAATGAGCAGGATGACAGAGACTTTGGCAACCGCCGCTCTAGCTCTGAATTGGAGGCCAGACCCAGGCCAGACAGGGATGGCAGAACCTCACCCATCCCGTAAGTGACCTCTGACAGTGCGGGAAGGATTCCGATTGCACACGCACCCTGTTAAAGAGCATTTTTTAAATGGCTCCTCACTCCTTCACTGTAGCAGCTGGATGGGTCAATGATGGGCAGATGCCTTCCCCTCCCCACGCCCTGCTGTTGTGCTTCTCCCTACTAAGATGTATGCTAACGATCTACAGCAATTTAAATTCCCATTTTTCCCTGCTGCTCATTGGTCTGGTCCTGTTTCCACCAGCATGCACCGGTTCCAATGAATTCACGGTTTGAGTAAGTTTGCCTACATACTTGTGCCTGATATCCACACCTAGCGAGGCGCAGTTTGCCTGCGGGTACATCTCAGGGGTAGGCGCTACACTCTAGCAGGACTGGGGATGGGGGTCAGAGTTCAAAGAGGGCTGGTCTGGACTCACAGGGCTGCAGCACACCGCTGAGTGCTCACTGAAGCTGCTCACTACGCTAATGGGACAGCGTCTCGTGTCAGCACAGGCCCTCCACCTCCCCGAGAGGCAGGAGCAATGTCGAGGGGATGCACCCTTCTGCTGGCACAGCTCCTTCTACACTTGGAGCTAGGTCAGTATAACTGGGCTGCTCAAGGGTGTGGATTTACACCGGCAAAAGTTTCTAGTGTAGACCAAGCCTCAGACTTGAGAGGTCACCTGGGGAGGGCTAATGGTAGCTTTGAACCAAATAGTCCCCTCTGTGTCCCACCCACTAAGGGGATGAGGGAGTGACTAGCAGGAGCTGACAATGCCAGGAGGATAGGAGGCCATGTGGAAGCGCTCCTCACACCTTCCCCGTCCCCCGTAACACACACACAGCCTGCAGCCATTCTCAGGAACATGGGCTCCATGTAGCTGGCTGTCCCACTTCCCCCATAAAGAACTGTATAAACCCCAGGAGGTGCGAAAGGTGGAAAGGGGCAGCAGAGGCAAGGCAGCGGGGCTGGGGTATGCGAAGAGAGGGGAAGACAGAGGGCTGGTAGAAAGGGAGAAGGCAGAGGTGAAAGTAAGCTGGTACGCGCCAGTACAGAGGACCGGTAAGAAAAGGAGACTGACTGAGGGAGGGAAAGAGAAGCCTGCTCCCTGCATAAGAATAGTTTAAACTCAGCTGTACCCTGATGGTTCAGCCCTCAGGGCTAGGTTTCTGGCCTCCTTGTTAATTTCACTCACAGTAGCTGGGGGGAGGGGGTCAAGGGGATGGTGTGTTTGATCATGGCAGAGGCAGTCCCTGTCTGCCCCTGGGGATGAGGGGTTCTCTCCTACTAATATACACAACAAATACAAGCATTTTGGTGCAAGCTTAAATCCTGAGCTAATAAAAGCAGGTGGAAGGGGAAAACTGACTGTCACATTGGTTTCTTGTCCCTTCCTCCAGCCAGGCTGCAGACAAGGATCTGAATTCCTCCCCATTCCCCCCAGCAGGGGTTCTCCTCTAGGCTCTAGCTTGCAGTAGACTGGCTGAGATGCCTGCTATTGCTGCCTGCAAAAGAACAGTTTAAACTCAGCTGTTCCCTGTGCAGTTCAGTGCCCAGAGTTAGGAGCCATTTCTGGCATCCTTGTTAATTTCACTCCCAGTTGTTGTTGGCTGTGTGTGACCATGGCAGGGGCAGTTCTTTTCTGGCCCCGGGATGAGGGGATCTGCTAAACACAATCAAAATCAGGAACCATTTCCAAGTTCAAATCTATCCCATTCCCTCCCCAGCAGAGGATCATGGTTGTGATGTCCAAACTGCTTGCAGATCCTCTTTGAAATGTTACTGTTTAAAAAAAACAAACACAAAAAACATGGAGAACATGGTGGAAAGATGTGTCATGATGATTAGGGTTTATTTTGGGCAAAGCAATTTTGCTAAAGCAACTAAAGATTTACAGGAAAAGCAAATAGCCCCCACAGACAAAACCACAAAGGGATTGGAGGGGAAAACTGAATATTCAGTTAAATTATTGTGCCTCCTTTGAAAGAAATAGTAGTTTTCATTCCAATCCACCCTCTTTCTATATTGATTTAAACACCTGAAATGTCCTTAGGACAGCGGGTGCAATCTCAGATCTCTTTTTGTTTTGTCCTGCCTGCAGAGTGCAGAGACTGAAATTGATAAAACTTTCTTTAAATATCCTGTATATTTCATGAAGGCTATTCCAGTTGTCCTTCATTCACCGCTGACTTTCCCTTCCTCCCCTCCCGCCCAGCTCCCTCCCTGGCTGGCTGGCTGTGGTTTTTGCCTTGGTTACTTTCTCCTTGGCAGACCCAGCCCAGCGGCACCTGCTGGCTCTCTGCAGGCAGCAGCCCACAGGGGCCGGCTGCTGGGGTTGCTGCTGGTCGGTGGCAGGCTGCAGCTGCATTGTTTGTGACACATTCATACACATACACATACATATAGTATGTATGTGTATGTATGAATGTGTGTGTCACAAACAATGCAGCTGCAGCCTGCCGCCGACTGCCTCAACCCCAGCAACGGGCCCCTACTATTGTATTTTAGTAGTATTGGAGATCCCCTCATCCAGGGGGCAGAAAAGAACTGCCCCTGCCATGGTCACACACAGCTTCCCCCCTCCCCTCCCAACAAGTGGGAGTGAAATTAACAAAGATGCCAGAAACCTCTCTTAACCCTGGGGGCTGAACCATCAGGGAACAACTGAGTTTAAAGTGTTCTTATGCAGGAGGCAGTCTCCCTGCTGCAAGCTAGAGGGAAACCTCTGCAGCAGCTGCTGAGTGTCAGGCAGGGAGAAAGCACACAGCCTAGTGTTGGCAGCCTGGCTGGAGGAGGAGGAGGGAAGACACAGAGGAAAATGTGACAGTGAGTTTTCACTTTTTCAGGCTTATTCCAGTAGTAAAGTTTTATTACAGACAGTACTGATAGTAGTAAAAGTAGCTTTATTTTCTCTATCTATGTCATGCAATGGGAGGGATCCAGGAAGTATGTAGGAGAGGTGGGTGGGTTGCTTGCAATTGGACCATATGGGTAAGAAATGTAAATTACTTTCACCCCTGCCCAAACCCCAGGGCTCCCAGCCGCCTCTGCAGCTGGTAGCTCCAGGGTTAATTTAAAGGGCCTGGCTCCTAGCTTCAGCCAAATCCCTGAGCCCTTTAAATCCTGATTTAAAAGCCCCAGGATTTAAAGGCCCCACCTCTTCTGATAAAGGCCACGCCTCTTCCAGTTGAGGCCCCTCCCCCTCCACAGGACTCTGGAGTACCGGCAAGTCCTTTAAGTTACTTTCACCCCTGGGAGAAGGAAAGAAAGCTAGTTGACCATAACAAGACACACACCGAACATCAGCTCAAACCCATTTTAGCTGGGCTTTTTCCAGTCAGTGGAAGCAGGGCACCTCCCTCCTTCTCTCCCAGCCTTTGCTTGGATCATTGCCTGTTTAGAGTGATAACCCCTTGGGGCAGGCACTGGGGCAAAGTGAGGTAGCTCAATGCCTTGCATAGCTCTCCGAATGTCTGGTTATCGTAGTGTGTTACGGCTGGCAAGGGACTGGCTTTCTGGTCATCCAGCCGCACTATCTCAAGTGCACTGTATTGTTAGAGAGATGAGCTCAGAGCCTAGTTCAGGTTTCAATCAGCACTGGGCAATCACCCCGGTTACCAAAAAAAATGATGCGCTGGTTTATAATAGATATATTAGTTGTTTGTCTCAATGTGTAGAAAAATACAGAGAACGTTTCACTGCATTATAGCACCGACCTAGCCTAATAAATTGCACAACCTAAGACGGTGTTAAGAGTAATTTCTATGGAGATGGGACGTGTTGGTATTGCAGATCTAAGGAAACTAGGAGTTCAAGCATGTGGCACAACACGACCTAGGTGACATGCAACAGCCGAAAAGCAGGTGCAAGACATGGCTTTAGTTCATATACGCCCCAAAATCCATACTGCTACGCTGCCCCATCCCAGATAAACAACTAGAAGGGAGAGAATCTTCCTCTAGTAAGTTTCATGATATTTTAATAATAATAAGCATTTTTACTTGTACAGCACTTTCTACCCAGAGATCTCAAAACTCTTTACAGACCCTAATGCCCTACAAAGTAGGAAATAAATATCATACCCATTTTACAGGTAGAAAAATTATGGCACAGATCAGTTGCATGACTTCTCCAAAAATACATCAGCAGTAACACCACTGGGGAGTGGGGGAGGGGGATCAGTTGACTTACTCCAGTGTATTTAGCATGTTATAGTCTCCAACATGTGGCATTCAAAAAAGAGTCAAAATAAATGTGTCCATTTGCCCTGTCCCAGAAGCAGAACTGGATGAAATTTCTAATTAAAAATATTTTCTCAACAAAAATGGCTTTTCCATCAAAAGGAAATTTCTTTAGGAAAAGTCCATTTTCCATTAAAAAAAAATCAGGTTTTTCACCACAAAAAATAAATAGATCAGTTTTTGGCAAACTGAAAATCTTTGGCTGGTCAAATAAACATCTTCAGTAAAACCAAAAAATTTTACCCAACTTGCCTGACCTTTTAGACTTTCAGGAACCACAAAAGCATTCAGTTTTCAAACCAAAACCTGAAAAGTTTTATAGAGAATTTCTGATAATTATTTTTTTCCCCATCAAAATATTTGCAGGACAGAAAAACATTTCCTGACCAGCTCTACCCAGAAATCTAAAATTCTAAAAGATCCTGCGAAATGAATCCCTCCAATGTGCATTTCTAAATGGAGAGGCCATTCTTATCTTTTGAAATTGAAGAAAAGGTTGTTTCCTTTACCTCTGGCCCTGGGGTAGGTATTAAAAAAAACACTTATTCAGCAAAGCACTTAGACATGTGCTTAAGTGCCACCGATGTGCTTAAATACATGTTTAAGTACTTGGCTGAATTGGGTCCAGACCTAAAAGTCAAGAGACCTGAATTCTAATTCCCAGGCCTGCCACCTATACTGGTTTTATATTGGTGTAACCCCAGTGACCACTGTGGAGTTACTCATTATTTAAATTGGTGTAAAGGTAAGGAGAAGCAGGCTCAAGAGTCTCCCACAATTCTAGGCAAAGCAATAGACAATAGTTGTTACAGTAACCTTGAAACAAGAAGCGAAGGTAAACCAATGCAGTGATGTTTTCCTGAATCAGAATCATTATCAATAAGAACCACGAACAGCCTCATTCATCTCAACATGGTGTTAACTCTAAAACCTAAAGCTTACAACAGAAATGTCAACACTTCAGCAGGGACATACAGCTAATGGGAACAACTCCAAACTGCTTCTCATGCCTCCCCAAATCTCAAAAGAGCTGTCTGCTACTGAGCTGCCAAACCTACCACTTCACCATTGGCAACGTCTACACAACACCCTCATGCATTGTCGGTACAAAGATCTGCTGACACTAAGCACTGAAAATGTGGGGGAGATTCAAAAACACCCAAATAACTAGCACAAGGGGATGCTGCACTGACAGCTTTTCATTTTCACAGCAACTTTTCTTTTAAAAAAAGTAAATGAAGCTGTCGCAGGATTTCCATTCCATGTGACAGAAGGTAGATACAGGAATGTGATGGTGCTGATACAGCTCTCTGTGTTCTGTTTGGCCACCTATGAGCTTAGCATGATCTTAGTAAGGAGAGCTGGATTATTTCACAGCTTCAGCTTTGATATATAAAACCTCTTAGGAAATGTCCAAGATTGGTACAATTATTTATATTTTTATGTATTTGTTTAAAATATAGATATGAAGGGGGTGGAAAATCTAGCAAACAAAGGAACTGTACTGATATTTTGCAGTTCAGAATAAATCAGCAGACTCGAAACAGTAGATGATGATTGTGCAGAGGTCTTCATACACTAGGAGTAAAAGAATAGATCTCTGCATATGAAATATTTCACTGGACTCTACCAATACTGACTGGTGAAATTAGAGGCGGTACCCGCCTGTAGGTGATGGAACACTATAAGAGAACCTTCAGTGGTGACCATTAAGCTGAGCTGAGCTTTTCCAGGATGACTTGCTCCAAGTTAAATTATTAAATACAAACCTAAAAATCAAGACAGACTACTGACTAGTTGGCTCTGCTACACACATGCAAAACAGTGAACTTGGGGTCCTGCCCACAGGCCCAGCAAAAAGCAAAGAGTAAAATCAGAATTTGTAAGGTACCTGAACTGACAGAGCTACATCTGCTGGTGTTTCTTGATATTATGAACAATAAGCTGTTCTTCCTGTTAATAAAGTTGCCGTGTAGTTTCACCTCAACGGACTATGGGGGGACAACATAACCCTGCCATGATCTCGTATATATAGTAGCAAATACCCTATATTCAATTCATTACATTGCATTCCTTTTATCTGAACAAGATTACAGAGTAATCTTTGTGTCCGACAGCCAAAAGGAAATGTTAAATCCTTCCGAACACAGAGTTGGTACAATAAAAGATATTACCTCACCCACCTTGACTCCCTAAACACACAGAAGTTAGTTGTCCCATATATTTCCATAAATAATCTGATCTAGGACTCAAACACAGCAAATGCCTTTGATTTATATCTCATATTGATTTATATCTTATAAATTACCGTCAGCAAGTCTGGATCCAGGCAGAGTTTGAATAGAAGACCGCTAAGGGACATATAAATGGTATTGGTGAGCCAGCCGTTATCATTCTTTCTTCTTGAAACAGAGAGACAAAAAGGAAAACTAAGATTTAAACAAGGAGATGCAGAAAAAAGGGTACAAAAGAGAAGTCATCGCAGACTGCCAAAAGGCTGGGAAGATTATGAGTGGTAAGGTTGCCAGGTAAAGCCCAAAAGTGGGTCATGCTTAGTCTTTGCTCAAATGGTTACAAAATCATAGAATTATAGGACTGGAAGGGACCTCAAGAGGTCACCTAGTCCAGTCTCCTGCACTCATGGCAGCACTAAGTATTATCTAGACCATTCGTGACACGTGTCTGTCTAACCTGCTCTTAAAAATCTCCAACGATGGAGACTCCACAACCTCTCTAGGCAATGTATTCCAGTGCTTACTCACCTTGACAGTTAGGACGTTTTTTCTAATGTCCAATCTAAACTAGCTGCAATTTAAGCCCATTCCTTCTTGTCCTATCCTCAGAAGTTAACAGAAACATTTTTTTCATTCCTCCTTGTAAAAAACTTCTGTGTACTTGAAAACTGTTATCCTGTCCCCTCTCAGTCTTCTCTTCTCCAGACTACACAAACCCAATTTTTTCAATCTTCTCTCATAGGCCCTCTTTTCTAGACCTTTAATCATTTTTGTTGCTCTCCTCTGGATGTTCTCCAATTTGTCCACATCCTTCCTGAAATGTGGCATCCAGAACTGGACACAATACTCCACTTGAGGCCTAATCAGCACAGAGCAGAGGAATTACTTCTCGTGTCTTGCTTACAACACTCCTGCTAATACATCCCAGAATGATGATTGCTTTTTTTGCAACAGTGTTACACTGTTGACTCATATTTAGCTTGTGATCCACTCTGAGCCCCAGAACCCTTTCAGCAGTTCTCCTTCCTAGGAAGTCATTTCCCATTTTGTATGTGCGCAACTGATTGTTCCTTCCTAAGTGGAGTACTTTGCATTTGTTCTTATCAAATTTCATCTGATTTTTCATGTAAAAAACAGATAAAGAAGGTGGCTGATAGGGTCGTAGTTGACAGGGACAGCCAGTCCCAAGTTAAACAAATAGTGACTGTTTGCTGATAATCCTGCCAAGTTTGAATTGTTCCCACAACTTTGGGCTTTTCTTTAAAGGAAACTGCATTAATTCTTCCCTCCTACTCCAATCTTCCTTCATCCATGGATAAGCTACAGTGTTGGTGCCTTCTGTGGCTACTCATAGTAGGAAGTGGGGGGGCTGGCCTGAGACTGATGGAAGCACCCAAAGATTGATCGTCCCCAAATCAGAGTACTGGGGAAGATTCCAAAGCCAGATCCCAGCCAATCAACGAGCACCGGGTGGGGAGGGAACAGGGATGCGTTTCACTGGAGGGCAGCAAGGCTGACCGCCAGCACACTGTTTTTGAGGTAGGCACTGGGGCTCTGTTGAGTGGTTTCTAGCTTCTGCTCGGACAGTTATGCCACAGACACTTAACAGCAACTGGCTACAATTCTCTGCTGTTTAAACTCTAGTGTGATGCAAACAAATTCATGCATCAACCAAGCCACTTGTCTGATTTAAGGAAAACAACAAAGCTGTCATGAAAATGGAGTGTATCTAGATTTCTGTGCTGAATGCCTCCTTCCCTTCTTCCCTCTCCAACCCCAGCTAGACCACAGGAACATTTCAGCACAGACAGAACTTTTACATTACCTTTTTTCATTAAATTCCTCAACACTTCCTATCCTAGAACGCATCAGTCTCGGTATCACGGATGCCAGTCACTATATCATTAGAACCATGGTATTATGTGATGTCACAAAATGATGCGGTGAACCAGAAGGGTTTTACAAAATGAGAAAAATACTTAAAAAAAAAAATCAGCTAAAACATGCTATGGGCCCTGCTCTGCCATGTCAGCAGGGAAGGTGGAGTGTAGAAGTCAGGATTGACTTCAGTCGCATTTTAGCTTTGCAGTTCACCCTGTCCACAATTAATTTGGTTGTAAAGTATTTATTGTGCAAATGTGCTATTAAACACCAGCACATGCCTCTCAAGTGCCTCTCAGTTTAATCCCAAAGTTCTTCACACAACGCACAGTCAACCTGTGGAACTCCTTGCCAGAGGATGTTGTGAAGGCCAAGATTATAACAGAGTTCAAAAAGGAACTAGATAAGTTCATGGAGGATAGGTCCATCAATGGCTACTGGCCAGGATGGGCAGGGATGGTGTCCCTAGCCTTTGTTTTGCCAGAAGCTGGGAATGGGTGACAGGGAATGAATCACTTGATGATTACCTGTTCTGTTCATTCCCTCTGAAGCACTTGGCATTGGACAATGTCAGAAGACAAGATATTGGGCTAGATGGACCTTTGATCTGACCCAGTATGGCCGTTCTTATGTAAAGTTACTTAAGTTCCGTGCCAGTTTGCTGTCTCCTCACTTTTACTGTTGAAACCATTTATATCAGAAATAAACACTCATGGATGAGAGAGATTTATACACACTAAAAAGGGATGAAGCACACAGCATGATACGTTACCTGCTTGAATATTTTGGTGAGCCTCATTTTTGGTCTTTGTTACACGTTGTGTCCTGCATTGGGTGCGGTGGGCTGAGAGGTATGCATCAATATCTGATTGTCTTTTGATCCCACACTATATTTTAGCCTGTGTTTTGATTTTCTGAACTGGATTTGAGTTTGCCCATCAGCAGATAAATGCCAGCACAAGTGCAAGTCACACACATTCAACAAGGGAGACTGCATTCTGAATACCTGAAAAGTGCACATGCACACAGGAACACACTTTCTGCAGTCTGCTACCAGCACCTCTGGTGCTTGGCAGTTCACCGCCTCGGCGCCTCTGGCGTGTGGCAGGTCACAGCCCGGCTCCTCTGGGCTTGCCACATCAGTTAGCAAGTAAAAAAAACTGCTTGAGCCCTGGCACCTCTTTCATTACAAAATAAGCACTGGGTCAGATATAGCTTCTAAGGCCAATGAGCTGGACAAGTGGAGTCTGCAGAAATGGTAAAACATTTATTAATGGGAAACAAGAACAAGCTGCAGAGGGGGGGCTTTGCAGACAGCCCCTCTGCTCATTTAAACCCTTTTTCACCAGCTTAGCCGTCCAACTAGTTAGGGCCAATATTTCTAATAGCTTTATCTTATGGACCTGCAAAAGGCCATGAAAGCGCCAAATCCGCAAGGGGCCGTGCACCCCTAAAGTGCTACTGAGCCACCACGACTCCTATTGAATAAATTGACTGCAAAGGGATTTGCAGTGCCCAGGACTGGGCCCTTAATTCTTGGCGTTTGCATTGTTCTGGGGTCATTTAATGTCTCGCTGTACTGGTTTTTTAATCAATGCCCACTGCCTCAAAACAATTAGCAATCCTACAATAACAAAGCAGCATGCACACAACTGGGGGTGCACGTGGAGGACAAAGGCAACTGGGTCAGGAAGTTGATTTTAACGTGAAGCAGTTGGGGGGGGCTCATTTTCCTCTTTAAGGAATATATTTAGATTTATTTAGATTATGGGAAAGTGCAAAGTAACAAAATCATTCAGTGCGTCGAAATAGCAGTAAAAGCCCGTGAGAGGAGAAAATAATTGGAAAGCACAGTTGTGTCATTCACTTCCCAGCTGAGGCCTGATCCCTCAAACGGTTACATTCTACAGGAGCTCTCTACATGCAGGGGTTGCAGAACAGGGCCCAGGATGTGAAAGTGAATTTCTGTTAGTAGGAAAAGTCCTGCAACTTTAATTAGCTCATGGCATACATTTCCAAGGTAAAGGAAAGTAAACATTTGGCTGTTCTCAGAAAAAGTATCTGACTCACCAAACATTAGTGCATACACATTGGCAGCTTCCAGGTTTGTTTTTCACACTGACCCAGGAAGTGGGTGAACTTTCCCAAGTGAGAATCCAAAGCGTCTTTTCCCCCAGAGTTCAGATCTCTGGTAAGCAGCTTATTTTTGCTAACCTGCAATCATGCAAGACTTAAGCACATACTTAATGAGACAACACATGGAGTGTAAAGTTAAGCACATGCATAAGTCTTTGCAGGCTCAGGGCCTTAGGGAATCTGCAGTCCAAACCTGCTGGCCACCTCAAAGGCAACAGCAGTTGGGGGCATTCAAAGCTTTGCAGAACCTTGCTATCTTAGGTACCTATCTGGCCCTTATCCTCACAGCATCTGAACATCCCACAGTTTTTAATTTAACCTCACCACTTCCCTGTGAGGTAGGGAAGGGCTATTATCCCCATCGGGGGTGGGGGCTGAGGGCCCAGAGAAGCTACGTTCCTTGCCCAAGGTCTCACAGAAAGTCTTTGGTGGAACAGGTACTTGTACTCAAGTCTCCCAAGCCTGAACGCAGCACCCTAACCACTAGGCAATCTTTCCTCCCACAAAATCACACCCCCAGTTGCAAGGTGACTTTTGAGAGTTCTAACTTCAGGTGAAATCATATTGTGCTTTTATTGGTCCAGAAATGACATGATTTCAGTATATATGGGGGTAGAGGGTGACAGCCCTTACTTGTGCAAACGTCTACTGGCTTCAGATGCAATGTTGTGGCAGCAGGGGCAGTTGGACCAAGGCTAGAATATGGCACTGCCCTCCAGAAATATGCGGTGAAAATAGAAATATGCATTTTATCTGAATATTTAATCCTTCAGAATCCAGGCATCTCAAGAGCCATCTGGTCAAAATTCCTTTCCAAATCAAAGTAATCTAAATGAAACATGAGGTGTTTCTTCCTCCCACAGTCACTCTGCCAAAATCAGAGCGGGAGCGACTGAACGTAGACATTTCTGTTGTGGTTTCCTCCAGCCCCTTCGTTTATAACTAGATGAAACACATCAATAACGTGAACTCAACGGTTCTGTTTGTAAAGCATAAAATGTCTCCTCTGGCAAAATCACAAGCCCCAGTTTGGTAAGGTTTACAATAACAAAAGTACTTCCATTACCTTTGCAAACAAAAATGCAGCCCTGTATCCAACAGTTACATAAATACAGCGTAGAGTGACACAAAACATCCCTGCTCTTATGTGCTATACACAACTACAGGAGCTCTGGAGAAGTCTCTGGGCTAGGAGCATGGGGGGATAAGAGGTATGCTTTCAAAGCTGCCAACGCACTGACCCAGGGTCACCTTAAACAAGGGCAGGGAACAATGCTGCAATATTTGCATCTCAACAGGATGCCACATGGTAACTTTTCAATATCCTGGCGTGATACAAATGCTGTTCCCTAGAACTCCTGTGGCACATAGGGTCCAGAGCTGTGGCTCCACTCTGATTCCAGCTACATACTGTCTACTCAGTTCAGTTAGGCTCAACTTGCTGTAAGAGGCAACACGGTCTCCTTTAATGCCAGTTCTGAAATGGACTCACTGTGTGGCCTATGCCTCAGTTTCCCCACGTACGAAATGTGCATGGTAATATGCACCTGTGTCGTGAGTTCAGTGTGTGTCTGTCACAATGAGAGTGGAAAGTAGAGCAGTTTGCAGGACTGTTTTTTTAATCCCACTCTGCAATACCCACTCCCACCTGCTCCCACATTGTTTATCCCACTTCCACACGTAAAAACCTTAGATTCCACAAAAGAGACAGATTCCCTCATGTTATTTTTAAAAAAATTATATAAATACACACAGAATTCAGACACAAGTTTTACCACTAAAAGAATAAAACAAATCTTGCTTAAACCATGGAAAAAATATTTTAACTCCTGCTATAATAGACATTAAATCCATTTATATTCCTCGCTTAAATGTAAGTATTAAAAACTTCATTTAAAAAAAAAGAACAACTTGATTTACATTGTTATAAATAGAACTGCAGCAAACTGACAAGAGATTTAGCGCTTTCTTGCAAATTACCACTCTCTGTTGTTTTTCCCCCCATTCAATCCCACCCGCAATAAAGTACATTTTACCCTCTTCTGCTATTATGGCAGTGGGTCCTCTGGGACCCACGGGATCCCAGTTCCGCTGCAAGGCTTTAGTGGAAAGTGCTGAGAGAATAATGTGCCACCTAGGATCTTAAAACTTTAGCAAAGGACTATAACTCAAGTGATTAAGGCTGGAGTTTTCAAAGGAACTTAAGGGGAATTGAGTGCCTAAATCCCACAGAAACACCTTTGAAAATCCCACTCTAAAAGTGCATTAGTAGCCTAAGTTATTGCTGATGGAAGGTACAATCTAGGCTCCAAGACCATATCCAGCCTGCAGCATTAGAGATCCATGTTGCAGTGTAGTCTAGAAGCCACAGTCCCAGATCAGCACCCCAAGCCAGCAGGCGCAGTACAAACACAGCACATTAGTGGTACCTGTAATGCTTGTTTCTGAGTAACTTCAGGGGAAGAGTGTCCACAGCCTTCAGAACCCTGAAGTCCTTTCTAAAGGACACAAGTTTCTCGGCAATTCACGTGTAACACAGAAACAGAGCTGGGAGCTGTACACCCTAAGATGGAGTAAGCATTCAGAGCCCAAATCATTAGTTTTCTTGGCAAGAGAGGGAGTTTTAAAAAAGTGTACATTTGTTATAGCCTTCTACAGTCCCCAGTGCGATGGGGTTTGGTGGGTCAGCAGTACCTCAAAATAGATACAAGTCTGTCGCATCTTAGGCGCATTTAACATGCACAATTTCAGCTTTACACGGTCAGCAAAAACAAAACAAAAAAAAAGAGAAAAATAACAATTTAAACACCGTTTCTGTAGGGGGATTCCACCCGCCATTACACTCAATGTAATTTTGACTATACGCGATTTTCGCTTTACGTGCTGACAGCGGAACGTAACCCCAGCGTAAGATGAGACAGACCTGTACATGACAATTTATAAAGTACTGCTCTAAAATTCAGATCAGCATCAGTTCCAGGCAAGCCTATTACTGTAGTATCCGGCTGTTTAGTGCTACATCAATGACATCTACTCAGCTTGTTCATGCCACATAGCTGGAGAATGTAGGTGGGGATGGTTCAATTAAGATACAGTTTCCAAAATAAATGACAGATTTTAGTGTGTTTATTTTCAGGAGCTTGAAAACCGTACACATTATCTCTTTTCTGGACAATTGCCAATATTTACACTCTTTGGGAGACTTGCACCAGCATATATGGATGGTCACCATAATTCACTGCAAAAAATAGCACTTCTGTAGAAACACGTAAAGAGCCCAATCCAACAGCTGAATCTGACAGTGAAGACAATGATAGTGTGGAAAAGAAATGGACTGCGTCGTCAAGCCTAGAATTGGCACATAAGCCTAAACAGATTCATGCTGAGAACTGAGCAAGTCATTCTTTGGTTCCATTGGCTTTTTATTTTTGCATGTATGATGTTAGCTGTAGAAACCCTTTACTGCATTTTTTTAGCAGTTATTGCACAAGACTGAATTTTTATTTACTGAAGCTTTTGAGCAGAAATTTGGAATTGGGCTGCATTCAGGAATGCAGACTTGGGAAAAAAAAGGCTGTTGTCTCACTTCTTTAAAAAAACAACTTAGAAGTTATAAATTCTGAAGCCATATTTGGTTACATGTATCATCTATTTACTCAGAGGTGGTTTGCACATATCACCACTCAACAATTTAATCAATTTCCTCTTCTGTAAAAATCCGTCTCTTAGTAAGAACTTTTCAGAATGAAGGTATAAAAACAGATCGGTGAACAAACCATTTTAGTCTGACTTGCTAATGTTCTTGTTACAGGCTAGAGTCTGATGAATTCAAATTAAATTGGTTATAGATTAACACAACCATAAGATCAATTTCTAGACGGCAAACGAACTCATACTTGCACTCCTGAGCAAAACATGATGCTGCAGCCATAAAATGTGAACAAGACAGAAATCATATTCATTCACACACCTTTTGCCTGCTTAATAAAGACTGGAAATAGAGGCCCCAAAACTGCAAATACATCTGTGAATAATTTTACTCATGGGAGTAATCCCCTTGAAGTCAAGATGACAAGTCTTGTCTCTAATATCCAGGGACCAATTCGGCTAGGACTATACTGCCTAGGTGTAAAGTTATTCCCAGATGTGTTTGCAGGATCAAAGCCATGAACATGTCCCCAATTAACAGGACTGTGGAAGCATCTACCTGCATGATGTGGGGAGCAGAAAGTGCGGTACAACAGACACTGACTTTTTAAAACTATTACCTGCAGTAGCATCACAATTATATAGTCACATACATAACCAGGTCTAGTTTTCACCGCTTACTTCCAGTTTTCACTAGGCTGCATTACCCTGTATCTAAAACCCCCCAATTATCATACCATCCCTGAAAAAAACAATGGGTTTGGGGTTCCCCACACACACTATTATTAGCTGTTTCAGGCAAGTCAGCCACTCTTTTGCCCCCTTCCTACAGGACCGAAGGGAGGCAGCCCTACGTGCAAGGCATTGCTCCAAAGCAGCAGGTTGAAATACCTGCTAAACACACAATTTAACTGTCAAATCACGGAAAACCCTGACCCCCAACAAACGTGATCTTGGCTGGCAACGCGACCGCCTCGCAAGAGGCTGCCCTGAGTTAGGAGGATGCACCAGGAGACGGGGAGACGCGCAGCAAACCCACCAGCACGGAGCCTCGTGGGGTCACTTTCCCCGGTGAGTCCTGCCGGAGGAGCTGCTTGCCCGGAGGAGGCTTTCCAGGGAAGCCCACACAGCTCGGGCACTTGACACGAGCCAGCCCAGGCAGAAAACCTGCCCGCTCCGCTCCCCTGCCCCTGCCCCTGCCCGGCGCGCCCGGCCCCGTTCTGCACCGCGGGGATGCAGCCGGCCGCCCCTGCCCAGCTCCCGCAGCCCTGGACCGATGCTAGCGAGGGAGAGACGCGCGCACCTGCTTAGCGGCTGGCGGCAGAGCCCGGGAGCGGCGCGCGGCGGCGGTGGCTGCAGGAGGGCGGCGGCGGACTGAGCGCCGGGGAGCGCGGAGCCAGGGCAGGGCGGCGGGGCGGGCTGGGGCTGGGGCGGGGGGGGCGGCGCGCGGCTGCTCTGGGCCGGGTGCCGCCCCTGGCGCCGCGGGGAGCCCCGGGGTTTGCAAAGGGCGCGGGGGAGCCCTGGGGAGGGGGTGCACGCGGGCGGGGCGGGCTGGTTGCACCCCCAGGCGGAGGGCTAAGGAGGTGACTGCTCTGAGCCCGCGGGGGAGCTGCAGGCAGGGGTCAGTGACCCTTAGATGAGGGGGCACAGGGTGCTGGGTGGGAGGAATAGGGGTGTGTAGCCAGAGAAGCCTCCAGGAGCAGCGACCCAGGAAAGCAAGCTAGGTGTGCCTCTGTACAGCACCTGACACAGTGGGGGCCTGCTCCCTGCCTAGATGCTACCACAAGACAAATAAAGTGGCAGTTGGACCTGACCCCAAGTCACACAGGTTCTCTGCTGACTAGGGTGACCAGTCAGCAAATGCGAAAAATCAGGACAGGGTGGGGGGTAATAGGATCCTATATAAAGAAAAGACCCCAAAATGGGGACGTTTGGTCACCCTACTGCTGACCCATCATCCGGCCAGATCGGGGAAGTTAGCCAGCCCTGAAGCCCATCCCACCGCAGGGCGCTGCTGTATACTTGCTTGCCACAGAATATGCCCAGGACTTGCTGGTGTAGGTGCCTGCCCAGGATGCTAACAGGCATTAAATACACTGCTGTACAGCCAAAATGCTTCTGAAATAAATATAGTCCAACTTTACTAATTCTGGGTCACTGAGAACAAAAAAGATGCTTAAAATTGTTGATTGGCTCTAGTTTTGAAGATATGCTATTGGGTCAGTACATACGACCCTTGACTTGGGAATGGCGGAGGATAAGTGAGTTATAAAGGGAAGGGATCTCAATTTAAACCAGAAATGACTCAAATACATCTTTGACTGGATCTATGAATAAATCTATGACTGGGTTTGGACAGTACTTGCTTTTTAGGCAAAACAATGACTGATGCAATCTGAAGCTGGTATTGCATCACACATGATATGAATTGCATCATGTTATTCCTAGAAGTCGTGGATGATGCAATCATAACGAAGCTTACATCACTCTGCTGAACAAATTGCCCTATATCAGCTCTAGAAATCATACAGTGTGTTGCTCTCTTATTTGTCAGTGTTTGATTTTGCAAAGGGACACATTTCTGTTTAGCCAAAGTGAGCAGAGATGCCTCGTACTTGTGTGAACATTGCAGATAACTTCTGCTATGTTTGTGGTGAAGTGACTTTTGCATCACAAAAGCGCAGTATAACCACTATGGTTAAGAAAGCCTATCACCTTTATTTTGGCTGCAAAATTGGAGATCAGGACAAGAGGTGGGCCCCACACCTATGCTGCAACACTTGTGCAACAAATCTTTGCCAGTGGTTGAACAGGAAAAGGAAATCTATGCCTTTTGCAGTGCCAATGATTTGGAGAGAGCCAACAGATCATACCAGCAATTGTTACTTCTGCATGGTGCCTCCAGTTGGGAAAGGTGTGTCAAAGAAGAAAAAGTGGACTGTGCATTATCCAAACATTCCATCAGCTATACGCCCAGTACCCCACGGTGCCGGTTCCTGATGCACCAGAATCATTCTCACTTGAGTCAGACGAGGAAGAGGAAGAGGATGAAACTTCTGGTCCTGAACCATCAATGTCACAGGACACACATTTTCTCCCATCCTCCTCCTCTGAACCACACTTCATAACACAAGGTGAACTGAATGACCTTGTCAGGGATTTGGAACTACCCAAGAGTAAGGCAGAGCTGTTGGGCTCCAGACTACAGCAGTGGAATCTCCTGGCAGGCTATCAGGGCAAATGGAGCCCATCAATGCTTGCAGACTATTGCTGGACAGTGACAAGAGATGCTCCATTTAATGAATACAAGAGACAAGCCAAGAAGCACGGAGTAGACACTGAATAGGACTAAACTATGTACATAATAGTTTTTTTGCCTTTTGTTTCATAATAAATTTTATTTATATAACCCTTTTGCTGATTTTTAAAATGTTACATAAACAGGAAAGGTGAAATATTATCATGTAAAGCAACCATAAACACATGAAAAGACCTAGGTTTACAATTTATGATTAAAACTCTACTATCTACACAATAGACATAGACATAGACATAAAATATAAAAACTTAAATATTTTAGAAACAGTAGCCAATCAGTTGTTTTAATTGTCATATTTGAATTCAGCACATCAAAATACATAATAAATATCACATTTTATTTCTGAAGCAGACGACTTCTCAAAAATTGTAGACCAGTGATATCATTAAACAGAGTCCGAGTATTTAACAGACAGTCTCTCCATCTCTGCCCAGGCCGCATGATTCTAGGTTGATTATTTAGCAAGGTATCACAGGAACACAGCCCATAACACTGGGGACCATCTAGCTAATTCAGCAGGAGTCAAACCCATTGGTCTCAGTAGAACTTGAATACATTAATTTTGTACTATTCCCAAGTACTTATTTTCCTAGTACTGTTTTGCAAGGAGATACAGTGCAAACAAACAGCATATTCCCCCTCTGAGGGGAATTCATCTGACTCAGCCATGAGCCTCTCCTGCCCATCCAAACATACACTAAAGTTTTTACTGATGGTTCAGCTGCATTATGTTTCATCCTTGGATTGGTATTCAGAGTTTCCAGTACAGAGAAATATGTGTTGTTTAAATAAGAAGCCTGTAGGGAATGAACAAATCCAGACTAAAGAGAGTACAGCATAAACAGAACTCTGAGAAGAAGAGAGATTATTTCAAATGGTATACTTAGCTCATTAAAAGGAACAGTATCAGGTTAAAAAAGAGTGTGTCTGTTTAAACAAATCTCCTTACCCATGTTACTGACACCACCTTTGATCGTTAAATCTGAAAACATCGACATTTGCTTTTTGCTATTTATTCTGCTTGGTTTTCTACTTATCTTTCATCCAAGTTGGGCTATAAAAATACATTTGTCACGCTCACTTTTGTGAAAGCTTCCCTTTGTGGATCTTATTTTGCTAGGTGGCAGGGTGCATGGAACTTAGTGTTTCATTTGTCTTTTGAAAAAGCTTTTCCAGTGCCACAGGGAGTCATGGGCCTTCTGACAATCAAGAGGATGGCAGGGGTCCTGTTGGCTAGGGCTGGGACTCACGGAACCACTGAAGGATCGGGGCCCAGGTTTACCTGGAGGGATTGTTCATCTAGTGAAAGGAAACTGAAACATTGCCATACTGTCAAAACACACTCCTCAGAGTATCATTTGCATTTTCCAAGCCCTTCTTCATTTTATTATAATTCTCCATAAAAGCAGGGGACTTTCGCAAAGTCTACTAACCCACACAGTCCTGATTTAACGATGCCTAGCATGTTAGACAACATGCATGAGTTGTGATGATTGATGGTTCAAGGCCCAAAATATCATTGCTGAAAACAGCATTGTCACACATACATAAAATACAAGTGTTTGAAATACCAACATTTTTCATACCATAGATTAGTTGAAATTTAACATTCTGCAGGGTCAAAAATGTGTATTTTAACTTGTAACATGGTGGAATAACTCAGAAAGAACCAAAGAAATATGTAGTCAGCAATGGGCTTTTCTAGTGATTACTGGCTGATGAGAAGTCAAAACAAAACAGAAAGATTAACAGAAAACTCCCCTAGCCTGGGGCATGATGCCAGTCTTATGACCCAGGCTGCCTCTGCACAGAAACCCTCCATTATCTATCTGGTAGTTGGGGAACGTTTCCCGACAATACAAGAACAAGGAGACAATTACATTAAACCAGCAGCTGACACACTCTAAACTACTACAAGGAATTGATTTTCACACAATGGACAATTACCCTGTGGAACTCACTGCCACAAGATATCATTGCAGCCAAGACCCTTGCAGGATTTTAAAAAAGGATATCTAAATGGACAACAGGAACATCAGGGTTATAAGATAAAAAACACCTACTCATGCTGGAAGGGATATAAATGTTCAAATTTTGGGGCATAAGCCAAACTAGCTATTGGACAGGAGTCGGGTGGCTCACTTAGTGATCACCTGTTCTGTTCATTCCCTCTGAAGCACCTGGTATTGGCCACTGTTGGTAGACAGGATACTGGGCTAGACGAACCATTGGTCTGACCCAGTATTGCCATTCTTATGTTCTTTCTTCATTGGCGGTTTATCTCATTACTGCCTCCACTGCCAGCAGCATTTTCTTCCTCTGAACAGGTTGGCACTGGCCATCATCAGTGGACAATATTGACCTCTGGTCTGATCCAAAACAGCAATTGCGTCCGGTTTATACCTTCCCCTCAGACATCTGCACAAACTGAGCTGAGGTTAACGCCTTGTTTCCCGGAGACCAGCTAGTGCCCCTGCCTGAGTCACAAAGTTAGGAAACATTTTGGAGTGGATACTGCATTCCTAGTGCACCCAGAATTCCTTCCAAAGTCACTGAATGTTTTGGGTGCAGGAGGAGTGCAGACCAGACCCTTAATTGAAATGGGATGCCATGCTTTCTTATCCTTTGGTTAATGGATTTGGAAAGATATGCCGTCCCCTTGGAGAAGGCATGTCCCAGCTGGCGAGGTCAATGAGCAGACTAAGAACCAGTCTGGAACTCTTACAGGGTTACATACAGGGAACTCCCCCACTGACATAGCTTTTTCCATACTTACACCAAAAGATTATCTACACTAGATGCTGTATAGGAAAATTACTCGGTAAACAGCAGTTTCTGCAGGACAATCCCATTTAGCAGCAATTTTCAAAGTTTCAAAATTTGTTTTTCATTCTAATGTGGAATGAAAATAATAACCTTTCCAACATTTTCATGAAAATGAAATTGTGTCAAAATATCTGTTTTCAGACTGAACCCTGAGTTTTTCAACTCAGGGAGGTTTTCCAGGCTCGGGTCATGTCAGACAAGAGCCCAGCCTCATTGCTAGGGTACTAGCCTGATCCAACTTCATGTCTGAATCAGAACAGAGTTTTTCCCATCCCAAATCACTCTAGATTGGGCAGGAATTTGAACCTGAGTCTTCCGCATCCCAGGGCAGTACCCTAATCACTGTGTTAGGAAGTCATTCGCTGGTAGGCTTGCTCTGAACCTTGTAAAAACCAATACATTTTATCAAAACTGCATGGAAGATATTCGAACCTGCTCTACTGATAACATAGAATCCAGACTGTGGGCTTGTCTAGACCCAGTGTTAACAGGTGAGAAATTGGGAGGATGCACCCGATGAGTATTGCTTAGAAACTGCACTTCCACAACCAGACCCCTCACTTATGGAATCCAACAAGTCCCAATTCTCTTTCTCACCCTTTTCAACATCTATGTACAACCACTAGCTGAACAGTTCAGACACCACAGACTCCAGGGCCAGCAATATGCCAATGACACAGAACTCTACCTATCCTTCACCACGTATGACTATATCAATACCACCAAGATGTCCCAGGGCTTGGATGAGATCAGCTTGTGGATGAAGAACAGCTGGCTCAAGCTGAACCCAAGCAAGACAGAGATGATGCTGGTGGATAAGGAAAGCATTTTGAAGAGTCTTGCAGTCATGTTGCAGTCTCCTTTGGTTGAGGATGCACACACAGTTGAGCAATTTAGTCCATAGTTTTGGGGCGCTCCTGAATTCCTTACCGACACAAAGCTCTCACATAGCAGCATTCAGTAGTAATGCTTCTACCATCTCCAGTTGGCTAGGAGATGTGTTCCTTGCTGGCAGACAATGAGCTGGCCTCGTTTATTCATGCCTTTGTCAACTCTCAGCTGGACTACAGCAATGTGATATACCTGGGCAAGAAGCCTGCAGCCAGAGGTGAAAGTAAGCTGGTACTGTCTGGTATGGCATACCGGCAAGAGCCAGTATGCCGTATCATACCACACTGGCTTCTGCAGTGGGAATTTAAAGGGCTCTGGGCTGCCTGCAAGAGCAGTTGTGTAAGTTGAAATAGCTAATAGATCTGACAAGAATAAATATTTAAACACTCATTCTATAAATTCATCTGTTCCTGTGATCTTAATTTGCTTCTTGACAAGACATGAATTCATTTAGCGAGGGACAGCAAACAGCTAAAATAAAGAAAAGCAATGTAGGTGAATCATCTTTTAATTTTAAATAGGAAATATTTTCCTATTACAGTTTCACATACACTATGATGCCAGAGAAACCTCTGTAAGTGAATTATACTCAACAGGAATAAATAGTAAAAACTGCACCGTAAATTTCAGATGTACTAAGACAGCTCTGAGTCGCTATAGTGCTGAAAAATAATCATTCGTTGTGTTTACTGATTTTTGGCCAACATAATAAAAATGGAGACAAATAAACCCTTGACTTGTTAGCCAAATAAGAATGAGCTCTGAGCACAGCGACTTGACGCCAATTCAGTTGTTTGAGTCATTGAGAAGCTAACTGCAGGAAAACACTTTATTTGGAAATCCTGGAGCTTGGAAAGATGGCAAAGAGATTGCTTTTCTACAAAGTGCTACACCGAACCCCAAGTAGCAGCACTTGGCACTTGGTCTCCTGAGATCTCAAAGAAACAGTCTGAACTTCCCTTTGTCTCTGCACTTCTTCAGGAATTTCACCCTTATTTCTCAGACCTCCTATAACTAGGGTGACCAGATGTCCTGATATTATCAGGACAATCCCAATATTAAGGACTTTGTCCCTCCCATACCCACACCAAAAAGTGACTTGATTTTTCACACTTGCTGCCTGGTCACCTTACCTATAATACCAAACCTGCCCAGGACAAAACCACAGTACCATCTTCCCTTTGGCCTGGTTGGTATCCAACACCGACCAGGCTCAAGGGACAATCAAAATAAAACCTGTGAATGACTGAACTATCCTGCCATTTTCTTTATTGCAGGAAGAGGAGGATAGCCAACATGACAACATCTGTGGACTAAGTCACACTGCCATGGAAATACATATACAAAACTCCTAGGAGACAAACTGATTACCTTTCAGGTCATTAGCAAAATTTACCAAGCAGGCAATTTGCTGGAAAAGCTGAAAGGAAAAATTTCGAAGTCATTTCTCACAGGGACCAAGGGTGGGGTTGTTTGGTTTTATGACAATGTGGTTAAAGCATCAGTGAAGTAATACTTTTTCCATGGAGCTTAAACACATAAGTACACTGTTTCCCAGGTTGTTCTAAGCTAGTGCATCACAACTCGTAAATCATATATTACTGGGATGTTGTGATTCTCAAATGAGAGGGGTTAAACTGCCTAAGCACTACTATCATGAAGATTATATGGTGTCATTACCAAGACACTGTTCAGACTTGACTATTCAGCCTATTTTAGAGATATAGATTCACCCTGGGAAATACCCAGATGACCTCTCTATTATTTAATGACATATAGAGCCCGTAAAACAAAGGCAATTCGATGACATCTTTCCTGGGGATCGTGCAAAGCAGAAACTGGAAAGCCATATCCTGCTCTCACTTAAGTCAATGGCTAAATACGCATGGATTTCAATGGGAGATGCTTTGGACCCTGAATTTTAGCATAGGTAAGAGAAGCAAGGTTCCATCCTCCACCCTATCCCACCCCACCCGCACAGTCAGCTAAGGAATCATGTCACATTTAAATTTATAATAGAAGTTACCATGCTACTGGCAGAACCTTGCTAGTTTGCAATAATGCCTGTGTGATGCACCACAAATTACAATGTTTGTGAATTAGACAGAGCCAAAATCGTCTCTTGCCCACATTTCAGCGCTAAAAATCAAGAGATTGGCTTCTTGAAAATCCTAAGAATTAAATAAACATTGGGTTTCATTTTATCTGCCTTCTGATATCTGAGCTATTCGGATTGACATGCTCAAGCTTTTCTCTGCAACAACCAGGTACTAGTTATCGGTGGTTCTATCAAGCTGGTGGCAGGGATCGGGTGGGCTCAGGCTTCAGTCCCCTCTCCTAGGGTCGTATAGTAATTTTTTTTTTTGTCAGAAGGGGGTCGCAGAGCAATGAAGTTTGAGAACTCCTAGCTTAGAAGGAGAGATTAAGATAGCAGATACCCACAGGAGCTTGCTGGATCAAGACAATTTATACAATCCTGGGATGCCTGGCAGAACCCCACAAACTAAACCAGGGGCCGGGGCCAAGCAGCCAGTGTAATTAATGTCTTTAATTTAGGACCTGATCCTGCAAACTCTTAAGCACGAGCAGTTTTTACACACACAGGATTATCCCAGTTAATAAACTTACGCACCTAGGACCTGAACAATTGTCTGTTGAAGTCAGCTGGAGTCTTTCTGTTGACTTCAATAAGTGCTGGATCAGGCCCAAGCTTAAATGTTTGCAGGATTGGGCCCTTGGTTTCAGCAAATATCTCAGTTATCTGAATAATTAAAGCGTTCCATAAAATATTTGAATATGCAAAATAGACAAAGCATAAGACAACCATAAGGTCCCATGATTACCCAATCACTTCTTGATCGTTATCTGCAAAGATATATTATTGGATGGACACCTGTCTGAAAGAGTTAAAGTAAAAGAAGAGTACTAAAGATGATAAAGTAATGACATTTTTTGAAACCAGTTTTATTAGTCTAAGGTTTTACTGTTAACACAGAAAAGAGATTTAAAAATCTATTTATACATTGCTTTTTAGCCTTACGGCATGACTTTCCCCTAACGGCATGCCTATAAATTACTATCTATATTTCCACTCAAACTTCATTATCCAGTTTTGAAAAGAGGACTTCCAGGCATCAGACTAAATTTAAACAGACTATTTTATTAATTCTTGCTTTAGATTTTGTTTTTGCACAACGTTGCTGCAAGGTACCACCCGGGGCTAACTTATGTATAATGAATATTGGAACAGAGAAGGTTCCAAAGGATGACAAATGTATTTTTGTTTAGTCTTCAACTAAAATCAAATCAATTCAAAAGCTGAGGATGGTGGAAAAACAAATACAACTGGGATGAAAACCGAAATGAGCAACAGGCGTGAAAGAGGAAGGCTGATCCAGCGGTTAGGGTGCTTGGACTCTGCCATGGACTGCCTGGGTTATCACGGGTAAGTCACTTACTTCTGCGGTACCTCAGTTTCTCAGCTGTACAATGCGGCTCACAGAGGTATTGGGAGGATAAATAAAACAAGGTGCTCAGATACCATAGTAATGGAGACCATGTAATAATCTAGATATGTAGCTAGATAGCAACAAGTAGTAAATAGTGTCAGATTTATAGCCTTGATGGAGACACTCAACTCAGACAGGCAGATGTTCATCACTGTAGGAAGTTCTTAGGCCCTGATCCTGCAAGAAGGACAGGACCTAATCAGCAGGTCTGATTTGCCCCTGCAGCACACTGTCACTGAATTTGTGCATAGATAAACTTTAGGCACCAAGATATTTTTCAAAATCAACCACTTTACTAAGTAGTCAAACTTCTTAAAACAACATTTTACTATTAATCCCACCAACTTGGTATGAATTATGAGGGAAGTGTTCACACTGCCACGCTCATTATCCAAGGGTCTAGTGCCCAAATTCAGTGAGGTAGTTAAGGTACTTGACTTAACGGGACTACTCACATAATTAAATTTGGCCATGGGCTTAGTGAAGGGACTTGTTCAGGGTCACACAGGAGATCAGTAGCAGAGTAAGGAACACAGCTCAGGCCTCCTGACTCCCAGGCCAGAGCCCTATTCACTGGACCATGCTGCCTTTTGCTAAAGTATGGCAATAGCCCCAAAGTCTTTGATGTTAGAACGATAATAAAGAGGACAACTCTTTTGTCACTCCTCCTGGTCCACCCCATCTACCTCACAATTGCCCTAACCCAAACATAAGGGAGCTGCCTGCATTAACCGAGATCTCTAGTCTCTGAGGGGCAAGGATGGCTCTGAATGCTAGTTTAAGAGACACGTGCATTGAGGAAAAAGGCTTCACTGACATGGTGTCAGATTGGCTGCAGCATCTACACAATTCAAAGCATTTTGTAACTCTTCTCAGGTTCTTTTCATCATTGCATGATTATTATGAGTGACCCCCTTCCTGGAAGGTGCGTCTACCTGGGAGAAGAGAGACACCATCAGCGATTGCTAGGTTCTTAAGGGGCATAACCACCATCTTTAAAAACACATTTCTGCGTGTACCCAGTGTAACTCCTAAGATGATTACAACTGAAAAACGTGAGGGAAAATTCTTATTTTTTGTTGTTTACTTCTTGACAGCACTTTGTGTGTAGTCCTTTCATTTTCCCCCAGTGTCAACGTCTCCCTTGCTCAAAAAGCCTTTATTAAAAATATCATTTTACAAAAAAGAATGTTTAGATTTTAAAAAAATCAAGTCTCTGACTGCACCTCCTGTAAATAACACAAATCACATAACATAAATTATTTACAGAAGCCCGTAATCAGAAACTGGATTGAAAAAAACCCACACATTAGTTCCAAACAAATCAACTTGACCATGGCTCTTTAAAATAGCGTGATTTGTTTTAGTTTCATAGTTACGCAGAAACTAAACCTGTTTGTGCTTTTCACAGGCTTTATTTCACATACAAAAAATAAATAGCCATGGGAAAACTACAGATGATTTGGCACAAAAGAAATTATGAATGCCATTTCCTGGCTAAAGCATTCTTGGCGCTGTAATAACGAGCTCTGAAGGTACTTGGAGCGTAACCCTCTTTAACCTTCCGTAAGAACTTGTCTACATGTGAAAGTTGCTCTATTTTAACTTCAGGTGCGAAGTTTTAAATTGATTTAGCTTAACTGGAGCAAAAAGGTAAGTGGACATTCTTACATTGGTTTAAACCAGGCTCATTTTGGGAATAATTAAAACTTAAACTAACCTGAAATAAGACGCTCTGGAACTGAAGTAACAGGGTCTGCTCAGTGATTTGCACTGTCTGAACTAAACCAATTAAAAATAATTGGAAGTTAAATTGGTGCAACTACTGTGTATAGACAAGGCCAAAAAGATTGACTTCATATCTGGCTGTGGATATAGAGAACACCTCTCCCTGCCACTTACTGGAGTAAATTGTTGCTGATAAAAATAGACAATGGTGATTTTCCTCAGGCAGTCCCACGCCGAGGTTGGGAATGTGGGCAGAGAGGAAAGAACAGAACCAACAGTGGGAAAAAGAAGATTGGCAGTGGAGGCCTGAGGCCTTCAGAAGAATGCAGGAGTTATGCACAATCTGGTCTGATTTTGACAAATGATCATCCACTGGGAATGAGCAAAGCCACATGGCAAAGGATTCGCTGAAGCAGAATATCCTTCTGCCTTTGCTGACTGTGGGCCTGAGTATGGCCAGCACGGGTAGCAGCAGGGGAAGGGTGGTGACAGGATGATCCTGCGCTGGGAGAGTGCTACCACATAGCCAGTGAGTGCTTCTGACTGAGGAGATATCAGAGCCATTAGCGATTCTCTTTGAAAAGTCATGGAAGACAGGTGAGATTCCAGAGGACTGGAAAAGGGCAAATGTAGTGCCCACCTGTCATAAACATACAGCTATGGGTAGCATAAAATCCCTCCTTTACCTGTAAAGGGTTAAGAAGCTCAAATAACCTGATTGGCACCTGACCAAAAGGACCAATGAGGGGAGAAGATACTTTCAAATCTGTGGGGGAAGGTTTTTGTGTTGTTCTCTCCGGGTCAGCGAGGAAGCAGAGCAGGGAAAATACATCTCCCAAAGCCATACCTGAACTAAAGGCTCTAAAATTACAAATTGTAAGTAACAGGAAGAAAATGCATTAGATTATCTTTTGTTTTAGCTTGTGAATTTTCCCTATGCTAAGAGGGAGGTTTATTCCTGTTTTGTTGTTGTTGTTTTTTGTAACTTCAAAGTTTTGCCTAGAGGGGAATCCTCTGTGTTATAAATTTGATTACCCTGTAAAATTACTTTCCATCCTGATTTTACAGAGGTGCTTCTTTTCCTTTTTTCTTTATAATAAAATTCTGCTTTTAAGAATCTGATTGGTTTTTAGTGTCCTAAAAACCCAAGGGCAGGTCTGTTTCCACTTTGTTAACCTATTTGGTTGGTTTATTGTTCTCATACCTCCCCAGGAAAGGGGGTGAAGGGGCTTGGAGGGATTTTGGTGGAACAGGAATGTCAAGTCATTCTTTTCCTTGAATCTCTGTCTAACTCACTTGGTGGTGGCAGCAGTACTCATCTAAGGACAAGGAAGGATTTGTGCCTCGAGGAAGTTTTTAACCTAAGCTGGTAGAAATAAGCTTAAGGGGTCTTTCATGCGCGTCCCCACATCTGTACCTCAGAGTTCAGAGTGGGGAGGGAACCCTGACACCACCTATAAAAAGGGGAATAAATGCAACCCAGGGAATTACAGATCAGTCAGTTTAACTTCTGTACCCAGAAAAACAATGGAGCAAATAATTAAGCAATCCATTTGCAGACACCTGGAAGATAATAAGGTGATAAGTAACAGTCAGCATGGATTTCTTGAGAACAACTCATGTCAAACCAACTTAATAGCTTTCTTTGACAGGGTAACAAGCCTTGTGGATGGCAGGGAGCGCTAGACAGGGTATATCTTGACTTTAGTAAGGCTTCTGATACATGACCTTCTCATAAACAAACTAGGGAAATACACCCTAGATGGAGCTATCATAAGGTGGGTGCATAACTGGTCGGAAAACCATTCCCAGAGACTAAGTATCTGTGGTTTTCTCAAGCTGGAAGGGCATATCGAGTGGGGTCCTGCAGGGATTCGTTCTGGGTCAGGTTCTGTTCAATATCTTCATCAATGATTTAGATAATGGCAGAGAGATCATACTTATAAGTTTGCGGACAATACCAAGGTGGGAGGGGTTGCAAGTGCTTTGGAGAATTGGATTAAAATTATCTGGACAAACTGGAGAAATGGTCTGAAGTAAATAGGATGAAATTCAATAAGGACAAATGCAAAGTGCTCCACTTAGGAAGGAACAATCAGTTGCACACATGCAAAATGAGAAACGACTGACTAGGAAGGAGAACTGCAGAAAGGGATCTGGGGATCAGAGTGGATCACAAGCTAAATATGAGTCAACAGTGTAGCCCTGTTGCAAAAAAAGCAAACATCATTCTGGGATGTATTAGCAGGAGTGTTGTAAGCAAGACACAAGAAGTAATTCATCCACTCTACTCCGCGCTGATTAGGCCTCAGCTGGAGTATTATGTCCAGTTCTGGGCACCACATTTCAAGAAAAATGTGGACAAATTGGAGAAAGTCCAGAGAAAAGAAACAAAAAATATTAAAGGTTTAGAAAAGATGCCCTATGTGGAAAGATTGAAAACATTGAGTTTGTTTAATCTAGAGATGAGAAGACTGGGAGGAGGCACGGGGAGAGAATTATAACAGTTTTCAAGTACATAAAAGGTTGTTACAAGGAGGAGGGAGAAAAATGGTTCTCGTTAACCTCTGAGGATTGGGTAAGAAGCAATGGGCTTAAATTGCAGCAAGGGCAGTTTAGGTTGGACATTAGGAAAAACTTCCTGTCAGGGTGGTTAAGCACTGGAATAAATTGCTTACGGAGGTTGTGGAATCTCCATCAGTGGAGATTTTTAAGAGCAAGTTAGACAAACACCTGTCAGGGACGGTCTAGATAATACTTAGTCCTGCCGTGAGTGCAGGGGACTGGACTAGATGACCTCTCGGGGTCCAATCCTAAAGATTCAGTGAGTCTAATAATATGATTCTGCCTAAGTAGGGTTTGAAGCTAGGCTGACACATTTTCTGAACTTCTCCCACCATTGCACTGCCAGTGGGCACAGCCTGGTGGGAACACCAGGGTAGACTGCCTGCTAGTTTAGCATAGGTGAGGCCGAAGTGGAGAGCATATAGCAGAGGCCTCTCTGTTAAGATGAGAATTGCACTCCGGCTGTGCCTGTCTCCTCAGATCAACCCCTTCCCTGCCCCCCTCTTTTGCGAGTAAGGGAGTAGGTGTGCAGGGCGCTGAGGTCTTAACCCCTCTCACACCCACACACAGGCCAGCTAGATTACTAGAGCTGACCATTGGGGCTAGTCTCCATTCCCCCCACCACCACCTCCCAGAGGAAAGGACCCTAGAGGCAGAGAGGGAGGGCAGAAGGGGTGGGAGCCTAAAACCAAAGACTGACTGACCACTGGTCAGAACAGAGAACAGGGCACGGAGATTCATGCCAGCACATCCCTCTGGGGTTCTGGTGCACACCGGTCTCAGCTGTACACCTAGAACAACCTCCAGCTGTGACCCTTCAGCCAGGTGCCAATGGCAGCAACAAGGGCCTGGTTCAGTCGGTTTAGGGCTCCACTTTTACAATAAATAAAACAATGGCCTAACCCCCCGTGCAGAGCCAAAATCCTACTTCTGCCTCTGGGAAACTGAAAAAGAATCTTCCTGGTCCCCTATCAAGATGGTTCTTCCTTGTTCACCAGCACCCAGAGGCCTTAGGAACACAGAACCACACATCGCTTTGCCTAGAAGGAAAAGGAAAAAAACAAACAAGAAACATTTACATATATTTACAATATTTACATACACCAGCACAAGCAAACCCAATCAGTGTATGAGAGTGACCAACCCCAGGGCGAGGTAGGAATTGTCTGGTTTGTTGAGGTCCAGAACTCTTAGTGGCACAATAATCGTCATCCACCGAAAAGCCAACTCACAGTTCTGAGTCATCTCCTCCAGTCCAGACACAGCCACACCACCAGGTCCTGCTCCAATAAGCGGCTACCTGGCTGGTTCTGCACCACTGCTGCTGGTCCAGTTGAACCTTGGTACAAAAGCAGCTGTCAAGTGGACAGGAGCACCTCATTGCACAGACAGCTGTATATTACTGCTGCAGATCCAATCACGTCCACCCTCTGAAGCCACCTGTCCATTACTGGTGGCCCACCCTCCCCCTCAGAATCATTCTACACAGGCTTCAGAACCTCCCGGGGGCGAATCCAGAGCAGAACAGGATGCTGGTCTAGCCTCTTTGCTCCCTGACAAGAGCTCCTGGTCTTTAAAGTAGACCTCTCTACTCTCTCTTGTTGAATTTTAATTCCCAAACCAGGGTCCACTTCCTGTAAAGTCAGGGTGACCTACTTACTCTGGATGTATCTTCCACAATTCCAATGCCCTTTCACAAATATATTCATAGTAACAATCTATTATTAATTGTGCAATCGGAACACTGACAGATCCCAGCAAATGCAACTAAATACAGTGTGTGGAACTATGGGTAACCACCAGTATAATTCATGTCAATGGTGCTGGCCAGAGCTGGTTTTTCACTTCTTTCCTATAGAGGGAGCTGAGAGTTCCATCCCTCTAAGCCTTCTAGTTTTGAGGCTTATACAATTCTCTTATGTACCCTACTACAGGATCAAGGCTTGTGTTTCCAGCATCAGAGAAAGTGGCAGATACTGGCCATAGAGAACAAAGACCCTGGAAGTCCTGAGCCAGGTTTATCCCCAATGTAATTCTACTGAAGGCTTCCTGACTGCATCTTCGTAGGATCCACCCAGCACTAATTCTAGAAAAACCCAGTGTGTGTACAACTCTGTGTGATACAGCAGGACTGTGACTCAAAGCAGCAACAAGGTCTTCAGGGAATTAATTCCTCTTCCATAGCAAGCACTTCAGCCTCTGACATTTGCATGAGGTGCTGCAGATTCTGATCTAGTCTCACCGGACTTAAACTGTTTCATCTGTACGCACCTTGCAAGTTTGCAGCTTCTTTGCCATACAGTCTGCACAAATCTCCTGAGCAGCCACACTTCTGTCATGGAGAAATTCGGTCTCCACTTCTCACAGCAGAGACCAGTGCAAATATGTGTTGATGAAACAGTTATTTTAAACTGCTCAAAGACACAAATAATTTAACTACACAAGTTATTTGAGTTTTCATGGCTATTTGTTTAAACAAAAAAATTCCTGCAGGTTTTCCAGAAGTGTCCATAAAATCTGGGGAGGAGGGGAAAATTTCCATTACATCTGGCAACCTTCTGCACCGATTTCCAGTGGCCCATGACAGGCGTTTTTTCAATTCTCTCTTACTACAGATTGCAGAGGGACCTACAAAGTTTAGGAAGATTTGCACAAAATGTCCTGAAAATGTCAGTGATGTCTCTGCAACTGTCTGGGTGGAAGCCACCCTCACTACATTGCATTTAAAATGCCCCTCATCTGTTCTAGCTCATTCAGTATTAACTAGAAATTATAACAAAAAAAATAACTTGTCTGGCAATCCATGATCATATTGCATTCAAACACCCTCAACATGCTATGCAGAACATGAGGCCTGCAGCCAGGAGGGAAGTGCATTTGCAGAGCTGTGTTGGGAGGCCCATAAATGAAGCAGCAGGAAGTCCTACTAGGCAGACATGAGGTGCCTTGGGACAGCTGGTGTCCCCAAAACGGGAAGAGCAGGGATGCTCCAAAGGAGATGCACTTGCAGAACTGGGCTGGGGGCTTGTTGGGACAGCAGGCGGGTTAGGCCATGACTGAGCTGTGCGAGGGGCCGAAGACTGGAACAGCACAGGGTGCTGCATGGCAGGGTTGATGTGCACTGACCCAACAGGAGGCTAGGATGGGCATCGAACTCAATTCAACAGGCCTCCAATGCATGCATCTAAGAGTTGGCAGAAAGTCAGCCTCATACAGTATTGGTAGGGGGAATTCCACAACTATTACTGTCTTCAACTGTCTAAGGCTGGGCTCCATTTCTGCGCTGACCCAATTCAGTAGTCAGAGCAGGCTGATTTTCTCTTCTTCATAACACTGACATTTTATCCTCAGCATTGCTCTGCCCTTCCAGTTGGATGTAATACACAGTAATAGCAAAGAATAAAGAACCTAGTCACGGCCATTAATAAAGCTGACACGATGCACAAAGATGACAACTTTAATTTATACATTTTAATACGTTCCCGAGTGCTTAGGCAAACATAAAGGGAAGAAATATTCACGCATAACCTTAAAAGTGGATGTGACCAGTGACTATACTATTCTATGAAACACCCAGGGTTAGGAGATTACGACCATATATGGCACTCCAGATGGTTGGCTGCATCTTCCTACCTCTCTTGTAACAGAAGAAGTTAGTGGAATTTCTTAGAAAAGGGTGATTAAGAAACACAAAATTCCCTGTATAAACATCTGTCTAAATATTTGATGATGTATTAAAAAGACTGTACTTTCTAAAGGGCCTCATCCTGAGAGATTCTTCCAGAGATGTTAAAGGGAATTGCAGAAATTTAGCATATCATAGGATCATGCCCTCGACACCCAAGATTTACTAAAACTCCAGGACAAATTAAAGTATTGAATTGTCCCTGAGGATGACCATCTATCAACTATGTGAGGCACTATATACCACGGGCCTCAGTTACACTCCTGAACCTCCACTGACTTACATGGGCAGAACTTACCCCATGGTGAAATCACTCCCCCAAACTCTTATTTATAGATTAGAAGGTCTTTGGAGCTAGATCTGGAAAGAATCAGGGAACAAATTTGAGGCTATTCTGGTGTGGTTTAAACAAGGACAAGCTCTGATTCTGTCTCCCAGGCTTTAGCTAGTTTTCTCTCAATTCACTGAAGGATCCCATGGTTTAAGCTTACTTGTGGGGTTTCACCTCCTCTCTGAAGCAGCCAGGTTGCTGAGAGCCTACTTCATTTCTCATCAGACTCCTCTGAGATGGGAGGGACTTTCCAGAGGTCATAGAATCATCACTGTTGGAAGGGACTTCAGGAAGTCATCTAGTCCAACCCCCTGCTCAAAGCAGGACCAATCCCCTGACAGTTTTTTACCCCAGTTCCCTAAATGGCCCCCTCAAGGATTGAACTCACAACTGTGGGTTTAGCAGGCCAATGCTCAAACCACTGAGCCATCCCTCCCCCCGAAATTCACAGCAGTGCTGCATTGCTTATTTTTTGCCATAAGCAAACCAGAACTGGGGCACTGTAATAGAGAAGGGTTGATAGTCAATGGGAAAATTCTTCTTGCAGAGTCACTTACAGCTTAGAACAGGAGATGGGGAGTCCAGAACATTCCTAATGTTGCCACCAAGTTGCTCAAAGACCTTGAGCAAGTCCCCTAGTCTCCATGTCCTTACCTACCTGATGTGCATGGAAGCTTAATTACTTAATGTTTGTCAAGCAGTTTAAGATTCTCAGCTGAAAAGTGCCATGCTAGTGGCCACAGCGCTGTTCAGGGCTCACAGAGGAAGCCGAAGGAATCCTGTCACGTAATGGCCAATCTGCACATCTGGGAAATGTGATGTTTCTGGGTCTGACCAAATGCAGGACTGTTACTATGCGTTGTTGCTATGTCAGCACTGGACACACAGAAGACACAAATATTCCCAGCTTGTCTGCGCTATCTCACTCACTTGACAGATTTCATTACAGCACTTAGTGAGAATTCAGTCTCTTCATTTTTCTCCCATCATTTCATGGTCCAATTATTTCCTAGTCACAGATAGATGAAGCTAGACATTCCTGCAGTTTATATATACAAATACACTCGGCACCCTAAATATCTGAAACACTATCACATTTCCCCCAACTGCTGTGTTAGAGAGACACTGTCAAGATGTTTCTTCCAAAATATTCCCCACCTCTGTGACAAACACTGCTTTGCCCAAGAGCTTAGGGGAGCAAGGGGAAGTAACCTTAAAACAGAACCAACACAGCCCCTCCAACCACAAAAGGGGAGAGGCCACGCTTGATTTAGTCCTAAGTGAAGCACAGGATCTGGTCCAAGAGGTGACTGTAGCGGAACTGCTCAGTAATAGGGACCATCATGGAATTCAGTTGAACACCCTCACAGGAGGGATAATACCAAAAAAACCCAAACCCACCACACCACGGTGAGATTTAACTTTGAAAAAGAGAATGGCACAAAAATAGGGACACTTGTTAGATGGAGATTAAAAGGAGTTGTCACAAGGGTTAGTGCCTGCAAGCAGCCTGGGGACTATTAGAAACGCTGTAAGAGAGGCTCACACAAAATGTAAATCAGAAGAGACAATATGGTGACCACGATGGCTGAACAGCAGAATGATGGAGGCCGGTAGAGGGGAAAAAGGCATCTTTTAAAATTTGGAAGTCAGATCCTTGTGAGGATAAGAGGAAGGCGCACAACTTTGGCAGGCCCAGAAAGAATTTGAGAAGCAATTTGCTACAGATGCAAAATCCAACAGTAAGAAATGTTTTAAGTACATCTGAAGCAGGAAGCCTGCCCAACAGGCAGCAAGGCCACTTGACGACCAAGGTGGTAAAGGAGCACTCAGGGAACACAAGGCCATTGCAGAGAAGCTAAATGAATTCTTTGCATCAGTCTTCACTGCAGAGGATGGAAGGGCAATACTCACACCTGAGCTATTCTTTCTGGGTGACAAATCTAAAACTCTGAGGTGTCAATAGAAGAGGTTTTAGAACAAATGGATAAATTAAACAGTAATAAGGCACCAGGACCAGCTGGTATTCACCCATGAGTCCCCAAGGAACTCAGGTATGAAATTATGGAACTCCTATTGCTGAACTTGGCATCTCTAGCACATGACTGGAGGGTAGCTAATACAACGCAAATTTTTAGAAAGGGCTCCAGAGGTGATCCTGCCAATTACAGGCTGGTAAGCCTGACTTCAGTACCGGACAAATTGGTAGAAACTATATTAAAGAACAGACTTATTAGACTTAACACACAGATAAACACCATTTGCTAGGGAAGAGTCTACATGGCTTTTGTAAAGGAAAGTCATAGCTCACCAATCTATTAGAATTCTTTGAGGGTACCAACAAGCATGTGGATAAGGGTGATTCCCATCAATATAGGGTACTTGGATTTTCAGAAAGCCTTGAACAAGGTCCTTCACCAAAGGCTCTTAAATAAACTAAGCAGTCATGGGGTAACAGAAGGTCCTTTCATGGATCAGTAACAAATTGTAGGAATAAATGGTCCATTTTCTCAATGGACAGAGGTAAACAGTGGGGTCTCCCAGAGACCTGTACTGGGAGCAGTGCTGTCTAACATATTCATTAATGATCTGGAAAAGGGAATGACAAGTGAAGTGGCAAAGTTTGCAGATGATGCAAAATTATTCAAAATAGTAAATCCAAATCCAACTGTGAAGAGGGAGCTCACAAAACTTGGTGATGAGCAACAAAATGGCAGAGGAAATTCAATATTGACAAGTGCAAAGTATTTCACATTGAAAATAAAAATCCCAAGTACACATATATAATGGTGTGCTCCAAATTAGCTGTTACCACTCAAAAAGGGATCTTGGAGTCACCACGTTTGGTCTCTGAAAGCGTCTAAGGTGTTCAAAGAGCTAACAATATTCAGGCGCTATTAGGAAAAGGACAGGATGTAAGACAGAAAATATTATAATGTCACTATATAAATCCACGGTACGCTCTCACCTGGAATACTCGGTCTGGTTTCTGATCTCTCCATCCCTCAAAAAGGATAGTGAAATTGGAAAAATTTCACAGAAGAGTAACAAAGATAATCAAGAGTATGGAATGACTTCCATAGGAGGAGAGACTAAAAAGATGAGGGCTGCTCATCTTAGAAAAGAGATGACTAGGAGGGATATAAAAGAGGTCTGTAAAATCCTGAATAGTATGGAAAAGTGAATAGAGAAGTGTTTGACACCCGTTCCCGCAACACAAATACCAGGGGTCACCCAATGAAATTAATAGGCTTCAGATTTAATCTAAATAAAAGGAGTACCTTTTTCCACAATGCACAGTTAACATGTGGAACTTATTGCGATGGGATGTTGTGAAGGCCAAAAGTATAACTGAGTTCAGAAAGAACTAGGAGGATCACTCCTTCAATAGCTTAGCCAAGATGGTCAGGGATGCAATCCCATGCTGGGAGCAATCCTAAATCTCTGAATGCCAGACATCAGAAGGGGAAAACAGGGGACTCTCTCTTCAAAATTGCCCTGTTCTGCACACTCTCCCTGAAGCTCTGGCATTGGCCACTGCCAAAGACAGGATAGTGGGCTAGATGGACCATTGGTCTGACCTCGTATGGCAGCTCATGATCTTATGCTCTAAAAACAGCCAGCAAAGACTCATCCCCTGCCTCAAATCCCACAATCTTTTGAAGTCACAAGTGGGTGGGAGGTGCAGGATGATTTCTTTGGCCACACTATGGGCCTCTGAGCAAAAGAATCCGAGACCTGCTACCTTACATTGTTAAGACAAACTATTTTAAAATATTCAATCATTTGCACCAACCCCCTACTTCTCACAAGGGCCGTTTGCTTGGGATGCTGCAAGGCGAGAGTGCTGGTGAGTGTTAAGTGCTTTGAAATCTTCACTCTTCTATCCAAAACGCTCTTTTCTGGGGGACAGGGGAAATGTGGGTTAAAGCAGAGAAGTTGTTTCCTAAGCGCTGTGATTGTTTCAAGCCTGAATGCCACAAAGGGAGGAATGGAAGAGCTTAGGAAGGGGCCTCAGGCACAGAAACTTGTTACTAATGGTGGGAAATTCAACAGCACTGAGCATTGGTCAGCAGCACCAACGGGAGCAGAGTTTGGCGAATAGGGAGTCTGGTCGAAAATCCCATTGTAAGTGGCTAAAATTGGTGACACCATCAGCTCATCTTGTCCATTCACAAACTGCTGGTTTCTTTCTTTTTTAATCTCTTGTCTACAAGAAAAAGTCAGCCCAAGTGAGCAGAGCAGCAGGATGAGGGAAGGGAAAGGCAAGATTCACCAAACAGGTGCAGAATGCTGAGAAATAAATCAGGTGCTGATCCAGCCTGGAAGCCTCCATAAACTCTCTCTCTCAGACACAGGCACCCAGCTCAGAAATAACCAGATCCAGGCTGCACTGAAGCCTGGGCCTCTGTTCCTTAATGATCTGTGGCAAAAAACCCACCGACTCAATGTAACCACAGCCCCAGAAAGCAAAGGGGGGGTCACCGTGAAAATGTATTACTCACAATATAGCAGATTTCAACAAGCTTCTCCATAGAAAGGCAAACTGCATAGGCAGATGGTGTTGCAGTCAGGGAGTGGTGTATAGCACTTCCCATAAACGCAAAGGCCAGGAGGAACGAGCACCTGCTAATTGATAGAAAAGTAATAAATGTCTTAGCTGCCCAGGCTATAAGGCATTGTGAATGTTGCTGCCACAATCATTGTGACAGGGATGCCAATGGAATTGAGCGTCGAGGACAAAAGCAGGGACATGCATTTGCCTCCCCGGAGCATGACCTGCAAAGCACACGCCCGCCCAGGAGTGGGAGGGGAAGATCGAGGTTTGTGCAGCTGGTTTCTGTGGCAAGAGCACCATCTAGTGCACCCAGGAAGGACGCCCACAGTTTGGGCAGAGAAATGGCAAGAAGTGCAAGATGATTAAGTAGCTTGATTTTTTTTGCTCCACTCAAAGGCTTTTGGCCTGGTAGACAAAATGAGATGCACACTCTCAGGATTGCCAACTGTTTGAGCATTAAAATACAGGAGTGTTCCGATTAACAATCCTGAATAACTTTGAGACAGCAAACACTAGGCACCTTAATCTGCAGCATAAGGCCTCATCTACACACTCACTTGCAACACTTTAATTAAACTGGTTTAGTTAAACCAGTGCTAACCCTTATGGGGAAACTATTATTTTGGTTTGAGGTCACATCTATGCTGCCAGTAGCTAAGGAATGGCTGTAACCATTCTCCTGGAGCAGCCTAATGTAGATGCTTCCTACAGTGACCGACCGGGTGTTTCCATTGCGGTAGGAACTCCACCTCCCTAAGCAATGGTAGCCCCGCTGTGTCTACACTAGGGGTGAGGTCAGCATAGCTACATCGCTCAGGGGTGTGGATTTTTTGACCTAGTGATGTCGACCTACCTGTTAAGCACAGAGCAGGCTTAAGAGTTGTGTAACCTGTAGCTTAAACTTCTTCCTAAGCAGCTTAAACTAAACTGAAACAAGCTTGGTTCAAACCGAAATAAGAATATTCACACAGCCTTTTGCACCCATTTCACATCAGTTTAAAAAAACCACACCTTCTCTGACTGTGCAAACCAGTGCGACTCTGCCTGTAGACAGGCACTGAGAGGAATGCTATGCAAGTGTGGTGTTTAGATGTTGCTTGTAATTATTAGAACTGGGAGCACTGGCTGTTGGGAGTCTGAAAGGACAGGAAACAGGAAGGAGCAGGGAGGAGTTGAGGAGGTTGGGTGAGAGTTACAGAGGGTGCAGCAGCAGCAATCTACTACAAATTCCAAGGAAGGGGAGTTGGCAAGATACAATCACTTATTCTACCTTAAAATTTTCTCCTCCTATTGCTGGTAATTAGCTCAGCCTCCTGCCTCCCCCAAACAAAAGCTGCAACTAGTGAGATTTGGGCTGTTTTATGAATCCCCAAGGCTAAGTTTGGGTGGTATTGCACCAGTGCTTCATGCTGCCTAGCTGCCCTGCTTTTGTAAGCAGACCAGGTACTGAAATAGATAATAAAATTGATTAAGGGAGCAGGAGCCTTGTATGTTTCATTATCTTTTCTGTTCTGCAGAACAGCAGAGAGAGTGGAGACACAGTGCAGTATGAATGAATGCGGCTGTGTATTCCCACATTTTGTTGCCCAGTCACTTAGTTTCGTGAGATCTTTTTCAATTTCTTCACAGTCTCTTTGGTCTTAACTATCTTGAGCAAGTTAGTATCTTCTGCAAACTTTGCCACCTCAGTGTTTACCCCTTTCTCCAGATCATTTATGAATAAGTTGAATAGGATTGGTCCTAGGACTGACCCTTGGGGAACACCACTAGTTACCCCTCTCCAGTCTGAAAATTTACCACTTATTCCTACTCTTTGTTCCCTGTCTTTTAATCAGTTCTCAATCCATGAAAAGATCTTCCCTCTTATCCCATAACAATTTAATTTACGTAAAAGCCTTTGGTAAGGGACCTTGTCAAAGGCTTTCTGGAAATCTAAGTACACTGTGTCCACTAGATCCCCCTTGTCCACATGTTTGTTGACCCCTTCGAAGAACTCTAATAGATGAGTAAGACACGATTTCCATTTACAGAAACCATGTTGACTTTTGCCCAACAATTTATGTTCTTCTATGTGTCTGACAATTTTATTCTTTACTATTGTTTCAACTAATTTGCCCGGTAATGACGTTAGACTTACCGGTCTGTAATTGCCAGGATCACCTCTAGAGCCTTTTTAAATATTGGTGTTACATCAGTTATCTTCCAGTTATTGGATACAGAAACTGATTTAAAGGATGGGTTACAAACTATAGTTAATAGTTCCGCAATTTCACATTTGAGTTCTTTCAGAATTCTTGGGTGAATGCCATCTGGTCCCGGTGACTTGTTACTGTTAAGTTTATCAATTAATTCCAAAACCGCCTCTAATGACACTTCAATCTGTGACAATTCCTTAGATTTGTCACTTACAAAGGATGGCTCAGGTTTGGGAATCTCTCTAACATCCTCAGCCATGAAGACTGAAGCAAAGAATTCATTTTGTTTCTCCGCAATGACTTTATCGTCTTTAAGTGCTCCTTTTGTATCTCGATTGTCCAGGGGTCCAACTGTTTCTGATGTACTTAAAAAACGTTTTATTACCTTTTGAGTTTTAGCTAGCTGTTCTTCAAACTCCTTTTTGACTTTTCTTATTACATTTTTACACTTAATTTGCAAGTGTTTATGCTCTTTTCTATTTACCTCAATAGGATCTGACTTCCATATTTTAAAAGATGCCTTTTTCTCTCGCACTGCTTCTTTTACATGGTTAAGCCACAGTGGCTCTTTTTTAATTCTTTTACTGTATACATTTAAGTTGGGCCTCTATTATGGTGTCTTTGAAAAGTGTCCATGCAGCTTGAAGGGATTTCACTCTAGTCATTGTACCTTTTAATTTCTGTTTAACTAACCTCCTCATTTTTGCATAGTTCCCCTTTCCCCTGAAATTAAATGCCAGTGTTGGGCTGCTGAGGAATGCTTCAGAGAAAGATGTAAGAACCCTGCCACAGACAGATATGGGATAATCTGCCTCCACTTTTATGTCTCCTCCTAATCTCTAAAATGATTTAAGATCTCTTCCTGAATGTGTTAGCATTAACTCAATATTCTTGCTATCAGTATAAATGATCAATCCTTTTTTGAATCTTGTTACATTTTTGGCCTCCATAACATCTTGTGGCAACGAGTTCCACAGGTAATTATGCATTGTGTTAAAAATTCTTTCATCAGTTTTGAATTTGTGATGATTTAATTTCATTGCAAGTTTCTTCTTGCTTGCATTATGAGATAAGTAGAACAGGAGGTCCTGATCTATCTCCTGTAGGCCATTCGTTATTTTATATGCTCTTTTCATGTCTACTTTCAAAGGCAAACACCACCAGTCTTTACAGTCAGTCAGACTCCTGGATTAAAATATTTTTCCTTATGGTTTACACTTAAGTAAATATTTGAACTCTCAAAATGTGACTGCACCTTTTGAAAGCCAGAGTAACCTTGTTTTCTATTATGAAAGCATTATTAACAACCTGAGTAGATCAGTGGGAGGATGCATATGGTTATTTCCTTGTGATTGTCTCTCTCTGTACCTGTTATGCCCTGACACGTAGTTATTTTATGCACATTATAAAACCATTAATAAGCCAGTCCCTTATATAATGTCACTAGATATTGGGAGCACTGATATGCTATATAAAGGTTACAGGCATGAAGTAAATATGCATGTATCTTTCCCTTTGAGTACAGGCTTTTGTTTTTTTCATCCGAGTTTAATGCCCCTCTAAATAACTTGAATAAATTTACATGTAATAAACGGTGATGTTAACATTTGTAACCTGTTTTCTTTGTTAGGTTAGTGCAAATCAAACTGAGTGGCTGAGTGTATGCTCACTATTCAGCTGTACACATTTCTGCTGAGAAAAGGAACTTGCTTGAAGATTTCCAGGCTGCTCCAAAGGCAAAATGTGACTTTGGGCAAGCAGTTCTTGTCTCTGAGGCCTGAGAGACCCATTCTAGGCTGCTTGCAGGCTGCAGTCAGTGCTTTGGCAGAGTCAGCTTCAGGGGCTGGTGACTCACCACCACAGAGGAGAATCAACAAGGCTTCAGAAAATACAAATCAGACGTCTCTTTCCTGAGTGCACGGCTCTAGCCACGAATGGGGGAAGGATGAAGCTACGTAGTTTCCATTGCCTCTGCACTGTTAGAATATTGTACAGCCGCAGTTTAAAGAGAAGACATCACCCGCCTAAGTCATACATTTTTACACATGAACAATACACAGATTCATTTACCTCCCTCAGTCCCCATGGGTTAGAGTTCTATGGAAGAGTCGAGTTATTTAAAAAGAGAACAGGTCCATTGTTTTGCCTACACAACAGAACTGCTTTAATATCTTTACAGGAAGTGAGATAGCGTGCCGCTGGGTTGGATTAATCAGCCCTGTATATCTCTGACAGAGAATGCTTCATATACACCTGTAGAGAGGGGGTTCATGAAGTGCTTTTCCAGGACATGTACAGGAAGGAATAATCATGGGCTTATTGTTAAAACAAAGGCCTGAGAGTCTTCAGTCATGGGTTCAACCCCAAGTTTGGCCACCCAACCCCAAGTCTGTGGTGCCCCTGAGCCTCAGTCTTCCCATCTGCAAAATGGGGAGAATGCCTCCCACACAGGGGTGTTGTGCAGGTTCTTTTAAATACACCTGGAGGTCTGAGGATGGAAGATGCAATAGAACTCCATTGTATTGCTACCACTACGTACCACAGATGAGTTGGTGCAAATGTATTATAATGTCCTATTTCAAAAGATGGGTCAGTTATGCAACCTACTGAACACCAGTAAGGTCATATCCTCCCCAGGATATTGTGCAATGTCCTCCCACCTGCCTGCAGAATAAAAATCCCTAGGTATGGCAGAGGGAAGGCAGGGGAAGAATTTTTCACTATTGATGGCCTGTGACAATGTTGTTCTCTGTACTGTGGGTACATGAAAAGCAGCCAGTGTATTTCTGGATGTCACAGGGTTCACTCGCCACTTCAGCACCTCCTGCAGGCCATCACAGGGATTAGCTCTGCTAGCCCATGTGCCCTCTTCTGGTGGTGCCTCGCCCCTCATTGGCTGCACCTGCAGACCTACCTCAGTGCACGTATTGCAGCGTCTTCTTCCTAATTCAGCCTTCTGGCCACATCACTGTTCGTGTTTATCTCAGTTCTAAAGTGTAGCCAGTGGCGAGCTCGGGGGGACCTGGGCACACCTACTACTCCAGGTCTCAGCCTAGGGACGCTGTAGCTATCAGCCTCCTGCTGCTTCTCCTTAACGTCTCACCAGTGCTACTTCAAATTCCCTGGGCCACTTCCCCAGCACCTTCTTCACCCTCTTCCCAGGGCCTCGAGCCTGCAAGTTCCAGCAGCCAGCCAGGAGTGCTCTCTAGCTCCCATGGTCCCTGCTAGCAGCTGCCCTGTATGAGGCGCTACCCTCCTGCAGCCCTCTAGGAAACCAGTCCTCTTCTGGGGCTCCCTACAGTAATGGAAACACTCTGGCCAGAAGCTCCCTTTTATATGGACCTGCTAGGCCCTGATGGACTGTTCCTCACAGCCCCTCTCCTATTGGCTGTTCCCTGCACAGCCTGTCTAGGCTGCTTTTAACCCCTTCCCTGCCAGTGTGGGGTGGATGCCTCATCACACTGCATGCAAATTTAGGCAATAGGCAGTCAATGAAGATTTATGAATGGTACAGGGCTACAGAACCCCCAAGTTACATCTCCAAAATTTCCATAACATCTTTCATGCTGAAGGACCTCTGAGGCCTTAAACAGAAAACAGGAACCACTTCACCCAACCCTAAGCCACCTCAGCTGGGGAAAACGATGGCTGCTCCAAACGCACACGGCACCACAAAACCAGGCAGGACACGACGTGGGAGAGAGCGTGGTCTCAAAATGTAGCTGCAAGGGGGAAATCTGGGCGAGCAGAATGTAATTAGAATTCAACCAGGATCCAGGGGCTAACATCTGAGTGGGGTCTTCAGAACCCACAGGTTGTTAGCCCCTTTGTTTTATGTTGTCTCCTACAGCAAAACCTCCACAGCACCATGACCCCTAACTATACAGTAGGGCTCTGATTGATTCAGGATAGTTTACCTAATGACACCACCACCACAACTTCCAGCTGTTTCTCAGTGCTGCAATGGCCACTTACCATCTGACCAGTACTGTCCCACTGTTCCCTTGTGCTGTCTCCGGTCTTAGGCAAAGATTGTCAACTCTTCCAGGCAAAGATGGTCTTTTTGTTCTGGGTTTGTGCAGCACCTAACACAAAGGAGCCCCGGTCGTGGACCAAGATGCTACTGCAAGAATTATAAGCAATACCACCACCAGCCATTCCCCACCCTGCTTACCTTCCACCCTCCAAAGCTGTATTGATGTTGGGACAGTCAAGCTGTGAACATCTTTTAACATTCCAACCTACTGCTCCAGATAAAATAGTTTTAATTGGAAGAAACCACATGCTATGCAATGTCAGTGATTTGCAGCAGTGGCTGATCATCTGTCCGTTTATCACATGCCTGTGAAAAATTCTTTTAACAATGCAAAAATGTCATGTCTCTGTCACATTTGTTATAGGTTTTTATTTCCCTGTGAATGAAAGAAACACTACAGACTTATTCAAGAAAAAAAAAAAACTTTTTATAGGCCTAGGATCCTTCTTTCACAGTACAATGCAACAGTAAAAGATTTAGTCAGCGTAAACAGAAGATGCAATAATGATCATCAACTATCACAAGCCAACTGCACAAACACCACAACTACTGAAGTTAGTGCCATTACTGGACAATTCAACAATACTAGAAGAAAAATCAAAACTTAATCAACAGTGCTTTTTCATGTGCAAAACTCAAGTCAATTCAATTTACAGATGAGAGGATTCCCAAAGGGTGACTTCTCTAAATCTTTAGAAAAGCATTGCAAAATTGTGCATCTGGGGCTGTTTTACATATCTGGCAAAAGATCTACAGGCCTGAATGCCTGGAGTGCTAAGCATTCACCACTCCCTTTGAAGTAAGTGGAAACTGTAGGTTCTCAACACCACTGAAGATCAAGCCCTCTGTATTCTCCACTACAATAGGATAATGGAAATAGTTTACTGTTAGTTTGAGCTGTTTCTACAAAGTCACTCCTGAATCTCAGCTTTGACTGATTCACTCATTCTGTTTTTATTTTTGAAGCAGTCCTTATATTATGTTTAACACACAATATAATTCCTGACTCCACAAAAATATACACACTAGAATATTTCTCTAAAGTACTTCAATAATCAATTAAAATGTTAATTGACATCAAAAGCCTAGGACTTTAGTAATGTGTTGGCAATTCAAATACTGTAGCTAATGTATTAAAGCTGGAGAAAGAAACACATTAACAACAATTAATTAATAGGAGTTAATTACGGCCTTGTGATGATACCTGGCATTGCCAGGTGAGTCTTGATTTCTCACAGGATTTTAGGCTATAGAGGCAATGCATGGAGGCCCTAACTCCAAATCAACGGCCTTGCCTAGGGTAGGATTTATGGTGTGACAGTAGCGTATATTAGCTAACACCTTCTTACTAACCTGTTTTAAAAGTTGAGCATTGCCTAGTTTTGAACTCGACCAGTTCCAAGCCTAAAGGCTGCGTGCAAACACATCCTAACACGATACCTTTCATCCTAGGCTAGACAGAACCAGTGAGGCTTTTGCCACTGTTTCCAATAAGTACCGGATGAGGCCCTAGCTGCTAGGGACACTTCAGCACACCCAATGCAAAGTGGGTGAGGTGATATCTTTGATTGGACCAGCTTCTGTTAGTGGAAAGAAAAAAAAAAAAAAAAAAAAAGCTTTTGAGCTTATGCAGAGCTCTTGAGACCTGTGTAACCTCAAAAGCTTGTCTCTTTCACCAAGAGAAGTTGGTCCAATCAAAGATATTACCTAACCCCCGGTGTGTGTGTCTCTCTCACATAAACTGGGACCAACATAGCTACAACTACACTGCAAACAATTTTCAGGAATTGTCTCTTAGGAATGTCTATGCAGCATCTGGGAGGGTGCTTCCCAAAGCAGGTAGATAGACATATGCTAGCTCACCAAAAATAGCAGCATGGCCGCAGCGGCACAAACTGATAGTACTGAAGGGGTCGGACAGAATTGGACGGGGATAGCTAGCTGGAGCCATCATGGCCACACTGCTATTTTAGCGTGTTAGCTTGAGCAGAGGCAGTGCATTTGTCTACATGCCTCGGGAAGCACCATCGAAGCCACAATCTAGACGTACCCTTATAGGAATTCTGACTGGGATCGGAGTGATTGGGCATTTCTCCACTGAAACCATTAAGTGGGCATAGCTGGGGCTCTACAGTGCTCTGACAGCAGTGGATTCTCCCAGGGAGAGATTGGGAAGCAATCTCAAATTGCTTTGAATATCTAGTAACTGAAGAAATCAGATGATGCACTCTTATCAGTGGCATATCTGAACAACAATAGCTGTGTTTTCCACATTCTGTGGTATCAGCATCGATCTTTGTAAATTGAATTCACAGTCACTCAGAATACAGAGGAAAAAACAGGAGGTAGTTATTTAACCTACCTCTTTTTAAAAGGCAAAATAAAAAAATATTTGATGTATAATGGTGCGGCAGCCAAAAATCAACACGTTAACTTTTTTCTTTCTTTTTCTTTTTTGAACACATGAAGTTAAGATACAGACATAATATAAAATTCACACTGCATGGAACCCCTGCATAGCAGGGAACAAACTGGCTAGCACTAAACAATAAATGGGTATGTTAACAGTAAAACTGCCATTTACTGGGTGCAATGAAGATTCTTATTTCCTAAAATGTAAATGCAGAATGTACACAGTTCTAGAGGAGTCCTATAGAAAAAACCGCATATTTTGCTTGAAAAGGAAAAAAAAATTCTTGGGGATATTTTAACTGCAAAATATTAGTTCCACTTCAGTAATTTTAAGGCAATGTTATTTAGACCTGAGAAAATGAAAAAAGGTAATTTTATTTTCTGAACTATAAATATACACTCAGTCAAAGCAACGTCACTAGGAGTTGTGAGTGCTCAGACTCTAAGAAGCCGGTCCCGTGCTACCCTGAGGAAGCGCGCTCTTGTTTTAACAGAGTGAGTCAGTGCTAACTCTGAAATCAGCCTAGTGTGTGTATTTGTGACTGTGAAAGGACTGGCTGATTGTGTGGCTAAAAATATATTAAAATTACACACAGTTAAGTTCTAGGCTGGAACTTTTTTCCTGGGAAAAGCAAGAAATAAGAGTTCTCAGCTTCTTAAATTTTCACTGCACCTTTAGCCATTTCCATCATTGAAGAATAAATCCTAGTACTCTAATGTGAAATAGCAAATTGTTCTGTGCTCTTCCTTGGAAAAATGTAAAAACATGGAAGCTCACAAACATTTATTATAAACAGTAAGAGACATGAAAATGAATCAGGGAGGAGGTTATAGTAACTCCTTAGCATGCAGTGTATCAAACAAAGTGCAACAATTTCAACTAGACAGGAGGACGGACGACTCCCTTTCAGTACCACCTCATTTTCTAAATATGTCTTAAGAAATCTCCATGTACAGTTTCAATCTACAACCTCCACACTTCCAGTTTGGATAGGTGCGACTCCGTGGTATAGCATGGAACAGCAGTAGACTTGTACCTTTCTTTAGTTTCCTCAATGACTAATTGGTAAAAGAGCTTCAATCCCATGAGACATGGCCCCTTCCCAAAATTCAGAACTCAATCACCTGTTAAAAATGTGTTTGTTGTCTTTAGAAAAGCTGTTTAAGACACAGCTGAAATGCAAACTCACCAACTACAAAGCCCGTGCAATAAACCTGATGCAGCTTGTGTGTGATCAATTCTTTCCCTCAAATACTACTGCAAAACACAAACTGTGATGCTCTGGGCCCCAATCTGAAAAGTCATACATCATGGTGACCCACCCTGGACCAGAGGAAGGCTGGGAGTGGCTTCCGCTGACGGCCCATTATCTAAACAGTGGCTTGAGTCACTTCAGAGCAAAATGCTCCCTTTCCTTCCCAGGAGCAAAGCATTCTGAGTCAATGCCGCTTTACAGCTCCTCCTGGCCTGGATAAATGAGGACCCGGCTCAGACTCAAATACAGCAGTGCAGAGTACGACTGGCTACTAGACCATCAGGCCAATCTCTGAGCAGAGATGTTGCCAATATTATAATGTGAGTATTTGACAATCAGAGATATGAGAGACCAAAACAGTCGTCATGTGACTAATAAGCAATTTACATCTTTAGCTGACATCTCCCTAACGACTCTAGGTAAGGCAAAGCAAAGGCAACATTTCATTTGTCATTCCGGTCTCTGTCAAGCTGAATTCTGAGTGCTAACAACTGAGAAATCAGCCACTTTCCCTACCCAGCTGGGACCTAAGGCCATATATCACACCACTTGAAAAGAAGTCCACCATGTGCAAAGGATTATTATGCTAAAAACTAATTTCTTTCTACACAGTGCAGTCAGCATGGTTTTCAACTTAAGAAACTGCAGCTTGCTCTTCACAAGCCATCTTGTAGAGAATATTTATATTCTTCTGACACCATATAAATAATATTTATACAGCTTAGACATTCTGAGACATGCATTAGATTTTAGGTAGTACATATTTCTTCGTGATCACATATGCAGATATTATTGTCAATTAAATCGAGCAACGTAAATCTTACGCTGGACCATGTCTTGCACTATCTACCAAACTCGACGGAGGCTCGGAATCATCCATGGGAAGGACCAGGCGTGTCCCCCGTATTACAAGTTCATGGTCCCCAAATGCCAGCTCCCGATCTAACGCATCTTCAGAATTGTTTCCTACAATCCTCCTCGACGTGCCACTGGATGTGATAGAATCTGCGTTCACAGTAGAATCCCCATATGTCAAACTGATGTCTCCATCATTCAAAATAAGGTCGGAATCATCATCCTTCAGCTGCTCTTGATTCTGAATGATGAACAGAATAAAGAGTTTATTTGCTTATCGGTTTCTTATACATAAGGCTAGAATTGGTCCCAAAGTCTGAGAACAACCAACAACAGACGAGAAGCAGTATCCAGTGATGGATTCTCCTTCACATCTCTGACCACAAAGTTGTGCCCTCGAAGACTTCCTCAATCCAAAGACACAGGCATGAGATATTAGCTTAACTGAGTGAGGACAAGAAGGGCTTTCAGGTCAATGTTTCTTCTGAGTTGTCACTTCTCACTAAACTCTTAGTAGGGACAGAGTCCATCATAAGAGGCTATCATGTACAACAGTTCACAAATGACCAGATGCATTATGGGTACTAAGAACTGCTGGTGTCTGGATTCTATAAACAGTTTGACCCTGACTGGCTATTTTCTGGTTTCTAATTCAATCCATCCACTGTGGTAAATGTTATGATGACCGCGTGGTATGGAAGACACAACCATCTCCAAGGCCACGATCACTTTGTGACCAATTATTTTCACCTGTGAAGGCAAAATGCACAAGGGAGGTACTTCACCTGCCAGACTACACATCTGACTTTCCATAAAGCTCCCAGCATCAGCTGTTTCACGGAGCAGGAGTCCCAAGATAGTTCCCAACAGTGACCCATGTGTTGGCAACACACTGGTGAAGTGAAAAAGCTGATGAATAAATACTTTAGATAACAGATGAAACCCCCCCAAACATTGGACTTAAGGAATCAGTGTCCATCCTCCAGAAAGTGGACAGAAAGATAAATACATTCGATTCACACAACACTGGGGTAGAAAGAACACATTTGGCAGACTAGTACAAGACTTACTTCATAAGCCTGGGGACTCGTCAGGCATCTGGCAACAGGTCCGCAGCAACTAGGCAGTGTCGTTGTGAGAGGAGGGCCACTGTGTGTCAACAGAGGCTTCAGATAGCTGTGGGGTGTGTTAAGGCAGAGACAGAGCAAGCCTGTCTTTATAAATCAAAGCACACAATGCCGTGGGGCTGAAATATGAAGCTGAGACAGGGCACAAAATTTAAACATTTCTGTTGATTAGGGAGCCAAGAAAGAGAACACAGCACCAAGCAGCCCTGCTGAGAACACAGCATCAAACAACAGAGGTAAGAAGTCAGTCAAGCCTATGCCAGACCCTTTGCGTAGCTGCTGATTCTGCTATTTGCTGTGTGCATCCCTTCGCACATGCTAGAGCATCTCCGTCACTGTCTCAGGGCGAAATGTCACTTCATCTTCTATTTTCTGGGTGTGTTTAAGGGCAAACAGCAAAGGTTTTGAGTGGGATTTTCAAGAGTGCCTAAGGCATTGTCTTCTCTAGGAATGGAGCGGCATCCTTCTCTTGTGTTAGCTACTGCATGGGACTAACAAGAGGTAAAATAGTGAAGAAAAGGCAGTTAGCAGCTCGCACACACGTTAGCAGGCCAAGGCAAATCCTGGGCTCTCCAAGTCTTTACCTCAGCCTCCTAACTCATGTGCAAACTACGAACCGCCCTGTCTTCATTAGGATTTCATCTCGAGCCCGTTACTGCATATTAGCTAACGTCAGGTAAGAACACATCTTTTTTTCCTAATGATGATGTGCCCTGTGTGACTTAAGGAGAATAAGTTCCAATGACTTTCAGTGGGACTTAAGCTCCTAAGTTACTTTGGAAAATCCCATCATGGGGCTAGCAAAAGTATTGAAGAGACTAAAACCATAACTGGATTCCAAATCTAGTTCCGCATACACATGCTGGAGCTTGGGCCCAGCTGTTTGCCCCAGCGTGATGCATTCACTTTCTTCCTACATGCTAGTCAGTAGTTTTCCCCCGAACCAAAAGCTGCAGCTGCTATTGGCACAGGCAGCACAGAGACCTGCTAATGCTCAGAACAAGCTCAATGTTGAAACCATTTTGTTTCCAAGAGGCTTACGTCGCCTCTTTATTTAAAGAAAGCCTTCTTCCCACTTCCTGCATTAAAGAATACAGAATATTTTACAAGGACTATGGTGCTTCAACTAAAATACGGCAACCAGTTCCAAACATTAATTGTAAAGGAAATCTAGATATTTGGGACTATCCAAATGAAAGACACGAGGAAACACGATAGCAACCAAATGAACAGGGAAACGAGCGTAATGAACATACCAGAACACAGTCCCAGTTAAACACCCTTTTCTAAAAAGGGCAACACCACCACTTTTCCAGCAGACCGCACCTTTCGTAAGAGCCTGGCAAATCACTTCACTATTAATTCATTCTGATGCATTAGGACAAATGAGACAGGCACAGCGAAAATTCAGAATGTTTTAACAGGAAAGGGCTGAGAAGAGCCTCAGAACTTATTACTGGACTCTTGCTGCAAGAATCACACACACACGGAACTTAAATAATTCCATATCATGATCCTTATGGTGAGCCTGGCTTTGAGCCGAGCCATTCATATAAAACTGTGGGCGGTAAGAGTTGAATAAATTCTCACAGGTACAGATATTATAAGTAGTAAAGAAGAACAATCTATCAGTTAACGCTGGCTACTCCGCTCCCAGGGGACAAAGCACGCGCTGAGTTAACAGGGTTACTCAGTGGGACAGATTTTGGCTCTAACATGTCCTTATTTCCACTAAGGATACTTGTGATCAAAGTTGTACCATAGCCTGAACAGCCAGGCACTTTCCGCTTTCGTACTCCTTCTTTCACTTTCCGGGACACCCTGCAACAAGAGTCATAAGTTGAACTATGACTGCACAATGCAATTCTCTTTCTCTAGGAACAGGATCGGCATGAAAACCCATTGTTCTGATTAAATGTGTAAGTTGAGGAAGAGGGGTTCTCCAGCTTTTTCATAGAGAATAATGAATTAAGGTGCTAAAACACACACATATTCTTTTGGCAATCGTGTAACATCCTTATGGTGCCTTCAGCAATTGCTTACATGGCAATTAATACTAGTGAGGTATTTCATCTGAAGCATCTTTTAACACAGTTTAGCAAGCAGAAATAAGAAGGTGCAGCCTGTACCATGTGACCAGCCAAAATCTCTGCATTAGAAATGTTAGTACTGCTCAACCTCAGAAACCACTTCCTTCTACCACCTTTCCAGTGCAAACCCTCACTCCTGCGACAGTTTAAATTGGAATTACACATTGTGCCCAAGAGAAGTGGAGGGGGAGAAGGGATAGTTCAGTGGTTTGAGCATTGGCCTACTAAACCCAGGGTTGTCAGTTCAATCCTTGAGGGACTATTTAGGGGTTCAGGGCAAAAATCTGTCTGGGGATTGGTCCTGATTTGAGCAGGGGGTTGGACTAGATGACCTCCTGAAGTCCCTTCCAACCCTGATATTCTGTGACTTCCCTCCCATTCCCTTCCCCCTTGTCTAATGTTATTTGTCCCTATAACAGAGCCAACTTGTTGGGGTAGAGGCCATGTTTTTTAATGCCCAACAGTGCAGTGTGCTGTTTTTGAAAAATCAAGAAGCTGAACACAAAACATCTGATCCACTGCAGTGTTTGCTACTCAAATGACATCATTTCTTAAAGAAGAGATTTTTATATGCAGATGCTTCACATGGATTCACTGTTTTTACCATCTGAACAACAATATTTTTCTTCAATCAAATATTTCATAGAAGTTTGGCTTGCAGACTGATGGGTCTGGGCTCCTCCTAACAGTATCTTAGTAATCACAGAGAGCAGAATACCCCCCACACAGGTGGTGTTATGCCTGGGATCCTCGCAAATAGAACCCCAGTGATTTCAGTGAGAACTCCAAATACAGAGCAGCTCAGGCCCTAATGGTGCAGGTGTCATACCCACAAGGAGAACGGTTGAGTGCTATTTTATCAGAGCACACTTTAACAATTTTGATGGGGCATTGCATGAGTCTTCATCTTAGAGCTAAGTACTTTCTGTTTTACAAAATAAACAAATGTAGTAAGGCAACAGCGGTGTGAACAAACAGTAGTGTGTGACAACCCGAGGGTTAAGAATAGCGCGGCAGATACAGAAAAGAAGATATCATCAAAGGAAACTGTTGTAAAGTGTCACATGTTGGAATAAAGAAGAGGAAGGGTTTAATTATTATTAAAGATCAAACACCTCAGTAGCAGGAAAATTAGGGTTCTGGTCTTAGAACCCAGTCACACTCCAACTTTAGGGCACTCTCTATATAGCACATCTTGAAATTCAAAATAAAATGGGTAAAGGTTTTTTGGCTCCAATGCTTCTGTTTAGAAAAGGTTTTACAGGGAAGAGAGGGACTGTACTAGGGAACAGATGGAAGTGACAATATACAGAGTGTTGTGATGCTTTTCCCACTACCTTCTTTCGGGTTTAGTTATCTTAGACGTGTCCCTTCTTTCATATTTTCACCTGACGGCACTAAAAGCCTCCACCTACACCAGGCTGGTGTGGAAGAGAGAGAGCACTCGGATGTACGTGTAAACCACCCACGTGGTTCTCTGTGACCATCTGCCACCAGATATGTGGTGCAAGTCCCTAGATAAAGATTCCTGTGGAAGCAGTTAAGGAACAATATTTACCAAGTGTTCTTGATCCGAATCCACACCGACCCTGCGGAGAACACAAGGAAATGGTTAGCGTGAACACAGACAATCCCACAGACATGCATGACCGTCGTTAGAGGAGCTCTCTTTTAGGTTTGGATTCATAGCAGGCTAAGTACATTCATCAGCTTTTCCTATCAGAGGGGTAGGGTCAGATATGGCTCCAGTCATACAGGAGAGACTGCCCATAATGGACAAACATTGATACGCAGCACAAGCCTATCGTGGAATTTCCAGTTTCCACAATCTGTTCAGCCATGCCCCCACGCCTGGATTAGCACCAATCATGGCAGCTCAAGGCTGACGTTCATCCATGTCCCTATTCAGAACAGCACTTAAAGCACCTGCTTAATTTTAAGCACATGCTTAAGTCCCACTGACGACTATATAGGTGTGCTACGTGTTTAAATGTTTTCCTGAACTGCCGCCAGAGCTGTGTGAGGAAACTGGACAGCTGTGCCTGTACTGAGCACAGTTCCAGAGCACACTAACGCACCTCACTCGCAATATTCAAAATCCAGCCCTCTCTCCCCACAAGTGTGCTAACAGCGCTGCGTAAGTACAAGTAAATGCATTCGGAGGCCACGGTGACAACACACGTCTGGACTGGCCTTAGTTGTGGGCAGGGTTTAGGAAAATGAACCTGTGCACTGATGCCCAAAGGTAACCACCATCAGGAACACCTTATTTCAGAACCCAAGTTACTTATTGCTTCTACTCTGCTGCGGAGTATTTGCCAGTTACCACAGTACAGTATGTATCTACAGCGACACCCAGGGGTGAAGGGGATTCATTTCACTTGTATAACAAAGCAGTCTTCCATAAAACATAAGAGAACATGCAAAAATCGAACGGCTTTGGTTTTGCCTGCAAGTGAAAAAACAGGATTCCAGGCTTTACTCAGTCTTTTGTATTCTCATTTGAAAGGGTGCAACATTTGCAGACTCTGAGTAAAATTAATGGCAGTTCTCCAAAGATTGGCTCCTCTGCACACCCATGCCTTTTGGTTTGGTGGCTCTGCTGGGAGGCACCCAGCATGTATATTCAAAGCACCCAAACATTTCTGGTGTCATCGCTTGATGCAGAAGCCATCTGACACAAAGAGGTGGTGTGCGCATATGCATGGCATCACATAAGGAAGCATCTACCCTCCTTAAAATCCTCAATTCTGCATGTTTGGGAGAACAGTGGTAGAGAGGAAAAAAAGGAGATGAGTTTCTTTGATCTCCCCATAATACACACCTGTGAAAAACTCTTACGGGCTGTAGGACCCCAATGCTTAAGCAGTACTTACTGCTGAGTCTCAGACAGTTTAAAGTACACAGCTGAAGGTGGCTGCCTCCATGGAAACAGATGTCAGATTGCCATAATGGGATAAGGGGATTAGAAATGACGACTGTTTCAGTTTTAAGGCCCAATCGTGAGATTCCAGAGTGGGGAAATCATAGAGACTTGCACCTTGGGAGGAACCAAATAATACTGAGTCCTGCTATAATACTGCACCGGATTCCATGGGGATCACTGCATTCTAGGAAGAGAGAGAATGGGGGACAAAGGTCTCACTCACCTGATATGCAAGCAAGATAACATGGCTGTAGTGCCACCACCAAAAACCCAGACGGTGAAAAACACAATGAGAAGTGTTGTGCTGAACATCATCTGTCTAGCATAGGTGGCAGTGTCTCGAATGGCCAAGGCAAAAGCCATGGCGCCTCGCAATCCTGAGAGGAAAGGCAAAGTGGTGAACTCCGGTAGCCTCATGAAATCTGCAGCCCATGCTGGTTCCCACTGTCCATCTCCAGGCTTCTACAAGCCCCAAACAGGGGCTTATTTAATCTAAGATGCGTACCCTTGGCATCCTACAATCCTCTTCCTAGACTAACCGCACCCATTCTGCCTGCCAGGTTACTCTTGGCTGCAATCAAGTTCTCATCATCCCTTACATTTCCAGAGCACCTGCCACTGGAGGATCTCAAAGTGCTCCAATGAGTTGAATGAAGCTGGCAATACAATCCCCATTTTAAAGATGAGGAAAACAAGCACTGAGAGGTCAAGTGTTTTGCCCGAGGTCACAGCTGGTCCATGGCAAAGCTGAGACTGTATCCTGACCCCTTAAGCACTACGCCATTGGTATGTCACAGAGAAGAACTGTACTCAAAACTGATACTTTTATATTAACTAGCTAGGATGTGGATATCTGACGTGTGGCCCTGGTTTCACAAGTAGCCCAGCTAAGTTTAAAGTTGGAGGAAGAATGTTTCAGGCTGTTGACACAGGGTGATTACTCGTGCATTCATGAGAGGGAGTGGCAGGGAAGAGACACAGGGACTGGGGTAACGTACCGGCAAACATCATCATGTGCTGGAGATTTGTTCCAATCTTGTTTCTTCTCCCCAAATTAAGTAAAAAGGACAGAGGATAAATATTAGCAGCTCTTCCCAGGAAGATGGCAAACTACATTCATATACACATTAAGGAAATTTTTTCTTCAGTTCATTTCCTACTACACCTACATCTGCATTCAAAGTTAATTTCTATTGTACACGAGGATTCTTAAAAACCTGAAAAGTGTCCCCTCCATTGCAATTAATGGACAGAAACCCAGCTTCAGGTGCTCCAATATCCCAGTGAGGGGCAAACTACAATCTTATCTAAGCAGAATCCAGGACTGCAGTTCAAGGTAATCATAAAGAGACAAGTATAAACAAAAGAAACAAGACAAAGAATACAGTGCAAATTACATAGCAGGGAAGAGGGGGGAAAAAATCACTAGTTCTCCATTCCACACCCACCCCGCCAGCTCATGTTCAACCGCAAAAACTATTAGCTGCATGTGTGTCAGCTAGCAACAGTTACAGCAACTTTATCATCCTCAGGGACCTTTCTGGAGTTCAAGGTATCCCGACTACGTCCATCCTTCTGCTCAAGTCACTCTCCCAAGGGTACCATACTTCCAAATTTTGCTGGAGTTTGAAGGACACATGCTCTAAGGAAGGGCCAGTCCCTACAGATTATCCCGTGAAATGAAAGCTGCAAGAGTCCAGCCAGCAGGGAATAGCATCTCACAGTTTTCATGGCCTTGGAGATCCAACCCCTTCGCATTTTTGCCTTTCCCTTTTAAACTGTACCTTTTAATACTTTTACCTCCCACGGTAACAATAACCTTGATGCCAGGTTCCAATTCTGCCTACAATAACATGCAAAAATCCTTCCCGCTTTTCTTTTCTTTCCCGAATGTCATGAATTGCACGAGACATTTTTATCATACTGCTCATGAACATTCCTATTCCCTAATCCAGTTTCCACTGCAGAGACACAATATACTACTCTTATCTATTTCCCCAGGCCAGACATCTTTGCTCTCCATCCCATTGGCACAGTCTTGCAAAATATCACGAACATTTACCACACCCGCCACAATATCTCTTCTCCAGTCCTGACAAAGAAAAAGCTCATGCTATTATACTCATCCATCAAAAACAAGTGACCCTCCCAGGCAAACAGGAGAAGACAATTTTACAAGGCTGTCTGGTTTCCCTACAATCCCAAACTGAACTCCTCACAACCCTCACTCTTTGTTCTGAGACACCCAGATTCCTTTTATTTGTCTGAGGACAAGCCCCCGGTCTGCATTAGCACGAGCCCATGCAGAACAGCAAAGCCTTTAGTGCATTACTTGTAGACACCAGCTCACGCTTTCATGCTGCTGATCTGAGGAATTTTTCAGATATTAGCCAAGCTTAACAGTCAATCTTGATCAACAGTGAAAGTCGGATGTAAATGGCTTTTTCTACCAGGAAACATTCCATCTTGCAAAACCACTAGTTTTATTTAGTACCACAGGAACACGTGATAACCCTTAGTTCCTCAGCAGCACATTTAGAATTCAACGCAGAGTTTCAGGCTGAGGTGGTTAAAATATCCACTGACATGGACTAAAGTAACAGACATAAAAACGTGGCAAAAGCAGAGACTGACGTCTTTAAAAATCATCAACCGAGACAAAAATGCATAAGGGCTTGTCTATACAGATAGGTAGTGTGCAGTAAGCTGGGGTGTGCATCTACAGCACACTCACCTGCTCCGCACTCACTGGCTGTGTGAGCCATGTTACTGTGCACCAAATGCTCCCTACTGCATCCTGACCTACTCCTGCCTGAAACGCCACTAAATTGGGTTGCTCCAAAGGATACAAAGGCTCCCACTATAAAAGTAGGGTTGAAGTCGTGATTCTGGAAGGTGAACAATGTGAGTCCCATGTAGGAGAAGATGAAATTTTCTGCCAAGAAATTCAGAAGCTCAAACAGCTAAAGAAAAAATAAACGTAGTTAGTTATCTTGCAATAAGACAAAGGTGTTCTCCTGCCTGTAAAATACATCCACAAAAGTGATTTTTAAGGAAAGCCAGGCACATTCAGAAAACCCAACTAGTTCTTGCAAAGGAGAGAGAAAAGAGAATTTGATATTCACAGAGGCTGAACAGTTCTTACCTGTTTAGTTCTATGCTGAGACTCTGTAGACAAGTTATTATAGGTATAATGGGCCTGGGTGATTCCACAGAACAATACTGCTACCACACCTGGGGATCAGAATGCCACAGTAAAACTTTTGTACGTAAAATAGGAAACAAGAGGTACTTATTTATATTTTACTGATTTTTATGCAACACTAAAATATTGAAATAATTATAACTTTTGCATTTGTTTCTTCTGGTCTTCTCTCCCAAGAGACTCTCATGAAATTTACACAATTTAAATTTGGGGGGGGGGGGGGGGGAAATCACTATTTTTTTCCCCTGTAGGCTACATAAGTTTTGTGCTGTAGCGTAAGTTACTTGATGCTGAGTGAGATTATTGGCTGCAATAAATACATTTGAGCATAGGGAAGCCATTTAGTAGTTCAACACATATGTGCTAATGTGTGTCTCAGCTATATGAATCCCTAACTCTCCTACCCATTTCCAGCAGCTAACACGCTGTATCTTACCTGTAAAACCACATGCTTCAGCCAGCAAGAATGTGCTCCAAGACATCAAGAAAAACAAACCAGTTTCCAGTAAGGGGAACTCACGGAGTTTGGTGAACTTGGTGACGTTGCAGACTGTTAAGGACAATACATTAACATAACAGATTCTAGCTACACTACATACAACAAATGAACAGGAAGACTCACACTATAACTTATTTTCTGAGTATCAGACATTTATATTCTGGACAAATTTCCAAACAGCAAGGTGAGAGGCAGAGAGAGCCCATACTAACAGCAGGGCGGTGGCAGAGTAAGGACTGAGTTAGGGTGGGAGTATATTCACTGACTTTAATAACTGTTGGATCAGTTCTATGGCAATTAACTTTACATAATCCAAGAATTGAGATGTAATGTAAATTTTTGATTTAAAGAATTACAGAAAACTTTCTTGATGACTTACTGTCCCCAACTTGGTAATATACATGGGCAGTCATGTTTCAGGTGTACCTAAAATCACTACAGAAGTATTTATCTTCCCTTTAAAATGTTGATTGTGCCAGGTACAGTAGTAGTAACTCCTTGCTTAACGCTGTAGTTATGTTCCTGAAAAATGCAACTTTAAGAAAAACGATAAGTTAATCCAATTTCCCCACAAGAATTACTGGAAATGGGGGAGGGGTTAGGTTCCAGGGAAATGTTTTTCACCAGACAAAAGCATATATATGTGTACAGTACTTGTACAGTATTGCACAACTGATTATTTTTAGTCTAAAGGGACAAATGTTATTTTGAGTACTGAAGTATTGTGTATGCAGAGAAATCAGAACAAGCAAAATTAAGCATGTTTTTCTGTTACAGTGAATTTTAGGGGAGCTGATAGGGGGCTGCCGGTCCACTCTGGTTCCAAGCCCCCAACAGCAAGCTCCAATGGGCTGCTCTTCCTGCAAGCAGTGGACAAAGCAGGCGGCTCCCAAACAACGTTATAAGGGAGCATTGCACAACTTTAAACAAGCATTTTCCCTATTTGATCAGCAACGTAACAACGTTAACCAGGACGACTTTAAGTGAGGAGTTACTGTATATACATTGGGCCAGATCCTGCTTGCCTGACTCACACAAGAAATCACACTGAATTTAACTCCCAATATACCTTTTGTAGAGCTCTATAACAAGTGCAGGACTTAGATAAACTAAGCTGCAATTTCTGAACAATGGGTAGTATCTGAAATCTCCATTAAATAAAATGAAGTGGTCTATATTAACAGTCCCAATGACACAATGTTTGTGATGTAGAAAGAAACTGTACACTGTAAGGAAACCAGACCATGTTCTGTACAATGGGTAACATTACATGGCTTCCCTCTAATCACACAACTTTAATAGCTTTCATTAAACTAGAACACAAAATCATAAACACTTATGATTATCTGAAACACATTCTAACAGCATGGAATACGCTTTCTGAAATACCAATGAAAAGGATATTAAAGCAGTGACTACTCCTGTAGCAGCTCCCATTGCAAAAGAGCCACTGAATATCCCAAGGAAGATGCCAATGGACTTAAACATTGCTGTGACATCAAACGTGTGGCTGTTGTCGCCCGCCGGCTGGTATGCTACGATTGAACTGGAAGAAATGAACACTCCTTAGTTTGGACGGAAAGAAAGGTGTGTGGAGCTGCATGTTAATCTAATGGCTGTTGCATAAAAGGCAAAAAGAGGACTTCAAGTACTGTGTGGAAGCCATGCTGTGACTGCACCTGACTTCTCAGCACATCGCACCAGCTCAAGGAATCAAATCAAGCTCTCACTGTACTTTTGGACCCACCTATACTATTGGGTTTTGAGGAGGTTTATTCTATTGTTTGTCCCCGCAGGTAGCCAGGAGGCAGGAGCCATTCCATGATGATACTGACCCTGCACCACAGTCATCCATGTTTTTGCCATTTCCATGCAGCTCTGCTAAAATATGCTCTACCTAGGGCTACCCTTAAAGCCCATATTGGCACTTCAGCATAGTCCAGAATGGAGCAGCCCACCTGTTTCCCAGAGTGAGCAGTGAGAGCATATTACACATGTGCTCTGTGAACTATGCTGGTTCAAACGATAGTGCCCCATGTGACTCTCCTTCTCTTGGACCCTAGCTCCCTAAGGAGCAGCATGATGCCTGCGAGCAGCCAAGGCACGTTTACCAACAAGCCCAGATGCTCTCACTGGCTGAGAGAAGTTTCCAGGGAGACTCCCCAACTGTGAACTTGCTCCTCCTGATGATACACAATACCCCAAATTTAGTGACCCTCTCATCCTGGCACAAGTCCTTTTTGGACACTAAGCTGTGCACAATTGCTGGTTCGGTATGATTATCCCTTTACAATTACACTTTGAGCCCTATTGGTTAGCCAGCTTTTAATCCATTAATGGGTGATGTGTTGATGTGTTCTAGTTCCTAATCAAAATGTTATGCAGTCCCAAGTCAAATGCCATGCAGAAGTCTATGTATATTACGTCAACACTACTACCTTCAGCAACCAAACTTACACTCCCATCAAAAAAAGATAAAACCCATAAACCTATGTCGACTGGCATTCAATATTTCCCTCCATTTTAATTCTTTATTAATCAAGTCCCATAGCAGCCATTCCATTATTCTGCCTGGGATCGATATCAGGCTGACTGGCCTGTAATTACCCAGGTCAGCCTGTTTACCCTTTTAAAATATTGGCACAACATTAGCTGTCTTCTAGTCCTTTGGAACTGCCCCAGTGCTCCAAGACTGATTGAAAATGAGTATTAATGGTCTGAGAGCTTCCTTGTCGGCTCTTTCAAAACACTTGGAAGCAGGGTATGCAGACTGGATGATTTTAAAATGTCTAACTTCAGTGGCTGCTGCTCCTGAGTTACTGTTGGAATGGAAAGTATTTCATCAACATCACACAATAGGAATATATCACCTGGCTTTTTCCCAAATATTGAATATATATTTTTTCCTGCATTACTACTGACAATTTTACCATTTCCATCTAGTAATGAACCAATATTATTAATAGGATTCTCTTCCCTCCTAATATACTTAAACTCCTTATTGTCCTTGATTCTTCTGGCCATGCATTTCACCTTGTGTCCTCTTGCTTCTCTTATTAATTTTCTACAATTCCTAGTTTCTAATTTGTATTCACTAAATCAACTTCCCCTTTTTTCCCCATTTGTTTTATATATATTTATAGCTGCTTTCACTTCCCCTCTAAGCCAGGCTGATTTTTTAACCAGCATAGCTTTCTGTCTCACTTGTGGCATCTAGTAAAATATTCTTAAATAGTTCCCAATTATCATTCACATTTTTCTGCTTACATTCTTTCTCCAAGCTGATTTGGCTCAAATTGTTTTCAGCTTTGTGGATTCGACCCTTTATAGCACCATATATTACTGGTTTGGATGTTATTCTATTTACGCACAACAAACGTAATCAACTCATGACCACTTGCACCTAAACAACCACTAATTTCAGTTCTGTGTTCATTATCAGTCAAGATTAGGTTTGACACAGAGTTAGATCTACTCTAGAACAATGGGGGCTCTGCCTTGGCCACAAGCTGAGCTGGGAGCCTTTACAAACATCTTCACAACTTTACTAGATTGTTTATTGTCTGATTCTGTGTCTCCCTCTCCCTCTCCCAGCAGCTAGAGAATTGAAAGGGCTTGTTCCAGCTTGTTGGCTACCCAGTCCCCTACTGGTACCAAAACCTCTCAGCTCCATACCTTCCCCAAAACAGCAGCCTGGCCAGGAACGGGAAGTGGTGATGACAAAGAAGAGGGTAAAATGAAAACGGAGGAAATCCGCCCCCCGCCTTCCCACCACAACCCAGCAGTACACCACCATCCTTTGTCTATGGTGCCTGTCTAAGGACCATAATGAAAAACTTCTGGACTACAGCACAACACGGCCAGACTCTAGGGATGTGGAGACATGGAAGACCAGAACCCTCAAAGGGCCTCGAACCACATTACCCCACTCCTTCCCAAGCCCTCACTGTCACTGGGTTGAAGAAACAACTGCATAGAACACCACCCACTAGGATATATCCTAGGCACCTAAAGCCAAATTCTTGATCAATAATATCATTCAATGGAGTAGGAAAAAATAACCTGAAGCTCCTACTGCCAAATACAAAGTCAGCACCATCCCTGATCTCCTCTTGGATGAAACACCTGGCTTTGCTTACATCACTGGGACATGGTTCAATGAAACCTCTGATCCTACCCTGGCACAGCTGATCCCCAGAGGATACTCTGTATGTCGCAAGCCAAGACAGACTCCAGAATGAACCCCTGGGTCCCATTACCCATGCCAAAGCTCAAGAAGCCCTGAAAAATACTAGAGCCACAACTGTGAAAGATCCATGCTCCTCCTGGCTGGTAAAAGTGAATGGGCACAGTCAATGCCTCCTTCAGAAGCACGGCAAACAAACTCCTTGAAAAATTCAATAGTTCACTAGCCCTCAAGTAGCCAATGCGTGATCCTGAAGATCTCCCTAACTACTGTCACATCTGAAACCTCTCATTCCTGGGAATAATCACTGAGAAAGTAGAAACCACTAAACTCCAACAATGTGTGACATCAGCCAACATCCTGGACCCCTCACAATAAGGGTTTGCACCAGGACACAGCTCTGGTGGCATTAAAAGATGATTTCCTCACAGTTGTGAACACAGGTAAGATTTCCAGACTCACACTGACGGCCTTCACTGCAGCCTTTGACACAGTGGTCAATAAGGTACTGCTAACACTCCTACATGACACATGGCCCAGAGCGACTGTATCTCTAATTGTTGCTCTTTTCCAGTGCTCAGAGAGTGATGATGGTAACTGCTTCTCCTCTGTAAAGGCCCTCACCTGCTGGGATCCATCCTGTCTTCAACATCTCCATGAGACCACTGGGAGAGAGAGTGGGATGCCATGGGCTCAGCTACCAACAGTACGCTGGTGGCACTCAACTCTCGCTCTCATTCTCAAATGATACAGCCACCCCCACTACTAAAATGCCAGGAAGCCTACTGGAAATTGGCTCTTGGACGAAGATCAACCGGCTCACGCTGAACCCTGGTGAGATCGAAGTGATGCAGGTTGAAAAGAAGAAAAGCTTTGAAGAGGAGGCCAAAACATTGTCACCACCTTCCATTGAAGGCACACAGCCCCATTCGTCAAAGTGGTGTGAAGGCTCAAGGCCCTGTGTGACTCCCCACTAAGCTTGGATGGTCAGGTGGCCTCAGTTTCACCTGCAGCTTGCTAGGAAACATCACCCCTTCCTCCCAGATGAGGATCTGGCCATAGTGACCCACGCATGTGTCCCCTGCAGGCTGGATCACTACAGCTCATGGTACTGGAAGCTGAATGTGAAGACAATGCACAGGATCCAGATGGTATGGACTGCAGCTGCTCCCTTCTCCATGGCTTAGGCTACCGTGAGCCCACCAGGTCTGTGATCAAGTCCCTCCACTGGCTAAAGGTCAGCTCCTGATGCCAGTTTATGTCCTTGGTCCTAATTTTCAAAGTAATTCATGGCTCAATCCCCAGTTACATCAAAGAGCAAGTTTTGATCTATGAACCTGTGATAGCCGTGCTCCTTGGGGACAATGCAGATCACATAGCTCAGGTGATCTGCCTATGGAACAGTCTTCCAGAGGAGATCAAGCAAAACCAGACCCTGACCATCTTTAGGAAACCCTGCAAAGCCTCTCTCTTTGAGAAAGCCTTTCTGCCATAAGCAACAATTCAATCACTATTTTTATTCCTAAAGCCTTCCCAACCCCACCCTACCAAAGCCCACCAGACTCCAAAACCTGCCCCGTAAAGGGAGAAGTGCCAGAGACTCCATGACACCCAATAGGGACTTCACTATTCATTTTCTATGGAAGGTGCTCAGATACCATGGTGATAAACAGCTTCAGTCTTTAGCAACAAGTATAACAGAGGCTTTGACAATTTCAATGCCCCACATAGCTTCTGTCCACATTAAAACTTTAGTTAAACTGCAATTTGTAGTATTTTTCTGATCCACCATTTCAACAGATTCACATTACTACTAGATTGAATTTTTATGGTAAACTATCCAACTTAAGGCTTTTTAAACGCATGCTGCAGCACCCTATTCTAATGTTAATCTTTCCTTAGTTCTTTCCTAAGCAACAGCAGCAAAATACTTAAATGTTTAAAAAAACCAACAAGTATGTATGTAGTTTCCCCCTTTTTACAGTAATAATTGGAGATATACCAATCTCTTAGAACTGGAAGGGACCTCAAAAGGTCATTGAGTCCAGCCTCCTGCCTTCACTAGCAGAACCAATTTTTGCCCCAGATCTCTAAGTGGCCCTCTCAAGGATTGAACTCACAACTGTGGGTTTAGCAGGCCAGTGCTCAAGCCACTGAGCTATTCCTGCCCTCCTTTGTACAGTAGGAAAGTGAGAGCAGAATACAATTTGCATTTACAAAGCACCTTTTGTGACTGAAATAGAAGTAGATAATGCAAATGCACCACAACACAGCTAACTATTCAATTCGTTCCCCTCCTTTCAACCCTGAGGGGAAACTGGAAACGGTTAAACTTAAAATTTAGGTTGACTTAGCTACATTACTCAGGGGTCTGGAAAATTCACACTCCTGAGGGCTTGGCTACACTCGAAACTTCAAAGCGTTGCCGCGGGAGCGCTTTGAAGTGTGAGTGTAGTTGCAGCGCCAGCGCTGGGAGAGAGCTCTCCCAGCGCTGCATGTACTCCACATCCTCATGGGGTTTAGCTTGCAGCGCTGGGGGCCACGCTCCCAGCACTGGGGCACTGTTTACACTGGCGCTGTGCAGCGTTGTATCTTGCAGCGCTCGGGGGCGTTTTTTTTCACACCCCTGAGTGAGAAAGTTGCAGTGCTGTAAAGCTCCAGTGTAGCCATGGCCTGAGTGACAAAGTTGAGCCAACCAAACCCCCAGCGTAGAAGCTGCTAAGTAGACTAAAGCAGTGCTTCTCAGCACCGGTCCACGAGCCGTCAGCTGCCAGTCGGCAGCGAGTTTCCTCATAAGAGCGTCTAATAGGCTAATAATATGGCACCAGTCCCTGGCACATCGGGAAAAAAAAATTGACAGTCCCTCATATCAGATAGCTTGAGAAGCACTGGACTAAAGAATTCCTCTATCAACGTATAGCTACTGCCTCTCAGAGAGCTGGATTAATTACAGCAATGGGAAAACCCCTTCCATCACTGTAGGACCCATCCACAGTATGGTACAGCAGCACAACTGCAGCGCTGTAGTTGTGCCACTGTAGCGCTTGTAGGACAAACAAACCCTAAGAGGGGAAAAGCTGTCCTGGAGATGCTGGGCAGGCAGGATCTAAGCCTACGTACAATTCCAGAATTTTACCTAAGCAGTCTCCAAAGCCTTGCCTTTTTCTGTTAAATACTCAAAAACTACCCCAGTAAAAGGGAGACAACAAACCAGAGCTTTGGACACCCAGCACAGTAATTATCTTCAACTGCAAGCAAGACTGAGTTGACTCTCCTGCTGCACTTAAAAATTAGTTCTTTTTTGTGTGTGTCAAGGAAGAGATTTCTGTAGCTAACTTACTAAAGATAGGTAAGCCTGGTCAGTATGCTCTGAGCAACTGGTATGCATCAAATCCACATAAAGAGAAATCCTTATAGATTATATATTTAGGTCTTCAATGTAATCAACTAGTTACAGTAATGCACTGTGTACTCACAAACCTAGGGTATATTTTAAACAGTGTGTTTCTGTCTGTGAGGCCTGGTTACAGGACCATTGCTAAGGGGATGTGTGTTAGGTCACTTAAAACACTTCTACCTTTGTCACTCCGCCCCATTTCGAGGGGAGGGCTACCCACAAACTTGCACCAAAATAACTCAATGGATTGTAGCTCACGCCATTTTTATGCTGGTACAAGGTGTCCAAGTGAATGTTCTGATTTCTGAAGAAGAGTGTTTTATTTCGATTTAATTTAATCAGAAGAGGACGCTCATAATCTGAAATATGAGCCTCCACATACAGAACTTGCACCAACACAACAAAAGGGATGAATTGCAATTGATTTATTTATTTAGGTTCACACAGGCATGTGGGCGTGTAGACCAGCCCTGAATTTCATCATTGTGATGTGCAACATATTCACCTCCTCTCACCCAGAACCTTGCCACACACCCTTCACATTCAGTTTTATGCTGGGACACATCTTAAATATGGCTGGATCACGCAACACTTACATACTCTGGTGATGGACGCAATATAAAAACAAAAAGATAAATACAGATAGTCGAAGAGACATCAATAGGCTATTCAATTTAGTAAGTACCGCTCAGATATGAGGTGCAGGACTGGTCCACACATTGTAATTAAAATGCGGACAATTATCAGTCTGGGTTCTCAAATATTTCAGAAGATCTAAATTATTTTCTGCATTCATCTTAACCATAAATGAATCTGCTATGATCACAAATACTATATATTTCAAAACAACTTTCATGACAACAAATACAATGAATATGCAGGAAAAATACGTTACAGATGCAGAAAAGTTTTAAAGAATCATAGTATATCAGGGTTGGAAGGGACCTCAGGAGATCTAGTCCAACCCCCTGCTCAAAGCAGGACCACTCCCCGGACAGATTTTTACCTCAGTTCCCTAAATGGCCCCCTCAAGGATTGAACTCACAACCCTGGATTTAGCAGCCAGTGCTCAAAACACTGAGCTATCCCTTCCCCAAAGCATCCACTTGATTTAGGGAGAGACAATTTCTGTCACTGATGCTCTCAGTCCAGATACTCACTACAGTTGCAACAACTGTCTTCTTCTCAATGCAACTGCAGGTGGAAGGTGAAAAGAAGCAGCTGCTTTCCCAAATACTGCCGCTAGAGGAAAAGCAAGTGTGTGTGGGTGGAGAATTATTTGAGAGTGATCTCACCCGTGAGTAGCATTAGCAGCATGTCACAGCAAAAGAGCAGACGTGTTGTTCCTTTTTCACATTACAGGTGGGTGGTAAGATTCCCTATCGACTCATTCAATAGGCAAAAAAAATAAAATAAAACATGCACTGTAATAGCTGTAATTATGGCCTCAGTGATCCTTTCAATTCCCAGCAGCAGTCTTTCATTGATAGGCTAATTAGAAGGTGATTAATACAGAGAATTGTATTGAGTGGATTAGCAATGAATTCTGATTATTATAAATATTGCTATTTCTATTTTCTCTGATGCAACACCAGGTGATCTTTAGTGTCTCACATGTGACATACATAACAATTAAAAAACAGAACACACTTACGAAGACAGCACTATGGCAACGGCATCATTGAGGACGCTTTCACCAAAGAGAAGGGCATACAGCTCAACATCAACCTGAAGCTCATGGAATATGGCAAGAACAGTCACTGACAAACAGAAAAATAGAGAGACATTTCAAAGATGCCATTACTTTTTTTATGTAGATATATATAAAGCAAACCTGGCCTTTCTAGAATTCTACCTTCCTTTGTATTTTACTAATCTGCTTCTCAGTGTAGCAATGCTTCATGCAGTCTTTGCTACTCTTCCCTGGGCCCACTCAACTTTGTGTTTTTTAGTTTATGTTGTTTTTTACATACAGAACAAGGACCTGTATCTCCCCTGTATAATGAAGAGTTATCCCCTGTGGAGGCCTTTTTTAATTCTGCCTTAATCTTGGAGTAGTCTTGATTTTATCATAAGATCCTAGAAGCGCTCGTTAATATCAATATGAACCAACATCAAGGAAAGTGCCAGTACATGTAAGAATTTTGGGGTTATCTGGAAACAACAAAACAATGGGCCAAATTCTGCCTCCAGTTGCTCTAGTTTTACAGCAGTGTAACGGAGATTGGAATTTGATCTATTGTTTCTGCAACTGTTTGACTCTGAGTTGGTAATGAAAATAAATCAAGTTTTATGGTCAGTTTTATGGGAACCGTAAGAATGTCTAGAATAAGCAAGATGTCATACAATGAAATCCTTGCTCTTGCGTCATGCAAAGGCACACGGGGGCATTTCTCACATAGGCTTGGACTAATGCAATGTGACTGCCCTAAAAACCCTTTTAAAACAATTACCATATGAAAGGCAAGAAACTCAGATACGCATATTCAAGGAGCTTTAACCCATTTACACACAAACAAAGGCATTCACTGATTGACAGGAGATTAAAATCTATGTACACTTCTACCTCCGTATAACGTTGTCCTTGGGAGCCAAAAAATCTTACCGCGTTATAGGTGAAACCGCGTTATATCGAACTTGCTTTGATCCGCTGTAGTGCAAAGCCCTCCTCCTCCCCCCCCCCCGGAGCGCTGCTTTACCGCGTTACATCCGAATTCATGTTATATCGGGTGGCATTATAACGGGGTAGAGGTGTAATACTTTATTCAGGTTTAAGCAGCATAGGACCTAATGACCAAAAACAGGTCGGTTCAAGAAAACATGCCCATTGCAGAAAGTCCCTAATGCAGATACTTCATTTTAAGCACGTGTTTAAGTCCTATTGAAGTCAGAGAGACATACGCATGTACTTAACTGCCTTTCCTGAATGGGGGCCACAAGGAGAATCATTTGTCAAGCACTAACGGTGTGCTTGGCGCTGCAGAAGACACGGACTAGACAATCCCTGCCCAGAAGAATTAACAGTCTCAACAAATGGACAACACAAAACACACTGGGAGAAGCTGGGAGAGGATATGAGTTCATATTTTAAAGTCTTCTATTAAGGGGTAACTGTCAGTGTCACTTGACTGTATTAAGTGTACAGGCACAACTTTTATAGTAAATTGAACAATACTATGATACCATATAGCAATGATACAAAACAAGGCAGTGACTCTATGCTAAGAGGGTATGTTCTGGACCATTATTTTAGGATGCCACAGTGGTTTTTTTATTTTATTTTTTTTAAACAGAAAGTAATTGTTGGGTGAGATAAGGAGATAGGAGTCAAACTGCATCTGACAAGAATAACCATGGGCATTCATTTTATTGTCCAGATTGAGAAAAAGCCACAGGCATTGCACATACACAAAATCTGCCCATTCTGTACAACACAGGATGTCAATATCAGCTTTTAAACAGGTCTACATGGGTATGTCTACACGGCACCTCGGAGGGTGCTTCTCAGCACAGGTAGACACGAGCTCCAGCCAGCCATGTGGCAGCATGGCCACGGCAGCACAGGCTACACACCTTAATGCAATCCCGCCTGCTCCCCAGGCACATACTCAGATGGCTGGCCCGAGCAAGCCCACCTGTGCCGCAGTGGTCACATTGCAATTTTTAGCGTAGAGCATTAGAGCAGAGCCAATGCATGTCTGTCTACCCGCACTGAGGGTCTGTCTACACCACGCAGCTTTTAGCGACAAGGCTGTGTCGACACAGCTCTCTGCCGGTACTTTGTTGGCAATACTTTCAGCCCCATGAGCGGCGTTAGCTTCGACAAAGCCGCGTTCACATTGCTACTTGCATCGGTAAAACTTTTGTCTTTCGCCGGGGGGCTTTTTTAAGTACAAAGTTTTTTTTTTAAAACAAAAGTTTTGTTGACAACTTCTCAAAGTAGACATACCCTGGGAGACGCCCTCCCAGATGCTATGTAGACACATGATAAGAACAGCTGTAACTTAGGAGGCAGAGCTAGCTGCAGTGTCTCAGACCCCTGAAGGATTTACTCAAATTTGCTGAGAAGTAAGGCACCAATGGAAGAAATTCAAGTTCTACTCATCCTGAAAAAAGAGGGCAAATTTTTGCTCTGTGTTCTTAGATTAGATTATACTGATGAGTACAAATGTGATGAAGACAGTTAATAAGCAAAAAAAAACCTTGTTGCATTCAAATATAACAACATTTAGCATTTGTATAGCACTTTGTAAATCTAAAGAGCTCAGCAGACTGAAATTAATTTTTTTTTAAAAAATAATCACCATTGTTCTTGTTATGGTTAGATAAAGCCAGTTCATATTTTAGATTAATACCAAAAAAATTTTATCCATGCAAAACGTTGAGGCTAGAGATTGTCTAGCACATACTCTGAAAACACCCTGAATTCACACACTTTGAGCAGTGCTGATTGCTTGCACAGGGTGCTAGAGGCTAACATCTGCCACACTCACTGTGCGCCTGAACTAAGCCCCACTAAAGTCAACAGAAAGCCTCTCAACGACGTTAATGTGAGGACAAGGTTTTGGAGGGGGGCAGTTTTGTATATAATTCAAGCATTATTTTTCTTGATGGAGATCAATTTTACCCCTAAAAATGAGTCATAATTTGCTTAAACTTCAAAACTCAGGGAAAGATGCCATAAGCCACACATCTCCCTTCCCCTAACCCAAAACAGAACAATACTTTGGTAACACGAGAGGAGAAACAAGGATCACAATATACCTGGGTCAGTAGCTGATACTATGGCACCAAACAACAGACAGTCTGTAAAGTAAAAATCTCCTCCAAGTTGCCCGGTTACTTTCATCAGTGCTACGCAGCCATACATGATTGACCTGTTGAATAAGCAGAGACATGGCTGGATATTTGAAAAGCATCTGAATATTGTTTTAACAATGCAATTTGCTTGAATTTGCAAGTTTAACCCGTAAAGTTACCTCAATACACAATATTTTATTCAATATTTACATTAAACAAGAACTGCAGAGTTTGACGGGCTGGGCTGTGATCATAGATGGGGGCAAGTCTGCAAAGCGCTAAGAGCCCTCAACTCCCATTTAACCAATAAACAGTGCTGTATATGTGGTTAGCAGCAAATGGATTTAACATCTGAACTACTCCATGCATAAAGCTACTTAATACATGCAGTCTGACAGGATAAATATGTCAGCAGCTTGTGGAATGTGTAACACAGACCATCGCACCTCCCCCAGCTCACAAGTGGTTTACTTTCCACAATGTTTTATATGACTGGTCAATGTAATGACCTTTCACTGACTTTGGAACACGCTCTTTCTCTCTCTTTTTTTAAGACGAGTCTATATGGAGGCTGAGGTTGCTTTGATCTTCCACAATCTCCTCTTGAGAGCATCCTATGTAATTCTCACATTTTTACTACTTAGAATAAGAATTAATTCCCTCTGTCTGTACGGATGAATAATACTAAATAGAATCACAGCATGGCAGAACCAACAATATCCGGGAGCAAACCCAAGCCCCATTAACTTGCCAATTTAATGTGTCACAGTAATTCTCCTGCTCTCTTGCAACAGTCTAAGGGACATTTTCAAATATAAATTTTCTTCAGCTACTGCTACATATCCACATATTCTATCCTTGTAGCTAAAGGGCATCACATCACTAATCACAGGTTAGATCAAACACAGCATGTGTGGGAGAAAGGAAAGGTATGAAATAGTTGGCTTCCTGGAAAGAAGGGAAAAATCTACTAATTACTTCAACAGCCTTATCCTGTGTTACTTAGAGTTACTCGTTCTACCCCGAGGTACTTCCATATCTTTCAGGCAAAGAAAATTAAAATAGGTAATTTGTTAAAAGTTTACATCATCTTCTAGATTTCTGCTGCATTTCTGCAGTCTAGTACCATTGTGCCCTACCACAGACCAAAAGAATGGATCACAGCACAGCAGCATTCCATACTGCTCCTGAAGCAACTCCCGAAGTCCTTAATCCCTCTGGGAGATTTTTTTTACTGCTAACACTAAAATGACATTTGTAGAAACCACTACTCTTAGGTCAAGTTTTCAGTTTAGACACTATTACAGTTCTGGTGTTTAGGGGTTGTTTTTTTAAACCATTATGCAGTTTGTGTGACGCTCTATATTTCATACCAGTGCCTCACTAATTACTTATATCTACCAATTCTTTCACTGATCCAGTCTTGTAAGTAATACCTGGCTTTTAAAAACCTGTGAAAATCTCTGGAAATCTTTTAAACTCAATTTAATATTTTTATATCAATATTCTATTTATTGCAGTAGTAACTAGAAACCAAGAAATACAGTATGATATTTGTGAGACCCTAATTGATCTTCAACACCTCTGAAGGGTAGGCAAATAGTATTAATTCCTCCTTTAAAGAAACTGAGACAAGGAGGTTGATATCTTGTCAGGGCTGGGATTGGAACCCAGGAGTCCTAGCTCTAAGTCCTGTGCTCAAATCATATCACTCCATTTTACTCCACATTAAGAATATGTTATACTGCAAGTGAAGATGTGATTACAGAATGGGTAGGCATCTCCATACTACCCTTAATCTAGCCAGCATAGGTAACAGCACCACAGATGTGTTGGCACAAGCTAACAACCAGACTACAAGCCCTCCATATTGCCAAAACCTGTGGATGGACTTCAAATACTCACCCTATCACAAAACAGGAGATAGCTGTTCCAAGAAAAGCATACGCTAGGATGGACCCCAAGTTTCTGAAGAAATGCCTCTAGAAGAGAAGAAACACGCTGCATTACAGCTGTACGGGTGCTTTGTATTCAAACTGTTGGTACGCTCCTCAGACCATACACATTCAAGAAGTGTTGTCAACATCTCGTCTATATTTTGATTGTAAATTCTCTGGGGCAATCCAAGTGTGTTTGTACAGCACCTAACAAAGTGGGGCCTTGATCCATGATCTGGCCCCTGGGTGCTCCCACAATACTACTACTAATAAATAATAATAAGGAACAAATTGTTTGCTTTTAGCAGCTTGTTTAGCAGATTGCTGCTGCTGAGGACTGGGGGATTTCCAAGCCTGGAAGGATTGTTTCCTTTTACATGAGCCAAACAGGCTCATGTTTCCTTCCTTACATATTAGCACTTCATAGATTTGGCTAGGACAAGGAACCTGACGCTCATTTCAAACCTGCAAAAAAAGCATCACATGACCTAATTTGATTTAAGTGCTTGTAAATGGTTTGTAACAGCTGCCTCCCGGGGAACTCCTGAGGAAGTTTATGGTCTCCTCAGTGACCAAGGCCAAAAAGCCGAGTTCCCCTACCTCTGCTTTTTGTAAGCCTTGGTAACAATTGCCTCAATAACTTCTGGATCCCAAGAGACAGCTCTGACCCATACACAATACTCTAACACGTACTGGACCCAAGTCTCTGACACGGCTATAGTTTCCATTTCCCCAATCTTCGTTGCTTTTTTACAGGAACTCCCCTACCTGATCCTTTATGCTTGTGTATTTTGAGGAGGGACATAGACAGAAATTTTACAAGGGATCAGGCAGACATGCACCCTCACATCTGAGTGCAAATTTGAACAAAAACTGGAGATTTCAGACAAAGATTATACAAGTCACAATTATATTTTTTAAGCTTTTCTCCTTTTTTTGTATACATACACCACAGTATAGACAGCATGAGAACCTTTGTTCTTAGTCACTCTGGCGATGACCACTCTAGAAATAACTAAGACAGAACGTAGGACTGTGCACTGCAAATGAGGCCTAATGACCTTTGTTCTGTATTACTGCACTTTCAGAGCTACAAGCATTTTAAACACCTCTGACTTTCAAATAAAATGAAATGCAATGAGACATACCCTTTTTAAGCTGTATCCTGCATAAAATATAATTGGAGGGAGTAAGATATTGAAAAACACTTCAGGATCAAAAGTCACCTGTTCAAAAAGAATAAAATCTGTTGAAGTTAAGATTTCATGAGACAAAATAAATCACAGTAATCAGAATATGCTGCATATTTTATATATAATCAGATAAGACAGTTTGGCATGAAAGCTACAAGACTAACAAGAGTAATATGACGTGCAATCCTTTAATTTGTACCTTGTACAATATAATTAGCTACTTTAGTAAGAATATTTTTATTGTTCTGGTTTACAGTTTGAGCCCAATCCTGCCCCTGCTGCAGCTGAGAACAAAACTCCTATCTGTTGCAAAGGGGACAGAATTGGACCCATTTAACAAATCCTGTCTTGGACATATACCAAGAGCTATGCCGTGCAACATTTCCAAGCACTAAGCAGCTCACCTTTCTCAGCATTTCGTTATCTTGAACGTTATTAAGTTCATGAGGGCTGATTTCCCCCTTCAGGGTATACTCATAATATTTCCCACTAACATTTACTAACAAAGTAGCTGGACTGGTCTGCACTTGGCAACTTAAGGTCACGTTATTAACATCGCTGGGAACGTGAATTCCATATCGAAGGATGACGCCCATCAGAACACCTGGAAATAAAGACACATGTTAGCCTTGCAACATCTGTAAATATTAAACATCTAATTTCCACCAGGAGATGTGGTAGATAAACTCTGAATATGTGCGAGCTCCTCATCAGCTTCTCAGAGCAGTAAAACCCCAAACCTGTTCTAAAAAAGAAAATTCATCAGAACATCTTCCTAGCATACTGACCTGCAGAATGCACATATTGGTAGCACACTGCTTCGCAAGGGTGGACAGAATTAGCATTTCCTAGGATGCAGCTACTACATCCAGGAAACACACCTCAGATGTGGGCAGACAAACCATATACATCCCACTGACTGGAAACTCTCCCACGTATAAACAGTTCATACACAGAAACTGCCCTGTTTCCCATGACGCCTTCCCAAACTATAAACATTTATATAAAAGAAGAGAATAAAATACTTACACTGCTGAGGGGAAATACACAGAGATGGTTGTGCATTCTTTTTAGAACTGAGGAACACATATGTATTAGTGTGTTAGGGCACCATAAAAGCTTTAGAGGATTGAAAGATTTCTAACCAGGATAAAAGATCTCTTCCACGTTGATAAAAAAAAGGCAGTATCACTACTAGAGTCCCAGGTGGAAATCAGTCCTGCCAACGTGTTAGGAAGGTGTTTAGTGCAGTATAGCACCTGGAAACGAGGAAGAGGAATGATGTGGAGCTGAGTTTAAGACTCCCTTTGCTTGGCCAGTTGACTGTATTGCAAATAAAAGGCACTATACAAATTGAAGGTCCATGCACTAAAACTACAATACTGCAAACTGGCTGATCAGAAAGCACCTAGCATATTGCTGCTGCCAGCTCAAGAGTTGTTATTGACTCAGCTGATTCGTAGGGGCAGCGGAGGTGCATTTGCCATAGAATAAGGACAGTGCTGTGCATTCCTTTCATATAGAAAACACTCATCTTTTATGTAACACTCAAAGAACATAAGAGTCTTCAACTTTTTTCACTGGCATAAGGACAATCTTAAAGTGCTAATTATTGCAAAAACTCACCAGTATTAAAGTTATACTGAAAGTCCCAGCTTCACCCACAAAAGCAAAGTGACTGAGAATTAACGAGAGGAGCTCCCAGAATAAAGTTCTTGTTAGGTTTTTGCCTGCTCCAGATTTTTCAAGTGTACACGACAACTAGTACGCAAAGAGAAACCTGACTGGACTGATGTATGGGGTGTTAAGCCCCTCTTGGTATGCACAGTGGATGTATTGTCTTGGAAAGAGATGATTTTAGGACTGTCATGAATATCTGAAACTGTAAGAACAACAATCAACCTCGTCAGTCTTCTTAATACAACCCAGGAGGTTCATTCAGTGATCGTTTTAAACATTTCGAAGCTTGTAGGACTTGATAAGACCCTCCACAGGACACCTGCTTTGTGAATTTCTAAGGGCTCTTGTCTTTCTTCATCTGCTCCACATCTTTTAGTCTTTGCACAGCAGTACTTCATTTGATCAAGCTGGTTTGCTAGCAGGTGCCTCTCTGCACTTTGCAGTCCAGCTTTCAGTCCAACACAAACAGATCTGTACATGACCCTGTGCACATACGAACAATTTAGAGGCACCCTAACAATACTTGCTTCTAAGTTAAAATTCCTCAACACCTGTTGCTCCTTGCAATATCCTGCCAAATAAATTTCTGGTTCCATGGAAAGCAGGAGAGGGAAAGGACTGGATAAACCTATAATGTTTGCTAAGACGACCATCTGAGCCCTAAAGATACTGTATTTTGTGTGTGTTAACAGAGTGAAGAGTCTGAAAGACAGCATGTTAAAGAGCAAAAATAAGTCCCCTTATTATAAACGGAATCACTAAATAGTATGCAAAAAATATATACACATACACAAAAATGAGAGCTCAAGCACCCTGGGTCTGACCCAGAGGGCGGCACATCCTCACTTCTAAATGCAGATTTGTCATTCAGATTTACCTATGAGGGAGGGACAATGTTGCTATGCCCAAAACAGATCTGTTTTGACAATGGTCCAGTGTTACGCTGAAGATGAATACTGAAACATGGGACACACCTAGGCAAAATCCTGCTTGCTTTGCATTGGTTTTAGGTGTAACTGACCCTCTCAACAGAAATCTTGTGGCTACAAGACAGCATTAGTTTGAAGGGCCAGGGATAAATCCCTAGATGGCAATAAACTTCAGAGAAACAAAGTAGGTGAAGTAATATTTTTTATTGGACCAACTTCTGCTTTCGAGCCACCCAGTCAGCTCTTACTCTCTGTACCATGTGTATATGTTACTACTTCTTACCGTTGCTGGGGAATAGTATAAAATCTCAGGCCAAGATTGCTGGCTTGGAGCTCCACTCTGGTGATGCCACAATCTGAGCTGGTTTAATGTTTTAGTTTGGTAACACTTATGAAAACCTCTCTCTGAACCTGGCCTGGAGATTGATGGTGGCGAGCCTGCTGATGCGGAGAAGCAAGGGCATGGAAAGTTTAAAGGCCAAGATGGTAGATTAATTGGATCATTTTGAAACAAGAAGCTAAAGTTAACTGTTTTCATCACATTTACCTTTCCAACAAACAGTGGAGTCTCATAGGCTTTTTAGGTGTTTCTGAATATTTCTGAGCTAGGGTTTAAAATTAAGATTATGTACTGTCTATGAACACAGCTTTCATTCTCTTATATTTTGCGATGCCTGGGTTGGGAGAACTTCGTTTTAAACATCTGCGTGAAGCACAAAGGCCATCAAAATGCTATTTTCCAATGTGCTGAAATAATTCACTGCTGTGCCTACCTCTTTTATCGCAGGCAGACTTTAGCTTACAGCACAATTTATGAGAGAGATACAAACTCAGCGAGAGAAAGAGAGAGAGGTTATAATTTACAGTGAAAATATGAAAAAGTTGAACCCTAGCATTGTGTTTTACTGGCAAGAGATATAGCTGAAAGAGATCCGATATCAGTGTTTTCTAATGGAATTAGCAGCTAGGTTTTCAGCCCAGAATCAGCTAATTCTTCACAATACCATCCAACCCAACATATGTTACACCTGTGCTGGCATCCTCTGTGCTTAGTTAGCAGCTTTATAGTACCCAAACTCAAATTCTGATGGATCAGAAATACTGAGTCCAATTTACTTGAGAGTCTGAGGACTTACAGGCAAAGATGAAGCTTAAGTAGTTTACTTTGTGCAGTTTTTAGCTAGCCGTTGTTGAGCAATCAGGGTTCAAACAGCTTCTACAGCACTTCAAGAGATTAGCCTTCATTTTTCCTAATTCCACACTTGTGATCAGTCTTCACAAGAGGCAAATTTCCAATATTTCCCCTAAAGCCATACAGAGGCAGAGAATGGTCCAGTTTTTCCTATGCAACCACTGAAAAAGTATGTATTTGGTGTTATTAATTCGGCTATTGATTCTCTAAATTCAGTTTAGGAAAGTGCAGACGGAAGAAAAGCACATTACAGATTAGTCTAGGATCCAAATTACATGACTCATCTTCTAGAAATGACGGGAGAACCACCCTGGAATGGGATAAGAGTAATGGTAGAACAAACACGACAACCTCAAGCGACAAGTGGAGTCAAAAGGAAGTCTGAAAAACTGTGTAACTGCCATCTTGGCTAATGCACCACGGATCTCCAGAAATAAAAGCATGAGTTACTACAGCTTGCGCTAAAGAACTAAGTTTCTCTAGCTGGGGCTGTATCAACTCATATCCTCCATGAATCGGGGGTCCTGTAACATACTTATCAGTGGGTTACACAATTTTTTGCACATCGATGGAAATAACCTTCTTCCATTTGTTTTAAAATTAATGAGAAAATAGGGCACCAACACCCAAGAAGCTGAATGGATAAAAATCACAACTTTTGAACAGTGTTTTTGCTGAGGACATTTGCAGTACGATAGCTACCAGCTTGACGAGCTCAATCACAAGCACCTAATCATGCAACGCCAATTAGAACTAAACCAACAGGAAAACTGAAATAAAAGCCATTTTATACTAGCGACAATATTAAATACTGGAGGCTACTTTTCAATCCTAAACATATACTTAGTAAAGATTTTCTAGACTAAGATTTGTGGTCAAGTTATAACCCGACTGTTCCTTTTAGCTCAACTCTAGCTCTCTCTGCTCATACTCCTAAACCCCTCAATGTGTTGATTTCATCATGTCATCTCAATTCCACTGCTGGTTTCAGTCATGTCATCTTGATCATGTTAATACCCATGAAACTCCACGATAAGGCAAGATTCCAATGCTGATCCAAATCAGTCCTCCAGTGATACAACACAATGCACGAAAAGGTCATCTATCTGCCCATCACCCCTCTCTCCAATGCATCAGTGAGCTCCTGAGTCCTGAAATACCTGCAACTACATAGTGCACCTTCCTCAGATAACTCGCTATCTACAGCTAACGAGAATTCTCAGCATGGTATCACCTCTCACTACAGCTCAGCCCAGGAATCCAGGCTCACAAACAGCTAAGCAACACACAGGGAAGGAAACTAACAAGCTAACAGAGAGATGGAGTGCTGCCTTCTGGCCCCACGGATTTCTGGAACTGGTGAAAGGATGGAGTGTAGGAATTTTCATTCAAGTGACTTTTCCATGCACAATCCCCACAGAAACAGACAAGCTCTACCACAAAGCCCTTCAAAATCAGCTGGATCCAGGAACTCGGGGATGCTTGGCACAAATCACTGCATCTAACGTAGTTGAATGCTGTGACAATGTAGACACGAGGAGGCTGAACAAATCCTAGATACATGCGTATGAATAGAGCATGGATGCAATCCACCAGATTAGTTTTAATGGGGATAGAAACTCATTTGTTCTTAACTCGAGTTCAACTCTAATCTAGACAAGGCTTGGAATGGCAGTTTAAATCACCTGTAGCCCACTGGCCTTACCCTACCTATTACAACCCCAAAATACAGTTAATACTTTGCAGAGATCACACACACAGTCTAATCAGTTATTGATTAGAAATGTTCAGTTCTGAGCAGCGCTTCATTAAAAAAAAAAAAAAAACCTGATCAGAGAGAGACTGTTATACATCCTTGTAGAAATTACCCTTTTTGGAACCCATCCAACTAAATTATAAAGGGCTGCAAAGGATATTTTCCTGCACAGAATTGCTTCTATACAGGCCACATCACACCTCAAATAATTATACCTATTTCCCACTTGATTGCTTCATTCTAGAGAAGTATTCAGAGGTGGAACTACAACCTGGATGACAAGCGCTCTTAACATGTGAACTAGAACAGTTTCATCTGCTCAAAGACAAACACTATGGTGCAGATTTCCGAAATGACCCAAGAGATTTAGGAGCATGTCCCTCAAACTGCCAAGCACCCATCCTTAAAACAATGGAGTTGTGCTCCTGAATTCCTCAAGTGCTTTTGAAAACACCACTTCAAGTATTTGTCTGCATTTGGGATTTCTGAACCCCCAATGTAAGTACATTGTAATGGTGCAAGCCCCACTTTACAGAACTGTAGCACAGATGAACTGGTGCAAAAATCCCTGTAATAGGCAAGCCCTGAGGTCAATTCCTACATCACCTCAGGCACAGAACAGGACCTCCTTTCTATTATTTACCTTCCATTACCTTACAAGGGATCAACTGTATTGCATCTGCTTGACAATCCATTTGTTATGGGGTAATCATTCTGCAAGGCTACTTGTTAACTGGTTTCCTTTCAATGGCATTTAACAACAAATTGAACAGCTTTCAATGTAGGTGTTCGCATAGAATATTTAAAGTAAAATGGATTGATAGGATAAGTAGTGAAGAGGTCCTAGCACAGCAAAACTATCTACAACAATACAAGCAGGACGAAAGAAGAGTGAGCCATATTTGGGACATATTTTAAGAAGGCCCGGTAACAGGCTACCTAAATAAGCATTTCTTCGGCAACCCCAGGGCAAGAGATGGAGCAGCCAACCTAGATGCACACTCCATATCTGATAACAGCTGAAATAGCATTATTACACTGGAATATAAAAGACATGGAAAAATGAGCCTGTGATAGGGATGACTGGTGCTGTGTGACTTCTGCCTCACGCATCTGATAGTGCAGGAAGAATGATGAGGACGATAATGGTTTAACAACACTATTTAACAAACGGAGTACTTTACATCTTCCGGGTGCAATGCAAATACTCCCCCTATCATGGTAAGTATTATCTCCATAGTACAAAAGGGGGAACTGACAGAGGCTGTGATTGGATTAGTCTGAGAATAAACCAGCCACAGAACACTAATGAGACAGTCTTATGTTGTAACAAATCCACTGCCACCCAGGACTTCCCTGGTCTCATCACGCTGCATCACAGGATGTAGTGAAGACAGTGATAAAGAACTCTGGTCCTCCTGCCCTTTGTACAGTTCAGTTCTGTGTTAGAAATTGCACTAATGCTCCAAGCCAAGATTTTAAAATGTAACTAGTTATTTTGGGTGCCCAACTGAGATACCTTAAAGGAAGCTAATTTTCAGCAGGAGGGTGCTCAGCACTTTCTGACAGTGAGGATCCACTCTGGTGCCCCAAGTTGGGCACCTAGAATCAGTAATCACTTTTATAAAATCTTGGATCCACAGACTCACACTTTCATTGATGACAAGCTCTATTACCTCTGAGATTCTTACAGACACAGCTCTGCACAGGACTGCACTGAGGTCCACCTCCAGGAGACAAATTGCAGGATGATGGCCTCTATGTGCAACCTCTTTGCCACAAGCATCAGTTGGTCAGGAATTATATAAACACTCCAGCATGATTCCTTATGGACATTAGATGTAAGATCTCTAGTCTTGATATGATGCAATATATAATGTTTTTATTTAAAAGAAGCTTAACAACACCCAGTAAGTGACATGCTATACACATACCTCCCAAGCAAAGAACACGGCCTAGGATCTGAGCAAGTCTCTGTCATCCTCTTAGCCTACTGCACCTTCCTTACTCAGTTGTCAGAACCATGTGAAATCAGTTGTCACAGACACCTGCACTCAGGAACATTTTTAACAGGCTGCCCCCATCTGAAAAGACCTCTTTCAATATTCCCAAGACCTCTTAGCTAAAATACATTTTCTTGCAACCTTTAAAGACACACCTCTGCTACTATATAGGCCTTTCATGAATCCCTGGGTTAGAGTTAGTTCAACCCCTCATGACCAAACCTTTCTTATGCAGGAATTGTGCCCAGCAGTGGGTGTTGAGGCTAAGCTGGTGGCTCAGTGAGGGAGATCCCAGATGGGCATTTTCTTGGCCAGTCTCACCATAGATCATGGTCCCATCTCACACAGAAAGTACATCGCTGTTGGTAACAGCCAGGTCAGTCCCATGCAGCAAGTGCATGATGGGGTTACAGGGTGGATGCTAGATGAGGGGTGCAGGGTGCATGGAGGGGTTCATGTCCTGGCTGGTCTCATGCAGTGCAGTGCTCAGTGGATAGGAGATGGGGTTATTTGTTGAGTGGCACAGAGGATGCTTAGGTCCTGGGAGAGCGTCTCACTATAAATTGTTGCCAGGCAGATCCTGTGCAGTCAACATGCCCCAGCAGTGGGAGCCAGATGGGTGGGTAAGTGTTGGGTGGCAGTTCAGTGGGTGGGTCTGGATGGCTTGGGGGGGGAGGGTGGGCGTCTTACTGAAGACATGGCCAGGCTGATCTCATGTAGGAAGTGTGCCTGGAGGGTGCCTGCTATCAACTGGTTACTGGGTGGCAGCTGAGAGTCGCGTGACAACTTGCGGATGGATGCTGGGGGCTGGTTGCTGGATGGGGACTAGATGAGGGGTTTGGGGGTTGGTTGCTGGGTGCGGAACAGATGGGGAGTGCTGGGGGCTAGATGAGGGGGCTGGTTGCTGGATGGCAGCTCAGGGGTGGGAGCTGGGGGCTGGATATTGGGGGGTTAGATGAGGGGCTGGTTGCTGTGTGGCACCTCAGGGGTGGGAGCTGGGGGTTGGTTATTGGGGAGCTAGATGAGGGAGATGGTTGCTGGGTGGCAGCTCAGGGGGTAGGTGCTGGGGGTCAGTTGCCAGGCAGCAGACAGGGGTGGGGGCTGAGGGGTGGTTATTGGGGGGCTAGATGAGGGGGCTGGTTGCTGGATGGTAGCTCAGGGGTGGGTGCTGAGCGTTGGTTATTGGGGGCCATTTGAGGGGGCTGGTTGCTGAGTGGCAGCTCAGGGGTAGGTACGGGGGCCGGCTGCTAGGTATCAGTCAGGGGTGGGGGCTGGAGGTTGGTTATTGGGGGGCTAGATGAGGGGGATGGCTGCTGGGTGGCAGCTCAGGGGTGGGAGCTGGGGGTTGGTTATTGGGGGGCTAAGTGAGGGGGCTGGTTGCTGGGTGGCAGCTCAGGGGTAGGTACGGTGGCCAGTTGCTAGGCAGGAGCCGGGGGTGGGAGCTGGGGGTTGGTTATGGGGGGCTAGATGAGAGGGCTGGTTACTGGGTGGCAGCTCAGGGGGTAGGTGCTGGGGGTCGGTTACGAAGCAGCAGCCGGGGGTGGGGGTTGGTTACTGGGGGCTAGGTGAAGGGGCTGGTTGCTGGATGGCAGCTTGGGGCTGGGAGCTGGGGGGTGGTTACTAGGGGGCTAGGTGAGGGGGCTGGTTGCTGGGTGGCAGCTCAGGGGTGGGGGCTGGGGGCTGGTTATTGGGGGGTTGGTTATTGGGGGCTGGTTGCTGGGTGGCAGCTCAGGGGTGGGGGCTGGGGGTTGGCTATTGGGGGACTAGGTGAGGGGCTGGTTGCTGGATGGTAGCTTGGGGCTGGGAGCCGGGGGTTGGTTATGGAGGGCTAGGTGAGGGGGCCGGCTGCTGGGTGGCAGCTCAAGGGTGGGGGCTGGGGATTGGTTATGGGGGGCTAGGTGAGGGGGCTGGCTGCTGGGTGGCAGTTCAGGGCTGGGAGCTGGGGGTTGGTTATGGGGGGCTAGGTGAGGGGGCTGGCTGCTGGGTGGCAGTTCAGGGCTGGGAGCTGGGGGTTGGTTATGGGGGGCTAGGTGAGGGGGCTGGCTGCTGGGTGGCAGCTCGGGGGGTGCTGGGGGTTGGTTATAGGGGGCTGGTTATAGGGGGCTAGGTGAGAGGGCTGGCTGCTGGGTGGCAGCTCGGGGGGTGCTGGGGGTTGGTTATGGGGGGCTAGGTGAGGAGGCTGGCTGCTGGGTGGCAGCTCAGGGGTGGGTGCTGGGGGTTGGTTATAGGAGGCTGGTTATGGGGGGCTAAATGAGGGGGCTGGTTACTGGGTGGCAGCTCAGGGGGGTGCTGGGGGTTGGTTATTGGGGGGCTGGTTATGGGGGGCTAGGTGAGGGGGCTGGCTGCTGGGTGGCAGCTCGGGGGGGGGCTGGGGGTTGGTTATGGGGGGCTAGGTGAGGGGCCTGGCTGCTGGGTGGCAGCTCAGGGGTGGGGGCTGGGGGTTGGTTATGGGGGGCTAGGTGAGGGGGCCAGCTGCTGGGTGGCAGCTCAGGGGGGGGGCTGGGGGTTGGTTATGAGGGGATAGGTGAGGGGGCTGGTTGCTGGGTGGCAGCTCAGAGGGGGGCTGGGGGTTGGTTATGGGGGGCTAGGTGAGGGGGCCGGCTGCTGGGTGGCAGCTCGGGGGGTGGTTATGGGGGGCTAGGTGAGGGAGCTGGCTGCTGGGTGGCAGCTCGGGGGGGTGCTGGGGGGTGGTTATGGGGGGCTAGGTGAGGGGGCCGGCTGCTGGGTGGCAGCTCGGGGGGTGCTGGGGGTTGGTTAGGGGGGCTAGGTGAGGGGGCTGGTTGCTGGGTGGCAGCTCGGGGGGGGGCTGGGGGTTGGTTATGGGGGGCTAGGTGAGGGGGCTGGTTGCTGGGTGGCAGCTCGGGGGGTGCTGGGGGCTGGTTATGGGGGGCTAGGTGAGGGGGCCGGCTGCTGGATGGCAGCTCGGGGGGGTGCTGGGGGTTGGTTATGGGGGACTCGGTGAGGGGGCTGGCTGCTGGGTGGCAGCTCAGAGGGGGGCTGCGGGTTGGTTATGGGGGACTAGGTGAGGGGGCCGGCTGCTGGGTGGCAGGTCGAGGGGGGCTGGGGGGTGGTTATGGGGGGCTAGGTGAGGGGGCCGGCTGCTGGGTGGCAGCTCGGGGGGTGCTGGGGGGTGGTTATGGGGGGCTAGGTGAGGGGGCCGGCTACTGGGTGGCAGCTCGGGGGGTGCTGGGGGGTGGTTATGGGGGGCTAGGTGAGGGGGCTGGCTGCTGGGTGGCAGCTCGGGGGGGGCTGGGGGGTGGCTATTGGGGGGGTGGTTATGGGGGGCTAGGTGAGGGGGCCGGCTGCTGGATGGCAGCTCGGGGGGTGCTGGGGGTGGCTATGGGGGGCTAGGTGAGGGGGCTGGCTGCTGGATGGCAGCTCGGGGGGGGCTGGGGGGTGGTTAAGGGGGGACTAGGTGAGGGGGCCGGCTGCTGGATGGCAGCTCGGGGGGTGCTGGGGGTGGTTATGGGGGGCTAGGTGAGGGGGCCGGCTGCTGGGTGGCAGCTCGGGGGGTGCTGGGGGTGGCTATGGGGGGCTAGGTGAGGGGGCCGGCTGCTGGGTGGCAGCTCAGGGGGGTGCTGGGTGGTGGTTATGGGGGGTGGTTATGGGGGGCTAGGTGAGGGGGCCGGCCGCTGGGTGGCAGCTCAGGGGGGGGTGCTGGGGGGTGGTTATGGGGGCTAGGTGAGGGGGCCGGCTGCTGGGTGGCAGCTCAGAGGGATGCTGGGGGGTGGTTATGGGGGGCTAGGTGAGGGGGCTGGTTGCTGGGTGGCAGCTCGGGGGGTGCTGGGGGTTGGTTATGGGGGGCTAGGTGAGGGGGCTGGTTGCTGGGTGGCAGCTCGGGGGGGGTGGGGGTTGGTTATGGGGGGTGGTTATGGGGGGGGCTAGGTGAGGGGGCCGGCTGCTGGGTGGCAGCTCGGGGGGGGCTGGGGGTTGGTTATGGGGGGTGGTTATGGGGGGGGCTAGGTGAGGGGGCCGGCTGCTGGGTGGCAGCTCTGGGGGTGCTGGGGGTTGGTTATGGGGGGCTAGGTGAGGGGGCTGGTTGCTGGGTGGCAGCTCAGGGGGGTGCTGGGGGGTGGTTATGTGGGGTGGTTATGGGGGGCTAGGTGAGGGGGCCGGCTGCTGGGTGGCAGCTCGGAGGGGTGCTGGGGGTTGGTTATGGGGGGCTAGGTGAGGGGGCTGGTTGCTGGGTGGCAGCTCAGGGGGGTGCTGGGGGGTGGTTATGTGGGGTGGTTATGGGGGGCTAGGTGAGGGGGCCGGCTGCTGGGTGGCAGCTCGGAGGGGTGCTGGGGGTTGGTTATGGGGGGCTAGGTGAGGGGGCCGGCTGCTGGGTGGCAGCTCGGGGGGGGCTGGGGGTGGTTATGGGGGGGCTGGTTGCTGGGTGGCAGCTCGGGGGGGCTGGGGGTTGGTTATGGGGGGGCTGGTTGCTGGGTGGCAGCTCGGGGGGTGCTGGGGGTGGTTATGGGGGGGCTAGATGAGGGGGCTAGGTGCCGGGTGGCAGCTCGGGGGGGGCTGGGGGGTGGTTATGGGGGGTAGGTGAGGGGGCCGGTTGCTGGGTGGCAGCTCGGGGGGGCTGGGGGTTGGTTATGGGGGGCTCGGTGAGGCGGCCGGCTGCCGGGTGGCAGCTCGGGGGGGGTGCTGGGGGGTGGTTATGGGGGGGGCTCGGTGAGGGGGCTGGTTGCTGGGTGGCAGCTCGGGGGGTGCTGGGGGGTGGTTATGGGGGGCTCGGTGAGGCGGCCGGCTGCCGGGTGGCAGCTCGGGGGGTGCTGGGGGGTGGTTATGGGGGGGGCTAAGTAAGGGGGCCGGCTGCTGGGTGGCAGCTCGGGGGGGCTGGGGGTGGTTATGGGGGGCTCGGTGAGGGGGCCGGGTGGCAGCTCGGGGGGGGCTGGGGGTGGTTATTGGGGGGCTAGATGAGGGGGCTGGGTGCTGGGTGGCAGCTCGGGAGGGGGCTGGGGGGTGGTTATGGGGGGTAGGTGAGGGGGCTGGTTGCTAGGCAACAGCCGGGGGGGGGGGCGGTTGCCGGGCGGCGGGCGCCCCTCACCGTAGATCATGGCCAGGCCGGTCTCGTGCAGGAAGCGCGCCCGGCGGTGCTTGAAGAGCCAGATGGTGAGGATGGTGAGGGTGAGCAGCAGGATGAAGATGAGCAGGTTGGCGCTGTCCTGCCGGTGACTCTCCTCCGCCGCCTTCTCGGACACGATCTCCTCCTCCAGGGCCACGGGCCGGGCCGCGGCCTCCCCCCGCGCCGCCGCCCCGGCCCGCGCGCCCAGCCCCGCCGCCAGCAGCAGCAGCAGCAGCCCCCGCCCGGGCCGGCGCTCGGCCCCGCCGCGCAGCGCCATGGCTCCCGCTCCGGCTCCGGCTCCGTCCGCAGGGCCCGGCTGGCGAGCGGGGCTCGGCGCAGGCGCCGGGGCGGGGCCGGCGGGGCAGGCCTGGGGATGCCGTGGGGGTGGGGTTAGGGGCCGCAGGGCCCGGCTGCGCCCCGGGGACCCGCTCTGCGCAGAGCCTGCCCGGCACGGGGCGGGGGTGTCACAGCCGGGGCAATCGCCCAGCCTCAGCCGCTGGCTCTCACCGGAGGAGGAGTTCGCGGGGCTCCCGGAGCCAGCTGATGGGCAGCTCTTGCTGTAGCTCCGTAACTGCCAGGAAGAAAGAGCATCCTCCGCTTCACGGCTAGCCACCGCCTGTGCTCGAAACCCCACTTGTCTAGACTCGCCCAGGAGGCTGGACCCCTGCCTCGCATCGGATAGCATCACATCAGCCTGCCACCGGTTACAAACCCTGTTCCCAACTCTGAACAAAACATGGCTTTTTCAATTGAACGTTGAGTTAATACAACTTTGAAACTTTACTATGCAGAAGAAAAATGCTGCTTTCCCTTAATTTTTTTAGTAGTTTATGTTTACCACAGTACCATACTGTGTTCTTTTGGGGGGCTCTACTGCTGCCTGATTGCATACTTCCAAGTGAGCTGTGTGCTGAGGGTGATCAGATGTCCTGATTTTATGGGGATAGTCCTGATATTTAGGAGCCTATATAAGAAAAATCCCCATTACCCCCCATCCTGATTTTTCACACTTGCTGTCTGGTCACCCTATGTGTGTTGATTAGTCAGTTCATAACTCTGGTCTTTGTATAGCTGAGGTTCTAGTGTACACCAAAACACCACAATATTTCATAAGTTCTGCAGCTTCAAAACTCAAGATGATTCCACCACCCAACACAACAGCAGTCAGTCAGAGGGGTCTAAAACACTTCTGTGTACAGTGGCATTAATGCTGTGCAGTTGTGTGATTTCCCTCCCCCCATGACAGTAGTTTTGTGTGAGCTATGTACCTTGAGCATAGGATATATGCTGATATAACCCTGACAACAGCACTGATCCTACAGGCTGGAAAGTCAAAGGTGACAAATAAGCAGGCTGGCCATTTCTCCCTATTTTGGGAAAGACAAGTGTTTCTTAAAAAGGTAAGTTCTAACATCTTAAGTGAAGGGGTTGGAGTACTGAATCCTTAACAAAGCCATCCTTTCTCTCAAATATTCATTAGAAGCTGAAGTTAAACTGGTACAGTATTAACTAAAAATGAACCAATAAAAAAACTTCAAATGGTGTGAAAAAACTTTCTCCTTTCAGTTGCTCAATACACAGACACATCCATGCATAAATACATCTCACATTAAGTTATAATACAATAAATTATAACTGTGATTGTGTTTTCTTACATTTCTGCCTGCCTTACATCTGACTGCCAAACTATTTCCTTATTCCATCACTCCAAACTCTATCCTCAGCAGCTCTCTTTTCATCAATCTGCTGGATAAACATTTCCTCCTTCTTCCCCAAATGAGGATTTCCCAAAAATTACCCCATCCCAGAGGCCCTACATGAGCGAAATCCAGTTATGGACTAGTAACAGCTTAAAAATGTGTCCTGCAGAGCTAGAAACAGGAACCTTAAATTGCTGTCAAACCCAAGTTCCACAAAGCACAAGAATGGAGAGGGAAGAAAAAGTGGATCCCTTTATTCTGGCACTCTTTGCTCTCAGAGTAAATTAGAGCAGCCTCAGGGCAGCCCTAATTTATGTTTAACTGCAACATCCCCTAGATTCCATTTAATCAAGTCAGAATAGAAAGAACAGTATCTGGCTACACACTGTCCGCAGGGATATCCACTGACTGAACGGTAGGAATGGAGAGCTACCCCGACAGCTGAAATGGTTGTTTCCTAGTGCAGACAAAGCCTGAGGCTGTATAGATGGAGGGATACAAGGAAGTCCCATTCAAATGATTAAAAACTCTAAAACAATCCTTAAGTGGTTTTTAGAACATACATGACATGTAGAGCATGATGCGGTGCAGAATAATTTTATCAGCTCTCATTTTTTATGTTCTGCATAATTTGCTCATGGCTTCACCCCTTGTAATGCACTCATCCCAAACTCATGCTAACAAAACCTTTCTCCCATGCCATCATGTATTCCACATAGATTACATATATAATATATTCCTATTTGTTTAAATATTATTTTTGTTGTAAGTATCCATTTAACTGACCTTTAAGGTATTAAAAGCAATCATTGCATTTTACGATAGGGCAAATCTTGTTAGACCATTAGAATCAACCAAATTCTATCTACTTCCTAGCTCCAATATGTTGGTTTTTGAACAAGAGGAAGAACAAATTTAACAATCTTCTGTCCTCACCCCCTCAGTGACAAGCTACTCTAATTAGTGTTTCTTTAGAAAAGACTACAAATCTAATCCTGCACTCTGCACAGCTAGAACTCCCATTGATTTAATAGGGCTATGTATGCAGAGACAACAAAGCAGACATGTACCTACAAGGATACATTTATCCAAGTGGGAGATAAAAGGTAGCCCCAAGAAGTTCTCATAACTAATTTCAAATTTGATTAGGATGAAATTATAATTCAGAAAAGTGTGGGTTTTACAAAAAAAAAGATTTGCTCCAGATTATTAATTGTAAGACAGTCTGAATTATGAGAGAAGTCAGGGAAACAGGAGATGGCATTTTTAATGTCTGGCTATTTCTTAACACAATCACATCACTCTCATAGCCATCTTCTTAAACCTCCGGTTCACAAAATCTCCATAATCCTTTACCAGTCCCCATAACTGTCTGTTTTTTCTTTTAATATCAGAACAAAACTAATGAGGGAGGGCAAAGTGCTACCATCTCCCCTGAGGAAACAGTTGAGAGAAGACAAAGTGAGTTTTTCACCCACAAAAACGTATGCCCAAATAAATGTTAGTCTTTAAGGTGTCACCAGACTCCTTGTTGTTTTTGTGGATACAGAGGAACACAGCTAACCCCGGTTGTAGAGAGAAACTGTCAAATAATCATTGGTTTGTGCATAGAAAATGGGAGAAACTGGAGGATCAAAAATGAATACACATTAACATGTTGTGTCTGTGATTAAAGTGGGATAAAGGTGTGGATGATCATGCACTGGGAGTAGAAGATGAATGCTTGTGGGACAACCATCCTATCCTGTAGGGCTGGGGTAAAAGCCTATTGTACCTGCCTGGGCATTGCCTGCCAGATGGCTGCTTCCATGCCTTTTAGGCAAACACGAGCTTAAAAAACAACCGCACATCAGGCTGCCAGCCCCCAAGTAGCAACTTCTGTGGGCCACCTGGAGAAGCGGTTCAGAGCCAGAGGTGCACTCAGTTTGGGGGGTGTTATCCCTAGTGCCTGTGTCACAACCCCCCTGTCCAGCACTGTTCTGCAGAGGCGCCCAGGACGTGGGGACCCAACTCTCCTCTCGCCCCCCACCCCGCAGCGATCGGTCCCGGGCCCAGCCTGCGGCCCCCGCGTGCAGACAGCCGGGCCGCGCTGGTTCGGAGGCGGGGAGAAGCGGCTCCCGGGGCGGCAGAAGGCGGCCAGGGGCTGCCGGGGCAGCGCAGAACCCTCGTCCGCAGCGGGGCCAGGCGGGTACAGCGCGGAGCCGAGGCCCTACGAGGGGCGGCCTCGGACTCTGCCCCCGGGAGCGGGCCCCGCAGGCCGCCCCCATCTTAGGGGGTGCTGCAAGCCAGGAGCAGCATCCTCTGCGCGCGCCACCACCCCTGGGCTAGGAAGGCGCATGCGCAGCAGTGCCAACCCAACCCAGTACTGCCCCTTGTGCTCCACCCCTCGACCTATGACCCTACCCCCCCGCCGCTTAGCTCTCTTGGCCCCGCCTCTCGACCTATGGCCCTTCCCGTCTCTCCTATCACCGTCGGCCTTGTGGTCCCGCTCAGTGGTGACGCCATCTCCGTGCGCCGGTGGCGTTGCGGGCGCCCCTGGCGGTGGCCGGCCGGGCTGCGGAGGGGAGGGTGTCCGTGGGGGACAATGGCGGCCGCCTCGCTGTGGAAGGGGCTGGTGGGGATCGGACTCTTCGCCTTGGCCCACGCGGCCTTCTCCGCTGCGCAGCGTGAGTGAGCGGGGCCCCGCGCGGTCACCCCGTCCCCGGGCCGGCAATGCCGCGGGCAAGGGTCCGGGGCGGGGGAGAGGGGCAGCTGCCCGGGGCGGGGGCAGGTAGCAGGACTGAAAGTGGGGGGCTCGTACCCCCATCGCCACCCTCCCCCACACTCACTACGCGGGCAGCAGGGGACGTGGGGGGCGGCTTGTGGGGAGAGCAGGGGATGCGGGGGGGCCTGGAGGAGGATGAATCTGGGTGCCGGAATCGAGCTGACGGGGTGAGATCTGGCATGCAGGAGCTGGGCCAGGGTGATAGTGGGAGTCAGGATGACAAGCGGGGGTGGGGTAGAGTTAATGAAGAGGGGAGAGAGGTTCAGGAGGGGAGTAGAGGGCCACGTTGTTATTGAGGTGTCACTGGACCTCAAGCTATTTGCATTTCCAGAAGTGGGCTGGGGCAAGGGAAGGTTGGGGGGAATACAGCACCGAGTATATATATAATTACAGCTCAGAGTCCATTTTAATATATTCTGTGCAGGAAAAGATTTTGTAGAATGTAGCTAATCTCTTTTTAGTGCGTTTTACATGTTTGTTTAATAGATGTCATTAATATGTTTAAAGCAAAATAGTATCAGTTCTCCAAAAATGCTTGCTTATGCAGTCCAAGATCCAATTATTTTTTCTGATCACTAATCCAGGACTCTTGCTTGGAAAAGTTACTGTTCCCTGAAAACATTTATTCTGCTCTATTAAAATGGTTTTATCTTGGTAGATGGCAAACCTGAATATTACATACTTCTGATGACTAGCTATGATTATCTTTGTAATTCCAAGTTTTCAATTTCTTTAAAATACTGTTTTTCAATACTGGTGGGTTTTTGAGACACCAGATGCTAAAACCATCTCAGAATTGAGGCGGGGAGATAGAGGAACATGCCAACAACTAGTATTATATGATTTAAAGGTTGAGTATTTTTCCAACTGCCCGTGCTAGAAGCAAACACTATTTAACCTTGATGGTTTGTGAGGCATTAAAGCTTGAAGCTACCATTTGTGAGTGCTGCATTAGTTCCTTGGCGCAGCAATGCATTTGGAGTACTAGTCAGCGTCTGACCACAGCAACTGCTACAGTGCAGTTTCCACGCCGTGGCAAGAGAACCATTTTTCCAAGAGTATTTGAAGATGCTAGAGAGAATGGCCACATTATTTCAACCCTCAGTGCACAGTGGATCAAATTCAGCCCTGGTATAAGTGGGTGTATCTCCCAGTGACTAAGATGGAGTAAACCATTTAGGATGATGTTTATAATTCAGAAAAAGGTGATATCCTTTAGCACCCAGAGTTATCTGAATATTATAACAGATTGTTAATGCAAAATATGCTTTTAAAATTCCACACTACACACACCTGAATAGAATGAAAAATAATTAACAGTAATGAGCTACATTTCTACCTGTTATGTCTTAGTGGATGTCAGTAGAATTAGACTAGTAAGTATAACGTTTACAAATAATTCCTCAACGATCCTTCTCTACACACAGTTCTAGTACCTCAATGGGTTATAGCCAACCCCTCTGGAAAGTGTACCCATTTTTGAAGAATTCTGTAAGAGATTTGTGCTTCGTGTGCAATAGTATTCCATGTACATATTCTATACAATGCCCTAAGGCTGTACTAGAAGGAATAATTTAATAAATTTAGTAGTCTGCTGCCAAAGTAGTAAAGCAATTCCTGATTGTCTTGTGCAGAAACATGCTCTTCCGTTTACTAGTTATGATGACCAATTTAGACAAGTTCAATAGGGAACAGTGGCTATATATATTGCAGTAAAATAGAACATCTAATGCAGGGGTCGGCAACCTTTCAGAAGTAGTGTGCCGAGTCTTCATTCATTCACTCTAATTAAAGGTTTTGCATGCCGGTAATACATTTTAATGTTTTTAGAAGGTCTCTTTCTATAAGTCTATAATATACAGTATAACTAAGCTGTTGTATGTAAAGTAAATAAGGTTTGAAAAATGTTTAAGAAGCGTCATTTAAAATTAAATTAAAATGCAGAGCCCCCCAGACCAGGACCCAGGCAGTGTGAGTGCCACTGAAAATCAGCTCGCATGCCGCCTTTGGCACGCGTGTCATAGGTTGCCTACCCCTGATCAAATGCTTTCTGCTGAAGTAGCTTTGTGATGATCCTGGCTGCACTACAGTTTGAGTAGCAGTATCTGGCATTCATAGAGAATTCTTCTTGCATATGCGTGCTCCATCATCAGCCCTTTTCCACCCTCTTCTCTCTTATGCAGAAAGAAGATTAAAATTATTGCTGAAATTATTTATCAAGGCAGGTTTGGAAGATCAGATATGCTGTCTGAGGAAGCAAATGTGGAAACAAGATTAAAAATGGCAGAGTTACTGGGAACTAATAGTCCATGGCATTATACATAGAAACCCAAACACTCCTCGAATTTATATTGATTTGCCTTATTACAAAAAAAATTAACTTACCTGTATATCTTTACCTTATAGATCGTTCCTATATGAGATTAACAGAAAAGGAAGATGAAACATTACCGATAGATGTAAGTTATACATTTTCATTGTGTTTGGAAGATTTAAGACTAATAATATAGTTTGGTCTCTTGCTTTCGTTCCTGTTCATTTTTTTAAATTTGAATAATTGAATTTTAATCATATAATCTTTCAAGTTCTCATTCTGCCTGAGAATGTTTCACCTACCAGTCTTAATGTCCAGTAATGCGTTACAGCTCTTACAAAGAGCGTTTGCAAATCAAAATAAGCCCTGACTTCCTTCTACTTCTTTAGAACTATTGGTGAAATATCTCCTCCAGGAAGTCCATGGCTTCTGTTATTAGAACTTGGAAAATCCTTGCATAAGTCTCCTATACCCTGCAGCATAAACACCTGCCTCCCTCTGGCTTTTGTTGGCTGACATTTGTTTATTCAATGCTATTGTGTTTTGCCATTATCCCAGCACAACTTGTTTCATTTACTTCAATTTTCTTATTTCTGATTTTAATTATATCTTAATTTCTTGGTTGACCAATAAGAAAACTATGTGCAGAAGTGGACTTCAGAGGTCATGCCCAATTGTCATCCTTGTTGACAGTGTTATGGAGGTTACATACTTTGTCAGAGTACTAGATTCTTCCCGTTAAAGCAGCAATTTGAGTGCACAGAACAGTGATTCTGAATGCTGTGAGGAATACAGAATCTGCCTGAAGAACTCTGCTTGGCAGCTTGATCTAGTTCGGAGGGTACAGGGTGGGTGCTAGGAAATCCCCCATCTGTTCCTGCTTCTGCTCTTGACTTGCAGTGCTACATGGGCAAGCTACTTAATCCTTGTGCCTCGATTTCCTCCCCCCACTAAAACGGGGATACAATTATTTGCCCCGTTTCCTAGATCTCTGGTTGAAAAATGCGTAAGTGCTTATTGTGTAAGGCAACTGTGAGCAAAACAAAGCATAAAAGATGAGAATTTTGTACAAGGGTTCTCGTACATGGTTTAGCAACCTCTGTGTGGTGTATTGTATCTCTCTCTTTTGCAGATAGTTCTTCAAACACTGTTGGCCTTTGCAGTTACGTGTTATGGAATAGTACATATTGCAGGAGAATTTAAAGACATGGATGCCACTTCAGAACTAAAAAATAAGTATGTTGGGGTTCTTTCTGTTCATTAACACTCTTTTTCCTGTTGCTCTATAAATAAACTCAGCATGTCCGGTAAAATAGCAGCCCCAGAAATGTTCTCCTTTTTAGCTCACACCTTCTTGACAACCTGCTGTAAGCGTGATGCTGGGAAGGACAGGCAGAGCCAGGAAGCCACCACACAATGTCTGGCTGTGAGATGTAGCGTTCTAGATAGGATGAGGCTACAGCAGTGACTGGGACACTTTCTGCCCTTCCTTGGCTCCTTCCCTGGCCTCCTAAAAACCCACCTCAGAGTTGGAGTAGTGGAGTGAGCAGGTGAGGAATAGGGAGATATGAGGTTACAGAACTACTCCTGTCCAGTGGTCTCAGCAGGGGACTGGGAGGAAGAAGCTCTTACCTCCAACCATCTCTGCCTCAGTTTTCACATCAGTAAATAGGGCTAACACGTACCCCTCCGAAGGGTGTTGATGACAAATTAGTTAAATGCTATAGAAGTGCTGAATTGAATTGTATGAATCTATGAAGGGTTTTGAATTAAATTTTGAGCTGAATAGGAAATCAGATGGGCAGAAAACCTTCTCCTATAGAGAGTAGTCTGAATAATATGGGTCAAGTAAATCCATGAAAGAGGCAGTATAAGGAGGCCTGAATGTGAAGTGCTAAGAAGTGAGAGAGAATTAAGGGCACTCAGCATTATTCGCACAGAGGCATGAATGTGGATTTTGGCTGAGGCAAGGTCAAAGGGAGGAGGAATTTGGGTGATATTTTGTGGATAATTATTAACACTTGTACATAAGGAAGCTGTAGAAGGGAGAGTGAAGTTTATTAATGATGTGGGTGTTTTCTGTATGCTGAACAATCAGCATATCTATATCTCTCTAACACTAGCATCTTGTCTGTAAAATTCTTAATGTTTGTGTTATGGCATAGGGAATTTGGGTAAGATCTAGAGGCTTGGCACCCCTGCCATTTGGTAACAGCACTTACTTATTTTTCAGTCTAAAAATCTGGTGTTTCCAAGAGTGACTTTCATTAAATAATCAATCATTCTAAAGCCACATTAATTTCATTTTTCATGTTTATTTAAAGGACATTTGACACATTAAGGAACCATCCATCTTTTTACGTATTTAATCATCGTGGTAGAGTATTATTCCAGCCTCCAGATAGAGTGAATTCTTCTTCAAACCAAGATGTTTTGTCATCCAGCGCGTCACTGAAATTACGAAAACTTGAACCTCTGCGCCGTTAAGATTTTTACAGATTATAATAGAACAGGACACTGAGATGTAATACTGGAGTTTGGGGTGTAAACACTTTTTTTAATTTCTGGAGCAGTATTTATATTGACCTTCCAGACTTTATAAAAAATATATATATATATATAACTAAGGACCTTCTTTGTACACTGTTAATGAAAATGACTGAATTGTGACTTGGCAATGGAGTGTAAGTTATTGCTACAATTATGCTGTGAAACATCTTTGAACTTTCATATATTAAACAATGTTGCGGTTGATTTTTTCATTTAAAACTATTCCTATCCTTAAGAAAAGGCAAATAAGTTTTTATTGCAATGAATATTGTTTGAAAAGGGAATGCTTTCATGCTATTTATTTTCTTGTTTGCTTGCATTACCCTTTATACAAGTCCTTCAGAAACAGTGGGTGCACTGCAGCATGAAAAGATAGAGAGGAGAGGAAGCTTTCTGTCTCCTGTTCCTAGAAAGTCTAAGATGCACCTTTTGGTGTATGTTTGTGAAACTCAAAAGAATGCTTTCATTCTTACAATGCTAGAAAAAAGTGGTTATGTCTGACAGGTTTTTTAACTCTTTGTTATCAAGTTATTGCTTTCTAGTTCTCCTCCTGTTTAAAAGTAGATTCTCTCTTCCTCCTCCCAAAATTATTGGGGACTCTACATCTGCTATATGTAGGGGGAGATGGCTTGCTTCTTTTTGGATAATCTAATATGTTCAGCTTGTTTATTCACTGTATGTGTATTGCTCTCTTTGCTTGTGTATACAGGAACATTCATGAAATGGCTTAGTAGTTTTTCAGTACCATAAATGGCACCAGAAACTAGATTCTCTTTCATGCATTCTGAGAAACAGTTTTCATAAGTATTAAGACAAATATTCATTTTAACACATTGTAGGTGTTTTCCAATAATAAGGTGCTATAGGGATTAGCACAGGAAAGGGGGCAAAGCATGCATGGTATAACTATCCCTGGCACTAGCCCCGAAGCATCAAATTAAGCTAACAAAACTGTTACCTCTGAGCCATTAGCTGACTTAAGAGAACAGTTTTGAGGGCACACATTCTTAAAACTTGACATAGCCTTTAACGGTTATGGGTTTCTATTTTTTTTTAAGGTTGTTTTTACTGTTAAACTGCGTCCAGCTCTGGCATTTCCCATTGGTAACTGAAAGCTTCTCTTCTGCTTCCATGACGTAGCTAAGACCCTGTGCATTGAGTGAGATGCTTTACGGGTACACCTAGATTTCTGTGTATTCCCCCTTGAAGATTTCTCACCTCAGCATACAAGTCAGCCTTTTTACCCTACCATATTTGTATCTTTAAAAATCTGTTTTATTCAATTCAGCAATCTGAAAGTTCAAAGGTAAAAAGTGTAGGAAAAGACCATGGAAAACTAAGCACTTTCTACCAGCCCATCCTATTGCCGGGGACCTCAGAGATGAGAGCAGCAGTATGGATGGTTGCTCTGAGTAGTTTGATTTTCACTTTAGGTTGGTTCAATATTCAGAGGGGTATTCTGATCATTTAAGTGTTAATCTCCAATCCACTGAGCTAGTTCCTAAAGTGCATTGGCGCTACTTCCTTGGGAGCTACAAATAAGCTTGATTAACTGATAGCTGCTACCATGAAAGGCCTCATGCTGCCCTGTTAACTTAAAACCTCCATTGTCAAGTACAGCGCCAGTGTACGAGGAGAGGATTGCTTTTTGCCGTGGTGGGGTATGTGGAAGAAATGGATGCAGACTTATGCCTAAGCCAGCGTGACTCTTGCTAGCTCTGGAGAAGCAAAAGTGGGATCGGAAACAGAATGAGGTTCTCATGCCATTGGATTAATGACAAAAGAGGTGAAGAAAGACGGCAAGAGCCATGTAACCAGCCTAGCAGACTGATACTTCAATTGTGTTTGGCAGTGTACTATTTGCATAATGTCTTGTAGAGCAGGGCTGCTCACCTATTAATTTCTAGGGAGGCCATGTTCATGCTCCTATAAGGCCTACTCAGTGCAAAACGCACTGCAACGTGAAATCTGGAGTCCTGCTCGGAGCAAATGTTTGTTTCTCAAGCCCTCAATGTTGCATAGTTTGAGAGCTGCAAAGCACCTTGGTGACTACATCAGGCCCGTTAACCACATGAGGAGTAGCCTTACTCTTTAGCAACAATGGTTATATCACAAAGCTGTACAAATTATTTTTTTCTTATCTTGCAATGTCCAATAAAGAACGGATATCCTTACAAAGCTTTTGGTGGTGATTTTTCTCCCAATTGTCCTGCACCTCGTCAGAGCAAGGTCAGTGAGGGTTATCAAGAAATTGTCTCACTAATAGTTCTAAAGAAATTAATAACCTTACTTTGGCTGTAGCATCTTTGCAGCGAAGTTCTTGCATGCCACTTATCCATTACTGTGTCAGATACATAAAAAGGGAATCAGACCAACACAATGTCCTGGTGGCAAAACAAGCTTTTAGGATCAGTAAATCCTTGGCCTGCATTATCTGGCTGCCTTCAACATTCCTGGTCTATATCTCAACAGCCTGAGTCATATATATTTACTCTGAGTAAAGTCTCTTCACATGTGAGTTAATACTATATATAAATAATGAGCAACCTCAGTGGAAGGCATGTACACTCAAGATCTTGTCTCCTTGGTGGCTGAGTTGAGGAAAGTCCCACCCTGTGTCCAAAGGCCAGAGATAAACACTGGTCATAAGTACGTAGTCACATCTAACTCATCGCATTCAGTAGTATTTGGAGGCTGTAAAATTAGCCAAGAAAAATATTTCAATTTGCTTAACTACAGCTTTAAACATGGTTGCAATAGAGAGCTCACTCTTCTTTGTTTACTATACTCCCTTCACTCTATTAAATCCCCTGTCTACATTCAGCACCTTAGGTACAAACACACTCCTTGGTACAGTAGTCATAAGAGGGGGCACTGCAGTGCTGTGGATTTGCTCTGGAAACCACCTATGCTGCACTGATCCCTGGGGCATTCATATGGAGGTTGCTATAGACCATTTTCTGTTCTCAAAAAGTGGCAAGGAAGCAAAACTGTGTTGCACCATCAGCAGCTTTGAGTGAGCCAAATGGAAATAGTTCCCCAGCTCATCCAAATACTTCCAGTGCCTTTACTCTTTGTATCTACTTGGCTAGTGTACATGGCGTATTTCTGCTCAAGCAGCATGCTTTATTAAATACTGCAAAAGATTAATCCCTTAAAGACGGGCCACTAATGAGCATTTCTGGGTTTTTTGGTTGTAATCTGAATCCAGACCAGCATCTGTGCTGCTGCATTATCTTTCCATCTCCCCACTATTTTATGTAGGGGCTTGGCTACACTTGAAACTCCAAAGCGCTGCCGTGGGAGCGCTCCCGCAGCAGTGCTTTGAAGTGCGAGTGTGGTCACGGCACCAGCGCTGGGAGAGAGCTCTCCCAGCGCTGCAGGTACTCCACCTCCCCGAGATTAGCTTCCAGTGCTGGGGCCCTGTTTACACTGGCGCTTTACAGCGCTGTATCTTGCAGTGCTCGGGAGGTGTTTTTTTTCACACTCCTGAGCGAGAAAGTTGCAGCGCTGTAAAGCGCCAGCGTAGCCAAGGCCTAGGTCCACATTTATCTTGGATTAAAAAAAAGGGCTTCTGCCAATCAACTGTTCCTTCAAATAACAATGGGACGTGGGCAATAGTTTCTGTGAGAAAACATTCCCGGTTCATACCCCCACTCCTCTGGTACAGGTTGTTATAGTGTATTAGTTCTAGGAAGCACAGCTGGTAGAAGTGTCTTTTCTCAAAAGATAGATCAAATAGGCCTGAACGCTTACATGTCTCTAAAATAGCCACTAATTACACTTTTTTTTGATTCCATCTCTGGTAGTCATAACTGAGACTGATTACAGTCTCTGAGAAGTCTGTAGTGTAACAGAGCTGGAACCATTTCTTCAGTGCAGGAAAACAAAAGGCAATCAGATTAATTGGTGTGGCTTTATTTTTGGTACTTGGTATGTTTCCCCCTCCACCCGAGCTGTATTCCATTTTCCCAGAGCAGTGTTTAGATCTGTGAGATGGGTATTAGACTCTTACCAAAGATGTGACACTTAATAAGAGACTATTTACATGTAAGCAGGTGCCACAAATGACTTCTCAATCTGAAGTGCTCCTGCACTGTTAATTTTTACTATCTTGTGCCAGGTGGAAGGGCCATTCAAGTTCAACCCATTCCTGAATTCACTTCACTGCCTCTTCTCCATATCTATGAGGGAAGAACCCTACAACCCAAGCCTCTGACCTAGTACTTTAGCCAGGGACCTCAAAATTCTCACAGGGTTTACAGTCTCTCAGGGCTTCCATCCTGCAGAGAATTTGTTTGCCCTTTTTGGTGGTTGGAATCCATGCAGGAGCAGTTCAGCCTCAGAAAACAGCAGCTAAGAATGACTGAGCCCTGCCAACCACAGTGCAGCTTCACCATTGCTGGGGCACAGGCACCCTAGGAGTCAGCATCCTCCCCTTCTTCAAAGGGGCAGGGAGAGCTGCAGCTGCCTTGTCACCACTAGTCAGTGCCTCTAGTGACCCCAAAAGGACCTGCAGGGAAAGTGGAGGTGAGATATTTTGAATGTGAAAACAAGCAGAAAACCTGTACCTGCTCCCTGCATTATGATGCAGCCCTGAGGGCACAAGTTACTTTACTTTGCCTTGCAGTTCACACTGAAGCCTCTCAACTCACCCAGGATGACAGCAGGGGAAGAAGACTCCAGTCCTTAGTCACTTAACACAGGGCTCTGGTCCGATTCACTCCTACACTGTTTTATTCACAGATGCAACGTCATTTTTAAAAAGCTGGAAGGAAACAAAAACTAAATCCTCAGCAAGTTAATTAGTTTTGTGTCCTGGGAGCTTAAATCCTTCTTCCACCCAAGAAAGGAAAATGAGAGTTCAAGAATTAAACATCCAGGCGAGTGGAAGGGCTAGAAATACTACCTGATTTCTGTTAGGCACAGCAGCTGCCTGGTTACAGATTGGGCAACGTACAGTTGTCTATCAGGAGACTATCAGGACAACTTTAGAAGCACAGGGAAAGGACAACTCCCCACATCTCAGCATCCTCTGAGATGTCCGTCCCCAGACCTTAACAGGACAAGAGGGTTTATTTTACATAATTACTCACTTTTTAAACATAGCAGCATAATCTTAGCTACAGTTCACACCATAGTGCCAGCAAGCTCCAAATAGCCCACCCGGCGCGACAGCTCTGATTCAAAGTTGAGTCTGAAATGGAGCTGGAAATGTCCACTACAAAACCGCACAGTAAAGACTCAGCAGTTGGGTATTTTACCTGGGGCCAGGTTGAAACACATTATTAGTCCCAGTCAGGCTTTTTGACTTACTATATCAAAATTGGCCAACTTCTGAGGTTTGCCAGCTGAGCCTAAGGCAGAGAGCCATCCCTTTTAATCTGTGCAGACAGACAATGAAAGGGGCGTTCCTGGAATTTTGAAATAACCACAGAAACTCAGGCTTACACAACAGCCGATGAAGCAACGTGAGAGCAAATTCCAGCCAAGCACAACTCCCAGCACCTCTGCCAAAGGCAGGCTCCCTTTCAGCTCACATGACAGAGCTGCTGCCTGATCTGAGTCTCTGTGAGGTGGATGCTGGACTTATTATTGGGTGTCCTTGACTCAGTACTGAGGAACTGAGATCAGAGCTGTGCTGTCCTATGGCACTAATGCCCTGCAGCCTGATTGGCCCTTGACATTCAGACGGTTATGTTACAATACAAAGTGGGAGGCAGAGTACTACCAGATCAGACTGTTCACCCACCTTGTGCTGGTGTACATGACCCCTCATGGGAAAATCCAGCCCCTAGAGCCTTGGTCCAGTTTGCACTGGCTCTGGGATGGATCTTGTGAGGAAAGGCTTTTCTTGGGTGGTTCGGATAGCTAGGGGGATCTTCCCAAGATAATAACAGGGTGTCTGTCACCGCCCATCCAGGCAGGCGAAAGGTGAGTCAAATCGGGTATATATGGGAAGGATAAATACCAATAGGTTGTGAACTTTACAATAGTTTTCTGAAGTTACAGGAATTCTCCTTTCATGCCTATCGTACAGCATCCCAACGTCTGAATGCCTCTCTCCCCTTCCAAAGCTCAGACATGCTAAACAAGAGGGCACACAAGCTGGAGCCTGACAGCGTCCCTCCATTAGGACATTCCCCAAGAGAAAAGGTCCACCGATCACTGCCCTCTGGTTCCTGCCCAGGTTCCAAAAGGGCATGAAAGCATTTGGCCATTTCTTGGTAGACCAAGTAATATTGGCCTGAGCTCCTGACCTCTCTCCATTGCCCTGTGGAGGTCACTAACCAGACCAACACTGGCATATCCAAGAGGAGAGGGATCCAATCCTCCTGAAGGGAGGTTAGTGACTGGGCAGTAAGTAGTTAACTCAGACAAGCACAGCCAGGCCGCACAGTGTTTATGGGTCACCAGCCACTTGCCCTTCTTCCTTAGCAACGGACCAGGCACTCCCCACCAGCTGTCATCCAGCAGGATGTCAAATACCTCCCAAACGTTGCTGCTAGTGTGCTGGATCAAAGTACCTTGACTTGCTTTTAGGGCAGCAGACTGGGTGCAGAGAATGCAGTGAGCATTTAGTCTGAGTTGCACGCTGCTGCCACTATGTCAGTGAACAAACTGGAAACAAAATTGGCGTTCTACAAAATCCCGGTCGATTTAAAACCGCCATCCCCTGGAAGAGCTTTTTGCATTGAAACAAAAAGGTTAAGGCAGATCGATTTCAGCTTCTCAAGGATTTCCACTATACATTCCTATGTTTTAACGCCAGACCAAAAAGCCCCCAAACTAGCAAAATATAATTTAGGTGGTTTTTAAAATAGATTTGCCGGGGCTGAGAAATTTCAAGTGTGCTTGGGCAGCGACTTGCACTGGTGACCAGAAGTGGATTTAAAATCAAGATGCATCTAAAGTGCAGATGCCCAGAAGGTTTTTAAAATTCCTTTAGGGCTCCCTGCTTCTCTCTGTACCCTCCCCACCCTTCTGTAGCTAATGACTGCCATTCTGCATCCCAGACCTGGTCTATGCGAGGTGTAATTAACTGCATTACTTCAAACCCTGAGTGTAGACATGGCGTTCTGGTGTCGAAAAGTGACTTGCACTGATGGCAGCTAAAACCCAGTTTGAAACCTGCACTGGAGTAAGCAGAATGTGAAGCCAGGGTTAGCTGCAAGACTCTTAGTGTAAGCTACAACTGTGCAAAAGCCCACAAACAGTACAGAGAAGGTGTCAGTCTACTGGCTGAGACACCAGGAAAGGGGAAACAGACATGCTCTCACGGTGGCACGGTACAGTGGGTAGACCAGTGGGCTAGGAATCAGGAGACTTGGGTTCTAATCTCAGCTCTGCCACAAACCTTGTATGTGACCTGGGGCAAGTCACTTCCCTGCTCTTTGCTTGTTCCCCTCCCAGTTCCAGGGGGGAAACATAGCTCAGTGGTTTGCACATTGGCCTGCTAAACCCCCAGATGTGAGCTCAGCCCTTGAGGGGACCATTTAGGGATCTGGGGCAAAAATCTATCTGGGGATTGCTCCTGCTTTGAGCAGGGGGTTGGACTAGATACCTCCCGAGGTCCCTTCCAACCCTGATATTCTGATGGTGAATGCTGCTCCACACTGCTCCCAAAGAGCAAGGAAATAGGTGCAACAATGGTATCAATTTTCCGGCCTGGCAACGGACAGTGCTCCCTTAAGGCCAGCTCCGAGGCTAGGAATAAATCCTAATGCGCAAGAAGTGAAAAACAACCCAGTCCAGACAGATTTTCATTACTGCTCACCAGACAAGCTTAACTGCAGAGTAAGTTTCCTGAGTGCATCAGCCGAACAGCAGCACGTCTGCTGTGAGGCCAATGCTGACCTGCCACCTTCTTTTGGAAGTGTCATGCAACAGCAGAACTGGACAATCTGCCTGCCCGCGTTGCTGTTTTATTCTCTTGGTTGCACTGTACTCAGCTGAGGGTGCTCGATACTGCACTAATGGCAAAGCACATATGGCTGATTATGGATGTACTCTTGCCGACGTGCATCATAGTGCACAATTGACTGCCCCTGTGCCTTTGAAAGACACCGCCACAGAACAAGTAAGGAGAGAACAGTGGCTAGAGAAGAGGCCAGAGTCCTGGCTTCTGTGTTCTATTATAAGCTCTGCCACTGGCATGGGGCATGACCATAGGCAAGTCCCTTCTCATCTCACAGGGTGCCATGAGACTGTCTATAAACGCACTACTTTCAAAAAGAATTGATTGCGGAAAAGTGAAAACTGCCTTTTTCCCCCTTATTCCATAAGCAACCAGAGAGCCAGGCTGCAGTTGGACAGGTCACTTAAAAATAAAAAAAATTAAGGGTGCCCGCTGTGTACTGAGGAATGTAATACATTGCAAAGCTTGGGAAATAGCTAGTGAAGAACCCATAGGATTTTCCATGGCAGGAATCTTGCTATTGTGCAGCTGCATTGTAATACTCACACGCAGCAGATGTTTTCAGCACTTTTAATCTTAGTGTGGGTTTCTTTAAAAACAAACAAACAAACAAAGCTTCCCTGTCCTGAAGCATCTCTTGACCCTGACGAACTCCAATACACAGACTAGCAGTTTGGCACAGGTCAGCCAGCAACTAGACAATGTAATGAATGCTGATCAACATAATCACACTCAGCATAGTCTGAAACCTATGTAAAAACAAGCAACAACCCCAAACTTTACCATTATCCTCCGACATTAAAAACCACATTCCACTACTGAGAGAAAAGGTATTTTCACACCTCTAACCAAAAGCCAGCTCCCTGCAGCCACACCCCCTCTCAGCGTAAAGTCAGTTGGACAGCTCCACAACTGAATCCCTCTGTATGGAAAAGCTGAGCCCACCAGCCTGCTCCGAATAGCGTTTAATGACTACGAAGACAGCAGCTACGGAGCAAATGGGTCACAGCTTGGGGGCGGGGGGAAGCTTTTCCAGATCAGACTGTCTCACAACAGTGGACCTATTTCCAAGACCGCTGGGAGAAAACAGCAAAGGAGACACCCCAGCCTAACACACATGAGAAAGTTAGCACTTGACAATCAAGCTTCAATATCCCTGTGAGCTAGGCAAATATTTTACAAATGGGGACACACAATGTGCTTCTCTGCATGAGGATGTTTTCACTTGGCAGCAAACATGTATTGCTTCCATATTGGTTTTATAGAAATGATTTTAATGCAGCATAGCAAGTTAAGGCATTTACATAGGTTGCCATAATTTTAAATAGTTTTTTTTTTTTAAGAACGTATTTAATTTGGGAAGCATAAAGGTGCAGCTCCACCTGGTAGATGAAAAGTTCAGAATCTGGCCACGGTCTTAGTTCTGATGCAGCCTGTACTTGGCTTCGTAAGAAAGCTAGTGCTCATCTCAGCAGGGGGGAAAAGCTTTTGGCGCACACCATGTGTGGTTTATTTGTTTAACAAAAAGGAACTCTTCAAGGGGCAATACCCACTAAAAACTAGTCTGCAGCCTGACTAGCAAATAGCTACATTGCACTGCAGTAAATCTGTGTACCTGCAGTGGGAAACATCCGACTCACTTTTGCAATACTACCTATGATGCTGTTGTAATTCTGAGTTTTACTAAGTGGCCAAGTTGTGTACATTTGACTACACAGCCCTGGAAATAGACGGTGAAATCAGAGAAATGGTTTCAAAAACCTTATCTAAAATAAGCCGCTACTCTGAAAAGTCCCCATGTTAAAACTGTAAACTTGCATGAGTGATCTCAGATGCATAAACATACAAATCACATAAGTATGATTGTGTGCCACATGGCTTAAGGAGAAGAGGGAGGTTCAGCTGCAAAAAGGGGCCAGGCCTGAAGTTGAGAGGGAAATCCTTACTCGTGTTTGTCAATGTCAGTCAAACCTAGGACTTTCAACACCAAAACCCCACTGGCTTCTGTTGCTTGCATTCATGGAAAGAAAAAAAACTTTAACAGCGATAATAAAGGTGCGCAGTCACTGGGACCAGCTTCTCGAGGAGACATGATTGCATGCACTAGGCCAGTGCATGTTTTTCATTTTGTTTTGACTGCTTAGTGTCAAAGTTGAAGTGCTCTCACTAAACGTATCTTGACCACAGGGGATGTATGGAGTACCGTGGGTTATTTATGCTTTTACATTTAACATTGTACGTGAGCTAGGGAAATGTGGTCTAGATATAATCATCATAAGGTGGTTGCACAACTGATTGAAAGGCTGTATCCAATGACTAATCATCAATAGTCTGCTGTCAAACTGGGAGGATATATCAAGTGTGGTTTCACAGGGGTCTGTGTTGGGTCCAATACTATTCAATTTCATTAATAGTTTGGATGATGGAATGGAGAGTATGCTTATAAAATCTGCAGACACTATAGTGCTGGGAGTGGTCGCAAGCACTTTGGAAGACAGGATTAGAATCCAGGGTGATCTTGATAAATTGGAGCATTGGTCTGAAATTAACAAGATGAAATTCAATAAAGTAATGCACCTAAGAAGGAAAAATCAAATGCACAACTACAAAATGGGGAATAATTATCCAGGCAGCAGTACTGCAGAAGAGGATCTGGAGGTTATTGATGGCTTATATTTGTGATGTGCAAAACACAAATGTCACATCTATTAACAGGAGTGTCAGATGTAAGACACAGAAGGCAATCATTCTGCTCTACTCAGCACTGGCGAGGCCTGAGCTGGAGTAGTGTGTCCAATTTTGGGCAGCACACATTAAGAAAGATGTGAACAAATTGGAGAGAGAGAGAGTCTAGAGGAGACTAATGAAAATAAGAGGTTTGGAAAACCTGATTGATGAAGGTTGAAAGAATTAGGTATGTTTAGTCTAGAGAAGAGAAGACTGAGGGAGACATTTTAAGTCTTCAAATCTTATCTATGTCTGCTCAGTGTAGGACAAATAGTGATTGGCTCCGTTTGCAACACAAGATTGAGATTAGATATTAGGGAAAAAAATCTAACTCTAAAGGATCGTTAGATACTGGCATGTGTTACCTAGGGAGGTTATGAAATCCCCGTCATTGGAGGTTTTTAGGAACAGCTTGGACAAACATCTGTCAGCAATGGTCCTGGTTTACTTGGTCCTGCCTCAGCGCAGGCAGCTGGACTGGTTCCTTCCCGCCCTACATTTCCCACCTTTCAGCCCTAGTTATGGAAGGGCTAGCAAGGTGCCAGGGGATGCTGGGATTTTAAGCAGACCTGCAATGACCAAGGTTAGATGACAATTAAAATGCTAGCAGTCATGTAGAGCGTTGTCTGTTCACTAGGGCTTCTGCCATTACCGTCCCTGTTGGAGCTGAATCAGTAGTCGCAACAGCGAGAACTTTACGAATATTTCCTGGCACAGACAGAGTAAGTGGTGAAGTGACTTGCCCAAGATAACACACAGTAGTTTTTAAGAGGGTGTCAAACGTGTGATTGCTAAGTTTTCCATGCTCTCCCCACTCCCTTCTCAGATCATCCCTAGACCAAGCTGCTCTCGATTAGGCTTAGCCATACGTTTATGGATAAAACAGCACCAGCAGCAACGTTAAAAACTAAATATGATTTGGACAGAGTTGTTCATCAAAACAATCTGCCTGTATGGTTTCCTAATCCATTGCAGACAGATTTTATTTTTTAAATAGTGCTCTAAGTCGCCCACCCAGGTAAATCTGCAGCATGGTCCCAACTGGCTGATAAACATGGGGCACTACAACCATTTTGTGCCTTAGCCATGCGCGAAAATTTTCTCAAAACAAGGTTATAACCGGTAGCATTAACAGGGCCAGGAAAACTCTGTCCTGAACACATTGCTTTTCCAGACTACCCACTGCTGCAGGCATCACACTCACACATTTAGGTCCAAGAATTAGCTGGTATGTTTTATTTTTAAAGAACATTCTAAATAGGCAAGAGCACTTTAAGCTGGAAAAAAGCTTTACAACAGCTGCTTTTCCTGACCCAAAGACTCAAACAAGAGTTGCAGCACTGCTGTACCAACTATGACGGGGAAGGAAGATCAGTACAAAGGCTGTCAGTGGAAGGTTTCACGGTAAAAATAAAACAAGTGATCTCATTTGAGCGGGAAAAAGGAAAAGCAGAGATATGGTTGGGTGACAGGCTAATGGAAGGAGTAGTTTCCATTACCAATTGCATTTGCCCTTTATCAAGGCTGCATTGCTAATCTGAAATTGTTTGGAATATCACATCCTTCCTTCCTTGCAATGAAGGACAGGGGTAATGAAATTGTAAATGGCAGTAAAGCGGATCCAGGTGTGAAACTCCCTCTATCCTTGGCCATAGGGCCAATGTCGCAGGACAAGAATGCTACCTTTCTCCATTTCAGTTAGAATTAAGTCCTTTCCTACAGGCACTGAATTAGCATTGTTCTACATCAGTAGGCTGAACATTTCCATCAACTCCCTCCTTTTACAAAGCCTGCCTACACTGTTCTTTCCCGTCTCCATCTGCAGGCCTTCCTTTGGCATGGTGTTCGGTGTGTCACCTTCAGGAGAGGTGGGCTGGCAGGCTCTTCACGACGAGGAGTCTATTTACAATGCACATTTCCCTAAGGTGTTGCCATTGCGTTGGCTGGTAGCAAACGCTACAGTTAAATGTACCGATTGGTTTCCATGCATTTTCGCTTGTTCCTAACTTTGAAAGAGAGAGTCCTCTTCTGCACTGAAGCTTTCCAGGGAATTATTTTTTAAGTACGGAGGTAGTCCCCATCAGCCATTTTTGAATCAAGAGGGTGCAGGGAAGGACAGAAGAGAGGATGCACTATTTCCACCCCATTGCTTCAAGATGCAGAAAGCTCACCGATGCTGGACTTTTGATAGTTCAAGCTTAACATACTGGTGGGTCCCTCAGGTGAGGAGCAAGGCCTTCGCTCAGTTTAATACAGACAGTTATGGGCATTTGAAAATGCCATTTGGGCATGGGCAATAGCAAATTCTAATTGTACAAATGCATACTGTGCTTGTTAGGTTTGTCTATAAGTGCCCAGATTATGACCAGCAGTGGTAGGTGAGTGTCAGCAGGTGCCTGGTCCCCGTGAGCAGAACTGAAGACATTTTTGCTTGTCTCCTTGGGTGGGGAAAAAAAATGTAGGCGCTAAAGGATGTAAAAAAGTTAATGTACCACTGAGAGTGCACATTAAAGCAAGAAGTCAGGGAACGCAAAAAGATACATGAAGAAAAGTAGGCTCCAAAACACTGAACAGCCCATTGGTATACTCACGCAGCAACAGTAAGCTATACACTTACACAATCTGGCCAAACTGTATCGTGTTTCAAGGTGTGTGTATTTAACGATGTGGCAAAGCTAGCAGACCTTTCACGTTTCACTTTAACAGCGCAACCTTGCATTCATCAACCTAGCAAAGGACTCACCAAGGAAGCACTTGTGGATTTCAGAAGCCCATTTCCTTACTACATATATAGGTTAGCAGTCCCGGGCAGCGTCCTGATCCTTTCTTTGGGGACTATCATAACGTTGCACGGAGACACAGTCTACATAGGCAGACAAAGTACTGGTTTCTCTAGGATGCAGCTGCTGCTTTTGGAGTCACGTACTCTACTTGTAATGAATGGCCAGAGCCTAGAATGAGCTTTCTAACGGTCCCAATTGCATTCAGCAGTCAAATACCCAGTGTGAAGCTTGGGGTTATATTTGTCTTGTGGATCTCCTTTCTGTGCTCTGCAACATTATTTATTCTTCTTACAGAGTCTTAAGTTGTTCCACTAATATTTTCCCCACATATTTCCCCCCCCCACTGTGGGATTTTCATGGCTGACAGGCAGACTGGGCTTTTAGATAAGCACTGCCTTTTATTTCTCTAAACACTCCGGAATTCATCTAGCTGGTTGTCCTGGAGTTACACTCAGTTCATGACACAGCTGAGGCCATGTGTATTTTGGATGCCTGGTTCAAATGAACTTCTCCTACTTTACCATTAGTCTACAAGACTCTCATTAGCAGAATTTACCTGATTTTAACAAGAACTCTTCTCCTTTAACCTTTCCATCCATATCAACTTGTACTTGGTTAAAAAAAAAAAAATTCGTCTCTCCCTGCCATTTACAACTTACTAAGCTAGTCAAAAATAACAAGACATATATATTGTTCACTTGGTCAGGCACAAGATTCCAAATCAGTCTGAACAAAGTTAAAAAGCAGAAAGACCACCTTAATGTGGCCATCTCTTGTCAAGGTAAACAAACACAAACTATGCAATATGAATCAATAGCTTCACTCCCTCTGGGGCACCTGGCACTGGCCACTGTCGGGAGACAGATACTGAGATAGATGGACCTTTGGTCTGACCCGGTACAGCCGTTCTTATGTTTCCCTTTATCTTATTAAAAATATAGGTTGCTGTCTTTTGAAATGGGTAGAAGAGTTTAATGATCTTAATTAAAGGGCCATAGAGGCAGGCTCACTGCTCTTAATGACTAATCCCATGGGTATTTTGCTTGACAGATCAGATATTTTAAATTCAGGGCCTTGACTTTATTTCTGACCATGATATTAGGAACTGAAGTCTTCTGAAAACAGACAACCTTCTGTAACGGATCCTGAAGAGATGCACTTGCACCATTTTGAGAGCCATGAGGTAGTATTTAAGCATACATCCAGTTACTGTTATCACAAGGTATGTGTGAAAATAAGCCCTTTATTATCTTATACCACAGTGAAGGCTCGCTCCTGGTGGATTTGTCTCATCGTTGATATTTTTATGGCAGGGTCTGACCGCAAACCTGCAACTTTCAGAGGCAGATGAGGAAGACTCTTTCTGTTAAGGGGGGAGGAAGGGAACTCTTTGCTTGTAGCCAAGTATAGCCTTGCCAGCTGAAATCCATTTTCCTTCACATTCTACCTGGATGGCCAGATTCCAAAGTATACTTCTATTGCAAGATAAAAGCTTGTGGATACTTAAGATGATCTCTTCTTCAGTCCTTTCTTCAAAACACAACCATTGCAGATGGGATTGCTTGAAGTTGGTTTGGTTCCTACTTTATAATATTAACCAAATATTTACTAGGTCCTTTGTCGTACAAGCCACCTACTATTGGCACATAACTGGTAGTTTATCTCTCCTCTTTTTTTTTTTAAGCCTAATTGACTGTAGGTGTTGCAGTCATCTTGGTCCATCTGTTTTGTATTCACAAAAAAAAGTGATGTTCTTTTGTCCAAATTTGTTCTTTAAAGCTTGACAGTCAACTTACAGCACAGCCATTTATGAATGAAATGGGGAAGATATTAATTTTGATAAGTGAGGTCTTGGATAAGCAGGGGACTTCCTAATGCATTTAATACATGTCCCAGGACACAACCTTACATTGGATAAGCCAATTTTTCTTACAGACGTTTTGCTAATTCTAATTGGATTGTACAGAGAATTCTTTCAAACTGAAAATGTTGGGAAGTATACAAATTCAGCAGCTATTTCCATGATCTGTGACTGAGGGAGAAACGAATTTATGGATAGTGTTGCTGTGCTATTTACACTCAGTTCTTACTCGCTCAGTTACAATGATCTGCTGAAACATTACTATTTTTCTGTTTGTACCAGCCAGAGGATCCAACACTTATTTCTAAAGACTCCTCAGTCAGATTATGCACTTATTAAAAATTAATAAATGGTTTATTTTATATATATATATATATATACATATATATATATACACGTGTTCCAAAAATTCTTTTTATACAGTTAAAATATCAAATTAGTGATCTGGTAACAATACTGTTCAAAATAATCTCTTTTGTATGAACATTAAAATACACGTTTTAAAAGCGTTTCCTTTTAGTGCTTCCAAAGCACAGCGTGTGCCAAGGCCACCTGAAGAATCTCCGTCCTCCTCACAGGATGAAAGAGAACTGAAGTCGGGGACCTGGGAAGCCTCAGGTGCACTTTCATAATGTCTGTAGACAAAACAGAAGAGAGTCTGAGGTAGATTGTTAGTGACCATCACGTGGTAACAGTCACAGGGCTGTTTTTAGCTTTCATTAACACAGAATAGCAGTTTCTTTACTCTGATTCAATCTACACTGAAACTCAAGTTTATAGGCATGGCTATCAGTTCCTGGGAACAAGACCCTTGTCTCTGTCGTGGCAACATGCAATATTACCACATGGGTGTTTTTGGGAGGTTTTCTGAACACACAGGATCTTTCCAAAGAGTGCAGACAGTGTGCATGATTGACAGGCCCCATTTTTAATGCAACCTGCTGCCTACAGCACGTAAATGTCTATAAAGACAATGTTCAAATGAGTAAATTCTCATCACCTGCAGGAGGGGCAGCAAAGGTTATTTTCTTCAGCCTGTTGAGCGAATAGCACCCTCCACAGGAAAAAAGCCACACCTTTCATAGCAAATCCTTAAGGTTACAGCCCAGCTTCTGCCGACAGAGGTTCTTAAAGTTAAAGCTCCACTGCTTCTTCTCAGACTCTGACAGTAAAATCACTTGACTGCCAAGATGGTGAGGGCATCAGCCACATCTTTCTTCATTCTTCTGTGGCACAGCAAACTCATCCCTGATCCGTATGTATCTTGCTGACACGCTGTTATCTACTGTTGACATGATTAACTCTGTTGGGTAGACTGCTGAACTCTATTTCCTCTAGTATTCTCTCTAAGTGTTGTATTAAGACCCGTTTTTTAAACCTAAGAAAGAGAGGGGGAGTAATTTAATGTTGGTTTAGCTCATATTAATTTTTTCCCTCCAAAATAAAGTGACTTTCATATTAGTCATCCATTCAACATACAAATCACATTTCCAGAGCTTCTCTACATCTTCAGTCAGAGATCTTTTGTATATTTCTGACTTCGTTATAGTACTTTAAATTAGAGATGGGTCCAAACTCAAATCTGGTCTCTTCAAGGACCCACTTCTACATTTTAAAAATCTACAACACTACAGAGCTATGGTAAATCAAGACAACAATCTGTCAACATTTCTTATGGAGTTACTTATTTGCTAATAACAAAGTTCATTAAATGACCAATATTTTGGAATAGAAAAAAAACAAGATAATATTCTTGGGGAAGTTTTGATTTTACTGCCACGTTCAAGATTGCAATAAAAAAATGTAATCTGGGTTTTATATTTATTTGCAGTCTCTATACAAACCTTGCTGCTTCCTTGATAGCAAATTCAATGAAATATTTCTGAATTTCCATAGGTCCTTGCACTTCCTCAAGAAGAGCGAAGATTTTTTCGTAATCTAAAATAATCCAAACAGTTTTGTCAGTCAAGAGTGCAGATTTAAGAAACTAATCTTTCAAATGTGGCTTCAATAAAGATCATCATCCAAGAGAAGAAATTAAGATCGTAATTTTGCACTTCTGCTATGTCTGAAAATATATGCAAGACTAAAGACAGAACGCTATTTTGTGTGCAGAAAGTGTCTGATAGCAAGAATTTAAAAGCTACTGAAGTACTGGTTGACTTCAATGCTGCACCTGGGAAGCTGAATTCCATTAAAGGTCACTAGAAAAAGTAGGATTCTGCAGTAAACTAGCCTGTTCTCACTTTATCCACCACAAACTGTGCACATATGCCAAACTGTCAATGAGCTTCACTCTATGCTGGGAAAGCCATCTCTGGGAGCATGTTTAAGATTGGACTTGTGAAGGCAAGTTAAGATACTTCCTTCCAAAGGTTCTCGATTTAGGAAACATTTGCCACTTAACCAAAATTTATTAAAGCTATTTTAGCCATTGCACGAAGATCACATGGCAGCACTGTGTAGCAGCTAGATTAGATCAGAAGTGAAACCAAAGGCAGTGGTCTCATCTTCCCTACTATTTACTCATATTACAAAGCTAAGTATGCTGGCATGATTAACAGATCCAGGACTAGAACAGCAGAGGAATTACACATTGGGACCAGGGTGCATTGGCAGAGTCACAAGTAAACAGATTTCTACAGCCCACCAACCTGACCCATGACTGGTTTAAGCCATTGCTACTGGTCTTTTCACTTTCACGAGTGATTCATGAACTCTAAAGGTAAGCAGCTTTGGCAGAAGATTTGTCATCTATTAATATATGCTTTTAATTTAAGTCCCCATTTACCGTATGCAGATTTGATAATATGATTAGACTGGCATCCTCTACCAAACAGGAAGCAAAGAAAACCCTCACTCAGCTACTCAGGTGCAATTTATTTTATATGTTAAAGATGAACTGACATGCTTTTAAAAACAAAAGGTTGCTTAAGATCTTACATCACTAACAGAATAAGTGTGTGTAACTTATGTTGCAGAAACCTCAATTTGCGTAAGTGACAAAAAGACCCATTGAAAAATCCTCAGTTTGAGAAATTAGTAAACAATCACCAAAACCCAAGAATACTGCATTAAAGAGTCCTCTGTTATTTTAAAATTACTGGATTATATCATAATTCTCAACATATTAGTAAAAGGTTCTGTAGCATAATTTGGAGAATTAATTTTTAATCAACTACAGCAGCATGCTGCTATTCAATCTTTGAGAAGTGGGAAGAGTATGAGTGTGTGTGAATCGTAAGATACGCTGATCAGTGAAGTTCTACTGTTAACTTCAAATATACTATTCAAGTGTTTTTACCTCCAAGACATAAGCTCTGGAGCTGTTTTTGTCCTGCAAGGATGGCATAACCACAGTCATCAAAAGGAGAGGACAGAGTTGCTTTTCCTCAGAGGATTTTGGTGTTGGGAGATATCACTAAATTTTTTTTTGGAAGCAGAACTGTGAACTCAGGTCCTAGTAGATTTGTAAGACTTAAATCACCTCTTTTTAAGTCTATCTATGTTCTCCATTAATGATCTTAAAGTCTTTCATGTTTAATTATTAAAAAAAAAAAAAAAAAAGGCACTTCACTTCACCATCAGCTGTAAGGTTCCAATTATGGAACATTCCAAAACATGTGCTAGTTACATATGCCTTCCCTTTTGGGACAGAAGGCTGAAGGACATGGGACATATTGCAGCAAAAGCACATCGTACATCACAAGTGTAGCATAGCACAATAAAATATCAGACTTCATATGTTCAAATAACCATTCTTCTTCTTGAAGTATGTCTTAGATGTGGAATTACATATTTTCAAAAACGTAATTAGTGCGAGATAAAATGGTATACTTTAAAGGTGCTGCACCTTAAGTGTTCTGCTCCCATTAAATTACATTCAACGTCCAACAATGTTGTGAAGTGTTTTCTCCACCACTACCACTCTTACACCCCAATTCATTTATCCAACAGTCCAAGAAAGACCCCCCACCCCCCAAATCACCGAATATGCAGCAATTCCAAATCTAAGGGTATAAAACTGTATGTAATCTGAAGTAATGAACTGTATTTTTTAAGTAGGCCATACCAAGATAGACATTTGATACTTACTTCTTCCAGGCTTGCGAACCTCCTTCATCACTTTTATTTTGATATCAGCATTGTTTCCTTCCAACATAGTAGGTGTTATTTGCAATGAGTCTGGCACAGTCCCAGAGGTAGACTCCAGTACCATTTTTTGGTCATCAACAGGCATGCTGTAATTTAGAGGTCCTCTAACAAGTGCATTGGTAGCAGATTTATGATCCAATCCATCTTCACTTAAGCAATTGAATTCATCAGGCAAAGAGTCCAAGTCATTTCGTAGCAGATCATCATCCACCATAGCAGCAGGAACTGATGGAACCATTTGTATAGACAATCCGTCGATCTGTTTGTCCAGTGACTGACAATTTTCAGCCTTCTTCCCTCCATTAGCATCTTGAACTACACTGCTGTTGGCATCTGCAAGTTAAATTATGCATCATAATCAGTCCATAACTCTAGCATTAAAAGCATCTACAGGAGATAGCATTTAAAACAAGAAATGGAAAGGACCTCTTTGGTCATCTCGTCTTATTTCCTTCACAGCGCAGCACTGTCCCCACATTGTCCCAGCATTGTCCTTTAAAAGACTGGGAGTTTGTCTACATGGCTAGTAAGGGTGAGGAAAACAAGGTGTGAATGTACAGCACACTGGCCAGCTTGAATTGTAGGCACCAGAACTGGACATAATATTCCAGCAATGGTTGTACCAGTGCCAAATATAGAGCTAAAATAATCTCTCTATTCCTTGCTCTCAAGAAGTGCCCCCTCCCGCCCCCAAATCAAGACTTTAAGCTCTCTGGGGCAGGGGCCATTTTTGGTTCTGTTTGTACTGCATCTAGCACAGTGATGGGCAAAGTACGGCCTGCAGGCCATGTCCGGCCCTCAAGCTCCCTCTGGGGAGCAGAGTCAGGGGCTTGTCCTGCTCCACTACTCCAGCTGGGGAGCGGGGATGGGGGCTTGTCCTGCTCCGCTCAGCTGGGGAGCAGGATCGGGGGCTTGCCGTGTGGCTCCTGGCAGCCAGGGGGTTCTCGGCACGCTGCCCACTGCAGTTCCCACTGGCCGGGAATTGTGGCCTATGGGAGCTGCAGGAGTGGCACCTGCAGATAGGACATGGCTGGTGCCATGCCTCCGTATAGGGGCCCGGGGGCGGGGGCGGGGTGGGGTGGGGTTGGTGCACGCCGCTGCCTCTGGGAGCTGCAGGGATGGTGCCTGCAGCACAGAGAGCTGCCTGGCCACATGCCACTGCTTCCAGGAGCTGCCTGAGGTAAGCATCGCCCAGAGCCTGAGCCCTCTGCACACCCCAATCCCCTGCACCCTCTGAACCCCACGGTCCCAGCCCAGAGCACCCAATTTTATCTCCATAAAAGTATTCCTCCCCCTATTTGCTGTTTACACTCTTCTTGGTGATTTGTTCCTCCTTCCCTTTAGGAGTCATTTAGCCGAGCGTGCACATATCATTTTAGTCTTTCCTCAAATCAATGCCTCAGAAATCATCTCTACTGAGTAATGATCTGCAAGCTAATGTATCACAATAACACCTTGGCACCATTACAAAGGTATCAAACTTTAAATTGTACTTTCCATCTTCAGATCTTAGATGTCAGGAAAGAAGGAACCCCCAATAAACAAATCAGTAGCCACCTGATGTCAAAAGAACAGACCGGGCCATTCTGAGGTTTCCCAATCTAAGTATACTTGGAATGTCACCAACATTCATATATTTTATGACCAAAAGGGTCTATTATAAACTAGTCTGCCCCCCTATAAAACATAGGCCATATAATTTCACAGTAATTCCTGTATCAAGCTCATAACTTCTGGCTAAACTAGAGCATGTCTTTTAGAAAGACAGCAAGCAGTTTTCTTCTGTCTCAGCATGCTCAGCAGAAACGATAAAGCAGGAAGAAAAATATCGTTTTTCATTTGTTTAGTTGTCATCCAAGTTTCCTATGAGTTCTGTTTTTTTTAAATGAAAAAATTAAACCACAAATTTAACTGAAAAAAGTTGATTTTCAATTAGAAATTTTCCTGCACCAAATTTTTAATCAAAAACAAATTTATTTTTCATCAAAACTGCTTTAACAAAAAGATTTTGACCAGCTCTAGTAATAGCCCACTTGTTTAGACTAACAGAGGAGAAACTACAATCTTCTCACTGAAATTAATTAAAACACTTGTAAAAATAATGACATAACCCTTCTCCTCCTTTTACAAACTCCTTTAGGTAGCCAATGGTTTCTTGCACCGGTACTTTTATCTGTAACCCAGGCAGGGTTCTGAACTGCAGTTCAGCGTACCTTTGTGACCTGGGATGGCTTTGAGGTTAGGATAAGATGGTGATCCTGAAGCAGAGGGTGGTCCTTTTCCACCAACATGATTAGTTATAACAGGTGGTGACTGTGGTCTTCTCAACAGTGGCGACATACTGCGCCTTCTCTTTAGCGATGCTGGAGTGTGGGGGTCTCCTGGACGCTTAATTTTGTTCTGAGGCCCAGCAACAAATTCATCTGCTTCATCAATCATCATACCCTGAAAAGAGAGACCAGAAAGTTCTATTTGAAACAGAGATTTTCCACGGATATAACTAGGGTAAGCCTCCTCAACTCAGCTGGCTTTTACTACTCCTTGTAGCTATCTGAAAACACAACGCAGACATGTCTAATATAAAGTGCAGTATTTCAAATGTAGACCAGCTTAGAACGGAAAGCATTTACAACAAAAGCAACATGAGCCTTTGTATCCAATTCTCTCAGACAACATACTTCAAGAATGAGAATGGTTCTGAAGTTGGAGGAATAACTCCACTCTCCACTGACCTGTCTGAAAATGTTACGGAGCCTGCCCTATCATGTACTGGTAAAAAAATAACCAAAAATAAAGCAGGAATGTTGTTCCTCCTACCTTCTTATCCTGTTTGAAAGGATTGCCAAATGTATGAAGCCTTTTCGGTTGGTCTGGATCAATCTCCCGAAGGGGAGAAGGCATCATCTTCAGGTATTCCTGGTAATTTCCCATTTGAGCAACAGGAACACTGTGAAGGCAGTCTGCAATGGAACAACACAGCGTTACTTAGTCTATTTTAAGACCAAGATGATGTAAAGAACATATACATTTTAGATTACTAGCATTAACCCTTATGTTCTGATGTGCCGCTATGGGGCTGAAGACTGATATGGAGCACTAGGAGTGATAAGGCTATCAAAGAGCTACATTTATTACTTGATTTGGACAGAAGGGATGAAGAGAAATCATTCAACCAACTTTTATCCCAACCTCATCCTTATCAGCCCCCACCGTGAAGCACTGTGGGCACGAGCTTTGCTGTAGGCAAATTAGAAATAACATGCCCATCCCGGCCTCAGGCACTGTCACAAAAAAAAAACAAAAGAAAAACAAAATTCTGCCACAGAGCTCTCCTTGAAGCCTGTGTTTAAAATTTAAAGCAAGCACTGAATTCTCCTCCAGGGTAAAGGCTGAAGTAGCCCCTTTTGAATCCACTCCCCAGCAAGAAGACAGGCGTTCTAAACAGCATCCGAGTGACCCAGCACACGATGCACAGACAGACATGTCTGGAGCACAGCGACTCACTTCAGCATAACCCCAGTGTATTTATTCACTATTAGCAAGAGAAAGGTAGCTATTTACCTTCATCCTGTCCAAGGATAAGCTTGTGTGTTTTCAGCAGATTGGTTCTCATTCTAGTTAGCTGATCTAGAAGACTGCGACGAGGAATATCATAAGCATTTCTGAATGCCTGTGGCTTCAAATCCTAGTTTTTAAACAAAGGATATACATTTCATTTAAGCCAACCATTTTCATCTACAGAGAGAACATACAATGGAGGATTTTAACTCTGTTTAAAAATTATTATGAAGCAATCTCTACAGGACACATCAGTACTAATACTCTCAGCTCACTGAACTAACAACCATGCAAACTCCCGAACTACCAGATGTATCTTTCTGCAAAGACTGTCATTTTAAAATGATTAGTCTTTGTTCATTTATACTTTCTAACAGATCCACAAAGCATCTGCAGAAAAACGTTATCTATTTTTCTATCCATATGTATGCCTAAACTGTGGTATCTGTAACTTCTGTGTACAGTAAAAGCAATTAAGAAGCTTTTAAGAACAATTACATTATGTGAGAGACAAGCACAGGGAGACAATAATCATGCACACCCACAGTACGTTTACCTTGTTTAAGAGTCCTATATGGAAGCCAGAAAATTCTTTAACATTCATTTCAGTCAGTCTCAATGGAGAGTCACCAGTGATCCCTTGCAGCAGCTGCTTAAAATCCCTGCTATGAACCAGGGAGAGGCCACTGGAGTGATTTTTCACTTTAATTCCAGTCTCTTGTGGAACTTTCTTACCCACCGAACCTATTATCCGTTCCGACTCAATTTTTGTCTAAAATGGAATTACATGGTATTAGAGAAACAATCAGTAAGTATAAGTATAAAACTCTCAATTACTTTAAGAGGTCAACTGCGCTATAATTAGACTCCCAACTGCTCAAGGAATTGAGAATTACATGTCCAGGGACAGTCAGTTTCTAGGCAACCATGCCCCACTATGCCAACACAGAAAATTTCTGCATTCAGCTAGTGCTACAGAATTAGAGGGGTTACAAATACTACTACTGTTGCTGAAAGTCCAGCAGCAATAAAAAGTAAGAAAATCAGAGGCATTTTTCTTTAAGAGAAAAAACTGAATTGAAGTCAGAACACACTGTGATACTAGTATTTAGGATACCAGGGTTATCCTGCCACAAAAACTATATGGTTTCAGACTTTTGGGGTTGCTTGACAACTTACTGAAAAAATAAAATAAAAATTTGCATGCAATTTGCTTCCTTGCTCAAAGCTATTCAGTAAAGAAAAACAAATTACTTCTGCTATTTACACTGAAATTTACAATGTGATTTTATTGGATAATGGGTGATCTTACTTAGGTGAGTACAGTAAGCATTTTTTACTTTTTCCAAGAGTACAAATGCATCCACTTTCATATTTACAAGAAAACAACTTGATCCCCCAAAGAAACTTCCTTTTTTATGATCAGTTCCATCACAACTCATTAAGAGTTCTTCCCTCATTTTAAAGGACAAAGCAAGTACATAGAATTTCAGACATTAGCTGCCTTTATTCCATTGTCTATGTAATGCCCATATGTTTTATCTGAGTCACCTGTTGTGGATTTCTGTAAACATTACAATAGTGTCCTCAAACCATTCTGATCCTATATACCAAGTACATAAGAATTTGTACAAACACTCATCAAAAAATCCCCCAGATGTATTTACATTTACTGAGTGGTCAATCATGTCGGAAGCCTGCTTGAAACTGTTCATTTTTTGAGGTGAGGGGTTTTTGTTATATTTAAAACTGCATTACTTCCCCAACACTGACCACAGGTTTTTTAATTACCTATTACTAAATAATCTGATCCTATTAGAATAATACCAAAAGACGCTGAGTAACAGCACACTCTGTTGGACACATGGGAAGATAAAGGGCCTCACCAAGAAAGGGACTGGGGAGCAAGACATCACAGGGAAAGTGTGTTCTCCATGCTTAACTTTCAAGAAAGAACTGAAGATACAGATTTGATTTGCTTAGTGTTCTGTGCCACAGCCACCCACCCATATGATGGGAAGGTAAGGGAGCTGAGTGGGGGCAGACAGATGACCCTGCCTCATGTAAAACTCAACTCTTCTTTTAATATCAACTTTCAGGCAAGAGCGCTATTCTGTATGGCCAAAACTTTAAATACTTCAGTAATGCACATCCAGAACAGACACTTACTGCTTCAGTCTCCAGTGGAGAGACAGTTTAAAATGGCTAAGAACAAGCAACTTATTTTAGCCATAGCGAATATTAGCAGTAGAAATACCAAGTCTAGTTGGCAACCGTCTTTAGAGTAGAAATCAAACAGATGCTTTAAATGGTAGCTGGAAAAAAAAAACAACAGCAAAAAAACTCTCCTTCCCATCCCACTCTACTACTTATAGAAGCCACAGTGATTGGCTCCAAAATGTTTTAGGGGTTCATCCATATATAGCTATAGAGAAAGTATGATACAACAGTGGAAAACCCCATAGAGATTAATTTATTTATAATCTGAACACAAACTAAATAATAATCAATGCACTTCTAATTGCAAAGGTTTTATCAATACTACCTGTTGGCTGAGTTTTTTAAGGTAAGAGATAACACTGTAACTAAGTCCACAATCTAAATTATCTGATATCAGATTTGGAGCTCCCATCATCCTTAGGGCTTTCTTTAATGGCTATAAGGAAAACAAAATACACAACAGTAAGAGAATAAATCTTAAAAAAAAGTTTTAAAAAATAAATTATAGGAAATTAGGGCACATGGTTTAGTGCTCTAGCTTTTTGCTTTTGGAAACTAGAGTTCAAGTCTTCTCAAGTAACGTGTGATGAGTTTGGTGGTCTAGCTAGCTTGCAGTGGGCTTTATGCCGCTATACCAGCATACCATGCAATATGGCACCACTGGCAATTTTCACTCAGAGGCTCAGTACTAGAATAGCCGGGATGATGCAAGTCCACACAGAGGTGCATTGCCCAAGCTACGCACAAAAGCTTATGTTGTACCCACCCTCATCTGTCTGGTCAGGCCAGTTCTGTTGGTATCACTTTCCTGAGGACTAGGAATTCACACACATTAATAACCGTAAACAATAATCTGCACACTCTTTAATTACAAAGGTGAAGTCTAAAATTCACTTTTGACAAAAATTCAATCTAAAGTATATTTTCAGAATGGCAAAATTTAGTATTAAAGAGATTTAAAATTAATCTTAAAATGTTTACTGTTGCTAGTAGCACAGAACATGCTTGGGAATTAAAACAAAAACAAAACAAAGTACTATCCTTGACACACACACATAAAACAAAAACACAAAAGGTTTACTAACTAAAAGTTCATAGTTAGTGTTCAAAATTTAGGAAAAATGGAATGCAAGATTCTAGTTATCAGCCACCAATATTTCTACACATAAAATATGAAAATACACATACCAATACGTAGTAAGGAGGCATTGTTTTTAAGTAGCTGTCAAAAGCTTGTCGCCACTTCAGATTTGGCTTAAGTTTGTGAACCTTAAACAAGTCATCTGCAACAGAGAAAACAAGATTTGATTACATAGCCCCAACACTAACTTTTGAACAACACTGCAATAAGTCAGTTTTCCGGGGGAAGGGGTTGGGGGAGTTTCCAGGGGCCTTCCCCACAACAATTGCCCTTAATCTTAGATTCAAAGGGTTTGCATCTTCCATACTAGCTACAGTTTTGACACCAGAAACCATGCCTGATATTATTACAGCAACCTTACAGTGGAGGTTGCTTATATGATCTCACAAGCAAACTAAACAGGACTATTTAAATACTGCATACAACTATCAACTGGAGGAAGGGAGAGAATATATGCATCACAGCAGCTTTATCTTCCTCAGACCATTTATCAGAATTCCTCAATAAAAGTAAGGCTTCCCCATAACAGATAAAACCAATCCACATTAACCTTGGCTGTTTCTCATATTTTGAGAAGCTTTCAGGCATCTGAGCTATACTAAAGGTTCAATCTTGACTTGTGATAAACTAAAAGATATGGAGTCGTGGCTGCATATCAGAGTAGGAAAAAGCCCTACGACATATTTATTTGCTGTACAGGTTACAATTTGTAATCACAATCTCCAAACATTTGCTATTAAAGGGTGTGTGGAGTTCCAAATTCTTGTGCTGTTCTGGATTAGTCCATATGCTGCATTATCAATTTATCAACTTGTGATTTCATAATCTCTGCTCAGCAGGTCTGCAGAACACTGGCAGAAAGGAAGCTAGAGAGTTTGGAGGAGATGGGGAAACGGACATCCAGTAGGAAGTTGGGCAGGGCTACAGGCACACGTACAGAAGGAGGTTGTAAGAAGAAAAAACATGGCAGGGAAAGCATTTCCTCCTTGCTGAACTTTCAGGAAGATCTATCTGAAGAGGCAGATTTTACTTACTCAGTGCACTGCATAAATGGAATAGATGTTTCGCGTATTTTCTATCTTAACTACAGGTATTTTCCAATCTAAATTAATTCTGTGTCAAAATATATATATATATATATATATATATATATATATATATATATATATATATATATATATATATATATATATATATATATATATATATATATATCCCACTACAGCTGCTACAATTATTCTATTTTCTGGCCTGAAGCAAAGGGGGTGAGTTTTTCCGAGGAGTTAAGGTTCCCTTTTAATCTGAGCATATTTCATAATTGGCAGTATTATCTAATTAGATCTGCGAGGACCTCCTATGCTTGGGTATCTGAGGTTTATTGCAAATACAAAACAATCCTTTTGCGTTGTATTGTAAAGAAGTCTGTTAATGTTTACATGTGCTTAATTATTTCATAGTGATATTCTGATGTTTCAAATAAACTTAACCATATCGTTCATTTATATGAACTCCGTGTCCTGGTAATATGCAAGCTATGAAAACAAGCAATTCTTTCAGAAGTTACTATCTGCAGTACAGACGTCTCTATATATTTTATTGCATATGCACACACACAGCTAAATCAATGAGCAGACAAAAAACTGACAAGCGTTCAATGTCGTGACAAAGTTGTAGCGTGAAACATCAGCCACAATAAGCCAATGATATATTTTATTAGTGGTTAGTTCCTTCCTATAAAGGAGGATATTTAAGAATATAAAGTACATGTAGCTTGATGGTGTAACCATTCATAAATAGTATGATTAATATTTACAATATGCATTGGCCCAACTAGTTACGGGTACCCATACTAGAGCATGTTGCAATCTAAGAATTTAGATGTTTGGATATCAAAGTTGCAAAACGTTGTTTCAATCAGATTGTGTGAAATGTAAACAGAGCTTTGACACAGACATTTAAGAGTTGCTGCAGAACCTTCATTCTGTTTACACTCAGGGCCTCGCAGATAGGGTTGCCAACAACAGTGCAGAATGGACAGCCACTGTAACAATTCCTACCCTCCAAGAAAGAAAGAAAATGGCTACATTTTCAGGCAGGACATAAGAGTTAGTCTCTATCCCTCCTGTCCCCTCAGAGTTCAAGGAAGGACAGGGCAGAGTTACAAGAGGAAGTTCCAACATTTGGGTTAAATTAATTGTGTTGGCCTTTATCTTAGACCAGTTTAAGGCAAGAAGAGTTCCAATATAATTAGTTTGTTCATAATTGTGATAAGGGGAGGAGTTAGCTCTGGGTTGCTAAAAATTCATGACAATTTTGCAACACCGGTGTGAAATTATCTGAATTTCTATATGCTCGTATCTCAAGCTAGCAGTTACAGCTTTTACGCCTCTGAAATGTACTTTGCCATGGTGCTCGGCCAGGGCAGTATGCCAGTCTCTATGTAAAGAAACTTCACACCAATTCAGTTATACCGTTCCTTTCCTAAAAGGATACTCTCAAGCACTTACGGGCCACAATTTAAGATTTATTATCAACAAAAAGATTTTAAGCCAACCCTATTCATCATATTTGTTTCAAAGATATGTCAAACTTGTCTTCAGCTACTCTCCTGCAGACAGTGGGCCAGAACCTGCAGGGTGCTGAATACTCTCTGTTTTCTGAAGTCAGTGGGAGCTGAAGGCACTGAATATTTTACAAGAGGGGCTTAGAACCTTAGGATGGACTCACATGTTTGCAGCTAATACTATAACAATTCAAGAGACCCAAGTGTGACTACGGACTCACTGCAAACATAGATGAAACTGACCAGTCTGTTTTCTTTACTAGGTTAAGACAAGGTACAAAAATTTACCCCAAACCAGCAAATGGTGAATGGCAAATTAGAGAATTTTAAAATTTTGCGTTAGTAACAAATCAGGAAGCTAGTTTACTTTTAACTCAAGAAGGTGGCAAAAAAGAGTCAGCTTTAATTATACAGAAGCATCCCAATTATCTGGGCAGCCTGTATGACAGCAAGTTTGTTCAGATAACAAGTGTGCATAATCTGATCTGAACTCAATATAAAAATGTTTTAACAGATTAAAGTAACAGGAAAAACACTGCATCCTTTATTACTGTGTTCCGTTCTGTTCAATTACACTTGTGAAAGTGTGACTTTGTTCCCCTCTAGCGACTAATCTATGTATAGTGTGACAAAGTTCCTCCTCTGCCTTGGTGGGTCCTGCGCTTACTGGCGGATTTGCTCACCTCACAGATTCACCCTGTGGGTCGGGAAACAGCCCAGAGACCTTCCCCTCTAGTAGAAGCCACAGTCCAGGTCAATTCCTCCTGTGTTTAATCAGGAGTTGAGAGGTCTGGGGGGAAACTGGGCTCACTCTCTACTCCAAGTTCCAGCCCAGGGCCCTGCAGACTGCAGCTGTCTAGAGTGCCTCCTGGTACAGTTGCGCGACAGCTACAACTCCCTGGGCTACTTCCCCATGGCCTCCTTCCAACACCTTCTTTGTCCTCACCACCGGACCTTCCTCGTGATGTCTGATAACGTGTGTACTACTCACCCTCAGCTTCCTGCATGCACTCCCAGTTCCTTGCACACACTTCCCCTCCTCTGGCTCCCCCTGGCCTGACTAGAGTGAGCCCTTTTATAGCATCAGAGGGACCTTAATTAGAGTCAGGTGCTTAACAGCCTCACCTGACTTATCAGGCTAATTGGAGTCAGGTGTTCTCATTAGCCTGGAGCAGCCCCTGCTCTGGTCACTCAGGGAACAGAAAACTGCTTATCCAGTGGCCGGTACATCTCCCTTCTACTACTCTGCTGTTCCCAACTGGCCTCAGTCTATCACAATAGACATTTATGAGCCTTCTACTGCCTTCGAGCTAATGGACATGGTCCTTTAGTTCAGTGGTACTCAAAGCCGGTCTGCTAATTGTTCAGTGAAAGCCAGTGGCGGGCAGGGCCGGTTTGTTTATCTGCCACGCCCGCAGGTTCGGCCGATCGCGGCTCCCACTGGCCACAGTTCACCGCTCCATGCCAATAGCAGCTCTGGGAAGTGGCACAGGCCGAGGGATGTGCTGGCTGCCCTTTCCACAGCCCCCATGGGCCTGGAGCAGCAAACCGCGGCCAGTTGGAGCCGTGATCACCCGAACCTGTGGACACGGCAGGTAAACAAACCGGCCCGGCCCATTAGGGGCTTTCCTTGAACAAGCGGTGGACCGGCTTTGAGAACCATTGCTTTAGTTTATGCAGTAGAGGCTCATGATTTTACATCCAAAGGTCATGGCTTGCCCATCCCCAGAGACGGTCCAGTCAAGGGCACTGTTATGGAAGTATGGAATAATCCATCATAGAGTACTCCCTATGCCCACTAGTGTTAAAGCAGTATTTGGCTCTGTAACACTATGCCAGAACAGTTCATTTAGCTCACAGGGGGAGAAAAGGGCAGCTTTTGGATTTTCAAATATAAAATCACCTCTTGCAATCTCTCAAGAAGTGTGTGGGAGCATCATTTGAGCTGGTTCAAATCATAGGCTCTCCACAGAAAACCTACACTTTTCAAGTATCAGAGGGGGAGCCGTGTTAGTCTGGATCTGTAAAAGCAGCAAAGAATCCTGTGGCACCTTATAGACTAACAGACGTTTTGGAGCATGAGCTTTCGTGGGTGAAAACCCACTTCGTCAGATGCATGTCACTTTTCAAACGGCTCAGTTTTGAGTGCGTGTAAGCACCAACATGGGGGTTCAACTGATTTCCTTCTGGCATATTTTATTATCTGCTACTTCTCCAACACCTCCAATGACTCTTCAGAAGAATATCCATGGCCCTGTTCTCTCATCAAAGCTCACCCTCCACATTAGTGCCTCGGTGACTAGGATCAGCCAGGAAAGGAGTTGTGTAAATTGCTCAGCCAAGCTAACACCCTAGATTTCATCAATAACTTTGATCTTTGCTGTGTTACAATTTTAAATCCATGGCTTCATTTATGCTTTATGGCTTTGGCTTTTCAATTAGCCTGCTCTTCTGCAGACATGGGATGAGATCTGTAAGTGCAATGGCCTTGTTGATTCCATTTGAGTGGTGTTGTTTCTTTGTTAGGAGAAGACATTTGGAAACTGGTGTAAGAAATTAACAAGAGAAACAGTTGCTAAGCATAGGTCAGTCATCGGATTAAAATTCTGATGTATCAGAAAACATGACAATTCCATCCCTGGGCCCAATGCATGTAATATCATGGTACACCAGAGACCTATCCAGGAGAAGTAGTACCTTCAGAGGCAGATTTTTGTATTTTATTGTCAGGAGAAACTTGGAGAAGCAACAGACAAGGATTGCATTTGCTATTCTGGTGTTCTTCTGGTCTTCTGAGTGGACAGCCTGCTAGGTTAGAACACTATGATTCTCTGGCATTCAGTACAAGCAGGTAGAGTATGCATGTGCCAGATGCACTAGTACATCCCTCATGGTCACTCTTTGGCTTTGTAAGAGCAAGGGCATCATCTTCTGAGCTACAGACCAGAGTGTTGTCAGCCAGACACCAATACTACTAAACTTGCTCAGATCAGACCATCACACTGGACTGTTTGGCTTCACTCTCCCATGAATGGCCACACCTGTCAACTGCACTCACTGGTTCCCTGCAAAGCTTCAGATTCCTAAGTCCATGTCTTAAAATTGAGAAACATCCCTTGCCATGAATAAGCCCCTATATTGCCTATCATCAGGTGCAACTGAAGCATGCGTACTCTTTAAGCTGGGGGCCAGATACAGAATCCACATTTCTGCTCCTGAGGAAGCAAAAAAAGATAAGTTGTCACGTCTCTAACTGTGGTATGATTTTACATCTTTTAGTAATCGGTCCCAGGAATTCACTTCACCAACTTGGCAAAATCTTCCATTTTCTTTAGTGTTCTTAACACTGGTATTCATAGGCTCTCAGGCAAAACTTGTTCCAGGATGTCAAATTAAACCTTCCCTTTACCCACCAACGGAATAGTGGGAATAAACGAATTCAAGAAAGAATGGTCTTGTAAGCAGCTAGCAACACTTAAAACACACAAGGTCTTGAAAACTTCTTTACAGACCCAGGGGGCGCAATATATTAGGGTGGTTCAGATAAAGTTTATCTTCTTATACTGTACAACACCCCCCCCCCACCGCAGTCATGGAAAAAAGGGAAGGGGGAAAGTTTATCTGCATTCCACCCTGAGCATCAATGTTTGTCTCATTCCCCAGATGCAGAGCTCTTCCAATAGAATGGTGGACACAGGAAACATTAAAACAGCTCTTAGAGCAACAAGACAAGTCATGGGTGATCAGAGTAAGTTACTCTTCCTTCTTCCCTGTAGAACATCAAACCCCTGCTCATCAGAAAAAGGAAAGAGTGGTTTATGCAATCAAACCAGTCTTCTTGCTCTTCTTTTAAATACAAAAACATATCAAAGATGTCAAGTATCTTTACAAGTGTCTTTGGAAATATTTACGAGTATACTGTCAGTTGGTAAGTACCTGGCAATTTCTCCCATTGATCCGAGGAGATATATTCAGCAAACAAGCCTTCTTTTAAGTTCATTCAGAACTGTCACTGAACCTAATTTCACCAAGCCTCCCATTCCATGGATAGAAGTGTTCAAAACAGTGATAAGAAACAGCTCAAGATACATGTACTGGATGTGTCATCACTGTACCTCCATGGTAAACATCCTGTTTACGACTCATGCGTTTGAAAAGCCCCACCCTGTCATTTAAACAGCACCATGCAGTTTAATTGTACAGACAAGGTACACCACATGCTTGAGGTAGTGAGCAGCAGAACAGCACTGCACATGTTGCAGAGGCACCTCTCTTACATTCCTGTTTTCCACATAAAATGGGAAGACTCTTCACCTCTGAAAATAGGGTGGGGGAAGAAGTGGCAGAACAAAATGACTACACCAAATTTATTTGTATCCACTGATGGCCTCTGCTGGACTAGCAGATCTGCAATAGAAGTGGCAGTTCATCAGATTTGGTAGCAACCAGCTCTCAGAAAGCAGGCGCTTTTAAGACTGAACTCCAAGACCTAGGTGTTGGAATCATCATCAGGCTGACATACAAGCCATGAGTTAATGTTTTCAACTAAGAGAAGTGCTGATTTGCTGGTGGATTATGGTGAGGTGATGAGGTGTATCAGGAATATAAACAAACATTCTTGCACCTTTTCTTGCCAGAATAATGTATGTGACTGTTCCATATAATACGAGAAATAATGTTTTAAAGTTCAATATTTCCTTATCCTAAATCTTCACTGTTATTTTGTATAATTTTTAAAACACACTGGCTCTATAAATAAAAGAAATAATCGCACCTGGGAAGCAATTCCCTCTGCCATTAGCATTTTGCCATGGGAACCAAAGTCTTTACACTATAGCTATTACAGGGCCTATTCATGCACTACTTCTCTCGTATTATCTTGCCTGTGGAAAGTGAGCTCATCATGAAAATGAAACATTTGGTCCTCGAGGGGAAACGCTGGCTGCTTCGTTGCTCTAGACCTGCTTGCTCGTTGCTACTCTAAATTGCAGTAGTTGACTTCTCTCTCCCCAACACCCCTAAGAAGTCCTGCCCCTGACCTTCCAGCCAAAAGTAGGATGTCACAAGAGCAACTGCAAAAAAATGGAGATACCAAATCCTACATGAGGGAAAAGAATGGAGGTTGAAGCTTACTCCAGGTTAAGGAAGAGGCTACGTGTCTAGGAGGTGAACAGCATCAAACATGCACTGGAAGCAGGTAGCTCTCCTCCTCTGCTGGAGAGAAAAAAAAAAAAGGAGAGGGGGTATGAAAATCCTCTCCTCCCAAATTATATTTAAGAGTTTGCAACATTCTATACTCTCTGATCTCCATTATTTTAACCGATAAATTTAGGCAGCACATTAGCCATCCTTATTTTTATGCTGTTAAGCTGTCCGATGTACTGTATTACCTACCTAGCAGAGGAAGTAAAGCAGGATAGTTGTAAGGCATCACAAAGAGGTTTACACAGGTTAAAGTAGTGCTTGCTTTTAAATACCCAAACGGATGGCCAAGTTCACTGTATTTTCCACTGTTACTCACAAATACCTGATAAAGAACATAAGAAACATTATATTTAAAACAAAAAACTTTCTAAAATGTTGCACATTTATCAGAATAAGTGCAATCTGATTTTCTACTCTTTTTAAAGGGGAGAAGGGGAAAACTGTAGAAAATTGCTGAGTCTGATTTTACCTGTATACCTACAACTGGACACGCATTTAGGCCTGGTCTACACTGGGGAAGAGGGGAGAGGGAGGTGAAATCCATCTAAGTTACACAGGTTGAGCTACGTGAACAACATAGCTGAAGTTGACGTACTTAGATCCACTTACCATGGTGAAGACACCGCGGTAAGTAGACAGCAGACGACGCTCCCCTGTTGACTCCGTCTGCACCTTTCGCCCTGGAGGAGTACCGGAGTCGACGGGAGAGCGCTTGGCGGTTGATATACTAGATGCAATAAATCGACCCCTGCTGGATCGATTGCTACCTGTCGATCCAGCCAGTAATGTACACATGCCCTTAGACTTGTAAATTATATACACAGAGATGTAAAGATACTTAATCATTTAGTCCATCCCATCAGGGTGGGATTGAACTCCAGAGCCTATTTTCTAGTGATTTGTTGACACTATATTTAACGGCTCTCAAGGGAAGTGATGGATGCTCCATTGCTGGACACTGTTTAACAGGCTATATCTGATCTCTGTTGCAGGTAGATTTTTCTAATATTTTGATTTATAAAGTTCTCCCTAAAACATATGCACAATTAATAAAAAGCCTGATTTTTCATTCTTCAATACATTGACACACACACTCAAACTAAGGAGATATTGCCAATTTGTAAACATGAAAGTTAAACACAGTATTAATCCTCAGAAGACTGATTATTAAGATATGCACTTCTCTTAAATTTGGAGGATGCCAATATTCTAGCGGTTAAACTTGTAACAATGGAGTGGAGTACTATTTTGAGAAATAGACATACACACATTATTTGGCAGCTAAGAAATTTGTGGCAATATACAGAAGCATAAGAAAGTACATTATAAATGGGACTATTTACTCTTACAGAGACACAATCAACAGAAATCACTTTTTTCTGCAGATTATTTGTCTACTAATGTTACAAGAAACACCTGATTGTTGTAAGTGAAAAAAAAAATTCCACTATTTTTCCAGGTTTTTTAAACATATGTGCATTTGACAGTATAGTTTGTTAAATATTTTCCACTGTAATTAGTCAGTTTCCCTTGTCTAAGTGGGTCTTTCACGCAACTCGGACAAGAAAAGCTGTTTGAATCTCTCTAGTTTATTTATTCACAAAATTTGTCAGAGGGACTGAGGGGCAGATGAGATATCCAAGCATGCTTTAAAGCCATTATTTGGAATTCACTGGATTGTAAATTGACTGCATTCCCTCAGTTTTTTTCCTACGCAACTGTATGGTTTGTTTTATTGTTGGTTACATTTCCAAAATTACTTTAACCTTTTATTTGTAAGTTAGAGATGTTAACATCTCTCTACACATCCATGCTGTTTCCAAATTCTTTCTGGATTCTTTCTAGGTAATGAAATGATCTCAAATTATCATAGTACCTCACGTATATTAAATGAATTCATCTTCACAACATATCCCTGTGAGGAAGGAGAACCCCATTTACAGAGGGGGAACTAAGGCAGAGAAATTAAGGACTTGTCTACGCTACAGAGGCTATAGTGGCATAGCTACAGCACTACAGCTATGCCGGATAACCCTGTAGCATAGATGCAGCCTACGTGAACACATGAGTTTTCCCTGTGCAACAGTCGCTAGGTCAACAAAAGGCATTCATCCGTGGATCTAGCTGCATCAACACCGAAGGCAAAGGCAGCATAGCTACAAGACTCAAGGTGCACCATAGCAATATCGTCCTAAACGCTAAGGCATGGTGTACACCAGTGTTTCTCAACTTTTTTATACCAGGGACTGGCTTACTGCCTTCCTGAACTGTGTCAAGGATCTCAGGGACTAGCGTCGGTCCACTCAGTGGCCACTGACAAACACTGGTCTGCAACAGGAACTTATGTTGACATAATTACATTGCTCAGGGGTGTGAAAAGTCCACACTCATGAGTGATGTCGTTATACCAACATAAGATTCTAGGTTTAGACAGTGCTATGTCAATGGGAGGGCTACTGCAACTCGGGGAGACAGAGCAGCACGCTGATGGGAATGGCTCTCCCATTGGCGTAGGTAGCCTCTTCACTAAGTGGTACAGCTGCGCCCGTGCAGTTGCATCGCTGCAGCACTGTTAAGTGTAGACAAGCCCTAAATGCAGACCAGGCCTAAGTGACTTGCCCCAGGCCACGCAGAAGAAGCCTGTGACAAAGCCAAGAATAGCACCAAGGCCTCCACAGGACCCAGTGCATTAAGCATAAGGTGTGAATTGGATGGGAGAAGTTAAAACCGCTACTTACCACACAGTACATTAGAATTTATGTCACTTAAATAACATCTAAGAGTTCTAATAGAACTCAATAATCTCTTCCTTTTCCAACATGCAAGTGGCAAGTTGCATTTCATCTGAGTGTGGAACCTGGGGGACACCTTTGCCACTGAGGGAGAGCTCAGTGGTTTGAGCATTGGCTGCTAAACCCAGGGTTGCGAGTTCAGTCCTTGAGGGGGCCATTTAGGTAACTGGGGTAAAAAAAGACTATGTGGGAATTGGTCCTGCTTTGAGCAGGGGGCCGGACTAGATGACCTCCTGAAGTCCCTTCCAACCCTGATATTCTAGAAATGAACTGATGAAGCCTGAGGTAGCATCACCTCTTCAAAGACTTTGAAAAATCTAGTCAGAATTGAGGAGATATGTAAAGATGCCTATTTCCTCAACTTGGCAGAACAGTGTAACATCAGACCTACCTCTTGCCTTCTTGCAGGTTTACGCAGATTAACATAGCACTGCCTGGGGATTCCTATTGACTTTATAATCATCAAATAAAGGCAAATACCTGCCAGCAGGCATGGGGGGACTTTCGTTCCAGGATGTACTGCGTTAAGGGCGAAGGTTCCAGTTCGTATTTGTCAAAAGGAAGCTTGTCTATTACCATTGGCTCACAGTCTACACAGGAGAACCTCACAACAGGATGAGCTGTGCGTGGCGGCTAAGAGGAAGAAGAAAAGATTCACGACTTAGAGTCCACCAACTGCCTGATGTTAAAGATAATCAGGTTAATTCTTTAATGAGTATCTGCTACCCAGAATTTTGCTTTTTTCTTTTATTTAATACAGCTCCAATCTAAGGTAATATTTTAAGAGTGTTCCACTTTTGATACATTCTTTTAAATAAATCAAATCAAGCTGTATTACTAAATGCAGATGAATAAAATCATATAGTAAACAAACAGTTGACATGTAGTAATGCAACCCCTCCCATACACACCCTTTATTCCTCACTAGCCTTCAACACTTAAAAAAAACAAACAAGTTAATCATCAAGTTTTGACAATAGCAGAAGGTTAAGTGCCTACCATGTGATCCAGATGAATCAAGATAATGGACTATTAACAAATCATTCACAAGTTATTGAACAACACTGGCACACAATTCCCTCCTAACCCACAAGGGGGAGAAAGGTAGTTAAAATTAAAATGTTTTAAATATTTCAAGTCCTAAATCCCAGTCAATCCACAAAGCGTGCAAATACATGATTTAAAGAAAACATGAAGTCTTTCTCTCAGCCTGCTGTTCACAGAAATCCATGTTTGAGAGCGTAGCCACTTGGCCAATACAATTGCTCAAAATGTTCCCTAGTGAGTGATTCCTGCCCCTCCTAGGAAAAACTAGCACCTTGAGCAAATAACACAAGTGCAGAAACATAACGTGCCCACTTAGAAATGATATATCTATGAAAAAAAGGCTGCTAGGTTAAGCCAATAACCAACAAAATGACAATGTTTCAGAAAAGAACAAGCACATGCTGCATATTCCCACGATTATCTAGAGAATGCAACTATTTGCTTTCTTCCCAGTCACAACTTTCCCTGCTAGGAAGAGAAGAATCATATACATGGAGAGCTGCTATGTACCAAGAAGAAGGAACATCAAAACTGCACATCTTCTAACCTCCCTTGTTGAGATAGTTTAAGACTCCATGGCTCTATTTTCTAGCCCCATTTTTTAAACGCTTTAAATAATTAGGTTCAAAGCATAATTTTGACTCAATATTTTGAAAACTTTATTTCCACTGTCGCAAAATGTATAGTTATTGAATTAAAGCCTGACTGATGCAATATTTAAGAACTATTAAAAGAACTAGCTTACTGAATGAAACATTTATTGCAATTAACTTTCCAAATCCAGAAGTGATGTGAGATGCAATTTCTAGACTTGTCACCAATCAGCATCACAGAGAGTCAATTCATTTTGTAGTGAAAGCCAGACCACAAGCAAGCCTGGGGTAAGAGACTAATTTACTGTTCATTTAAGAGCTCTCTAGCTGGTCAGGAGATGTGGAATCCTTTTCTTTAGTTTGTTTTACTTACCAGAGTTGGTGAATTCTGATCAGGCCAAAATGACTCTGGAATTGGCCAATGCCCAACAGGAACACCAGTTTTAGGGTTAGGTCGTACATAAATGAGTTTATGACAACTATGCCACGGTTGAGAAGCAAATGAATTGATGGGCCTGGATGAATCAACAAGTCCATCTAAAATTTAAACAAAGCAAAAAAAAATAAAATGAAAAATAAAAAGCTACATGGCACGCAGTCGCTTCCTAGGAAGTTCTCTTATTAACAACCAATGTCCCATTCCATTTGTTTCAAAGACATCAATGTGTGTCTTAACATCAAGGCTGAACACCTACATCAGTGTGTAAAATGGCATAATTTAAAGTCACTTTAAGAACATGTTTGCCCACATTCTACAGTCCTGCTCCAGTTACACAGAAATTCAACTAAGCGCAGCACTGCCTTCTCAGCAGACTACACAAAATTAAGTTTATTAAGTACTTGCTTTAAAAATGGTACAATATACAAGTCTAGAATCTCTAACACTGTCCTGGCAACAAAAACAGATCACTGACATTTTATAGTCTCACTGAAAGTGATAGAGTGTACAGGAAATAGTGTTAGTATTAGTTGAAATTAAATGGGAAAACTTCTCCAGGGAAAGACAAAAAATTTAGAGGTGTAAAATGTACCCTATGGGAATCGATTTCGTCTTAATTTTTAGCAGTCTGTTAAGTTCCTAACGCCTTATTAGTAAGTCATTTCACTCCTCTCCCTTCTCCATAGAAACGCAAGTTTAAAGGGTTTTGTATCAGTTAACGCATTATGGCCTATTACCTCATATACATTCCCCCATTTTTATTTTTCTTTTATTAAAACTGAAACAGTTCAAATAAACTCAGATTATTTCACAAAAGCTAGATATGGTTTTGGAACATGGCTTGATAAGATACAGGTGCATTGCTAAGCTTGCCAGCCTAGTTCCCAGCATTTGTCACAGGTATATGCTTTTGATTCACTTTGCTTCAGAAATGGTTGACTGGTATTACAGAACATGCCCTTCTGTTACAGATCAATTCACTTCTCCATTTTTTGTAGCGTGCAGTAAAACAATTTGAAGAGAACTAACACTGCTACATTTCCCCACCCCAGAAACTTCTGCTACTCTTGGTTTAGATTGAACTTCTTTGCTTCCTTGACGCATGCCAAGTCTGAGCTCTCTCAACACTTTTGTGCTATGCTGATATGTACAGTCTACTATTTTATAGCTTCGGATAAAAGAAAAAAAAACAAAAAACAATCCAGTTCATTCAGTTGCTTTCCCATACAAGAGCAACCTTGCAACTCCAGTGTCCAGACCTGCAGATGTCAGGGACTTTGCTTAGTGCCAGCTTGGACTGCATGGGATGCTAGGGGTAAGTCTAAAACATTTTCCCAAGTAGATGAAAAGTCACTATGAGGAAAGCAGGCAGGCAAACAGGAGAGAAAGGCAGGAGGGAAGAAAAGCTGGCTCAGAATGAAAGTAAGGGTGATAGATGATCATTGTAGAATGTATAAAGGATCCCCCAAAAGCAAAATACACTCTTGATTTTTTTGTTCTACTTGCATTCTCTAAGTGTCTTCAAGTCTGCTTTTAAGTGTATGATTTTCTGTGCATGTAAGTTGTAGAAAAAGAGAGTCTTCCTAAACAGGCCAAGGGATCAGTTTTCTCTTAATTTTAGGTGTCGAGTTCTGCAAGTCTGAACAAATTGCTCCATGATCAACAAATGTATTTTTTCCCCACACATTCTCTCCTGTCCTGGCACATAATTTTTCACTTGCACTTAGGAAAGAAAAGTTTTGACTGATCACAGTGTGATCAGTTTCAAGTAGCACAATGCCAAAAACGTTAAAAAAGACACTTTTACAGTGTATCAATTTAAAATCACGTCTGAAGTATGTTTTTTTTTTAAAGTTCACTATAGCAACTAAAAATGAATAGAATTACATTTTCTTTTCCCCCGTTCATTTTGTGCATTTGACAGCACATCTATAGTCAGTTTTACTGTTTCCCCATATATAGTCAGTTTCCTCTGTTTCCGAGGTTCACCCTACCAAACGTGGGGGGAGAGAAGCAATTAAAAACGGGAAAAAATGTGAAAGGTAAAGCCACAAAAGTTGGCAGGTGCAGCACCTGAAAGCCCTCTCTGCACCCACCTCCCCTCAAATTACTAGATTTCCAATAGGCAGTATCTCCAAGATGATTAAATTCTGTTGCTGTAACATACTGAAGAATCCTTAATGGTGATCCATGGTGTTAATCTTCAAGAACTGTAAATCCAGCAGGTGTCTTTTGCAGTTGTTTTCAAAGGCCTTGTCTACAGTAGGTAAAACAAAGGTGTATTTTTCACATATGCAACATATGTTAAAATACACCTTCCTTCCAGCGCAGACAGCCTGAGCGCACCAAGGGTTTGTCAACACCAGACATTTTGACCTCAAGTTTACTGACTGGCAATTATCTCTAACTAGTTCATGTGTTTCAAAAGGTTAGCATGTACACTCCCAAACATTTGCTTCAGGATACCTCTTGCTCTTTACCCTAAGCTGAGCCCAAGGGTAAAGCAAAATTGGAGGGGGGGAGACAAAGGGGAGGAGGAAGTAAATCCACATTAGCCTTTACAAATGTGCTGAAGACCTCAAGTTACTTGAAGCTGAATTAACTCTGGTAAAGCCTAGAGAAGACAAGCCCAAATAAAATTCACACACACAGCTCTATTTTTTTTTTAAACAAATAAAGTTCTTACAATAGATTGAGGTATTTAAAAACAACAGCTTTATATACTGTCACCCTATACTGCTTTGAAAATAAACATAGCATTCACAAGACTGGTGTGTATAATGCATCCAGGAGGCTTTCCAATTATTTCAACACAGTATAGTTATTAATGCCTCTACTATTTACTTCTGTTGATGAGAGACAAAAGCTTTCAAGCTTGCTGTATGTGGTACCAAGCTCCTCTTCAGCTGTGTGGCTCATAAGTTTGTCTCTCTCATCAACAGATGTTGGTTAAGTAAAAGATATTACCTCACCCACCTTGTCTCTCTAGTATCCTGGGATTGACATTTACAACTACACTGCAACCACTACTTAAAACAGGAATAAGTAGCAATGTTGGACATTTTCTATCTTTTTAGCTGTGGTTCCTCAGTCAACAAAATAAGCAATAAAGGCATTTCATTCCTAAAACAAGGAAAAATCTCAGATACCATACACATTAAGGAGCTACACTCATCTTACAATGCAACATAACAAAAACACTTGTACACAGATTACAGCTACGGAGATGAAAGTGAATAGTTACTGTACCTTCTCCAATGGGAGCTGGGTCTGGTCCTGATTTTTCAAAGTTAATAACAACACCACTCTGAACTTTTTGAACTAGAGATTCTAAACATTGGTTCAACATTCTTTGTGTCCGCACACAATAGGAGCGACCTATAAGTAAAAGAAGAGCAATACAGTAAAAGTCTGAAAATAAGTCACAGCAAACCTTAATTGTGTAAGTAAGGGAGGATACTGTTTATTATAAAAATAAAAGTTATAATATATGTCAAGGCTCTTTTCAACTTTACATGGAATCACCACTGCAGAGTTGCTGCTTTAGTGACAAACTCAAATCATCAACAGACATGGCACAATACTTCCACAGTGCAAATAATACAGACTGTGAAAGCCAAGTTGGTCTTTTCCATCCTGTGCATTATCACCAATAACATAGGCTTTGAAGGCCAAAAAAGCCTTCGGTGACAATGGTGCAAACTCATTGGTGCAGACCTCAATACTGTCGATGATGCTTCTGTTCATTCTTGTGTAATTCACTTCTTTTAGCTGCGTTAGCACCAGAGGGTTAATGAAATAAACATTTGTTATTACAGGACGCAGGTTTTACTGAATACGTAAGGAACAGATCTGATGAGTGACATGGTTTCATTTTTAGTCACTTTTCAAAGACGATGACCAGCCTTTTATAAAGAAAGGGGAAGGGATTACAAACCTTAAAGTGAAAAAAAGTGAAAAGCTGTCAGATTTAAAAGAGCCAGTATTTTTTAATTTTAAGATACTCTTGCAAGGTAGAAACCCAGACTCAGCAGTGCAATGCTAACATGTTGAACTGGCCAGGGCAGAGTCAGTATCCAACGTGAGAAAAATTAGATGCAAAATTACTTCTCTCCCTCTATCCCCCAAGAGCATCCCATTAAGACAACTTAGAGAGTAAGCCAAACTCCACATTGAAATCAAAGCAAAACAACATCCAACTACCTCCTGTCACTTCACACATCTGTGTGATTGCAGATTCATCAGTGGGTACGCTCCCTAGTTGCTCTGGTTCAACAGAAGAAGCTCCTGGCAAACGCAGCACTAGGGCAAACAGCCTTTGATCCCAACGAAATGGTTCTTTGGTTAGTTCACTGCCCGGTAGAGGAGAATTCAAAGGAAGATGAAGCTAATAAAGAAAGATTTGAAGAAAGCTTTAAGGGATCAGATGCTCATTTGAAGACATGTACCCAAACTAATCATCAAAATAATTGATAAACTGAAGGACCAGTTTTCTTCTCTATTAATCAGTGCTCTCAAAACTGTAGTCTGTGAACTCCCAGTGACTATGGAACTAAGCAGTGGGACATCGGGAGAGAAACTGGTCCACCTTTCTTAAAAAGTGGTCTTCAGAATGAAGCTGAATTACCACCAATATAAATCTAATTCATAATTATTTTAGCACACACTGCCAAGATGAAAGTTAGTGTTCCCCTGTAGCCATTTTAAAAAGTAAAACAAATACAAAAGTCTTACCTCCTCTTGAACACCCGCAGTATGTGTCAATTTGTTTCCATCTGTGATGGTAATTAAAATAGATGGCTCTAAAAAGAACGGGTTCCTCCCCTAGAGAAAGAATTAAAACATGTAAAACAGTAACAAATAATATTTAATTCCATACGTCAGTTAAACTTGTGTTGCTCTGTAAATGTACTCATCAATTTACAGCACTGAAAACACGGTATCTGCCTTTAAGAACTTAAAATGCCAAACAAACAATCCTTATAAAAGCTTGAGATGATGTTAAATCTGTGGACACGCAGAATTCCACAACTGACATGACACTGCACATCAGAGCCACTCAGAACTTCAGACTGACCACAAGTGTAGAACTTAGACCCCCGGCCCATAAAGTCACAGTTTGCTATCACTTAAGCAAAAGGTGAGTGTTAGGAGTAGACCCCGATGACACTACATAGCAGCAGTACATCTATATTCTAGCTGGCTCTCCTTGCAGGAGAAAATAAAAAGATCAGTATACTGCCAAATACATTCAGGAGACTTAACAGTGGGGAAAATTAAACATCTTTCAAACTGAGTTTAAAAAAAAGATGGTATTTTAATGAATTATGTTACCATACAGGGCTGTTGCATCTTACACTGGGGTTACGTTCCGCAGTCAACGCATAAAGCGAAAATCGCGCATAGTCAAAATTACATTGAGTGTAATGTCGGGTGGAATCACCCACATAACAGGTACAGTATTAAAATTGTTATTTCTCTTTTTTGTTTTTGCCGACCGCGTAAAGCTGAAATCATGTTAAATGCACTAAGACGCGACAGACCTGTAATGAGAAGGCAAACGTAAGACAGAGTTTGAAATAGTTAGTTGATAAATGCCTACAATTTTTAAGATTCCAGGTGTGTGTACATGCACACACAATATGCACTGAACACAAATATACACAACATCTTTCCATGTGGCTTAGTGTGTGACATGAGAACTAGAGTTTTAAAAATTAAATCTATACTTATATAATCTATTTGAAGTTTATGAAGATTGATTGTACATAACACAAGAACTAGCGGTCAACCTATAAAATGAATAGGCAACAGATTTAAAACAAACAAAAGGAAGTACTTCTTCACACAATGCACAACCTGTGGAATTCGTTGACAATGGATGTTGTGAAGGCCACAACTATAACAGGGTTCAAAAAATAACTACATTTGTTCATGAAAGATAGATCCATCAATGGCCATTAGCCAGGATGGTCAAGGATGCAAACCCATGCTCTGAATGGCCCTAGCTTGTTTGCCAGAAGCTGGGCATGGACGACAGGGGATAGATCACTCAGTGATTACCTGTTCTGTTCATTCCCTCTGAAGCACCTGGCATTGACTATTGTCAGCAGACAGGATACTGGGCTAGATGGACCATTGTTCTGACCCAGTCTGGTCATTCTTATGTTCTTATTAAAAAGAACCTGACCATTTTACTATAACCAGTTCAAAGCAGCCCCCTCATTTTACTCATACTCCATCAATCCCCTCACTCCAGATATTTAACAATATCCACAAAGCAGCAATTGTTACAAAGAGTGTTTGATACAACATGAAGAAAGAACAAACATTTGTTACCTGTCCATAATTGTCTATTCCAGATACTAATCTATTGAGATTTAACAAGTCAAACGAGGATCTGAGAGCCTGCCCGAGGGTAGTCAATCCTGAAGCTTGCAGGTTTTTCAGTTCATTCATGAATGTTGCATGATTTTCCTTCCATCCAGCCTGTTATGTAGTAATATAGAGAGACAAAAGACAGTGTATTGGTCATTTTAGTAGTGATCCAGCAAACATCAACTGCAGGGTCTGATTATCACCTTTCATCTCAGAGGCAGATTATATTTCTCATTAGCAGGTAGATGCTGTTGTGCTTGTATGATACATACATTTGAAATATATATATATATATATATATAAATAAAAAAATAATAAAAAAAACCCAGAGGAGCCACACAAGTATCTTCCCACATAACTGCAATGTGTACAGAACACGAAGTACACAGTAGAAGACTGACAAGCTACACACAGTATTAAGTTTTTGAAACAATGACTATGTCTATTTAGCGCTTTTTATGAAAGATGCAGCAAAGCAGAAGTGACTAATGAAACTATTTGGGTACTTCCATGAGAATGAGAATATTTGATTTAAAAGGTGTGTCCAATGAATGGCATTTAGAAATTAAACATGAATACCTAAGGCACGGGTCAGCAATCTGCAGCACATGTGCCAAAGACGGCATGCGAGCTGATGTTTAATGGCACGCTGCTCCCTGCCAGGGTCCCAGCCCCACTCAGCCCCCCCCCCACCTACTGCTCTCTCCTGCGGGGGCAGGAGGCAGAAGCTTGGTCCTGCCAGCAGCCAAGCTCCTGCCTCCCCCGCTTCTTGCCCCAGTGTGCTGCCTTCCTGTGCCTCCCCCTCTCCTTCCCTGCGCCAATCAGCTGATCGCCCTTGTGAGGGGGAAGGGGAGTGGAGTCGCAGTGCGCGTGCTGCTCCGGGGAGGAGGCAGAGAAGAGGTGAGGATGGCCAGGGCCCTGGGGAAAGGGGTGGAATCGGGCATATCCCCTCCAGCCCCTGCCGTGAGCCACTCATGGCAGGGGGCTAGGAGCACACCCACGAGCCAAGCACCCCCGCCTTCTGCCCTGAGCCCTGCACCCCCCCCCACCCACACACACTCCGCCCTCTGTCCTGACCCCTCCACCCCTCACAACCCCAGCCCTGACTCCTGCACCCCCCCACACACCTCCAGCCCCCGTTCTGACTCCTGCACTTGCACACATACCCAGCCCCCTCACATCCCATGCCCGGACTCTTACACTCCCCCACATCCCCACCCCGAGCACCAAACAGGAGCTCCTGCACCCACACACCCCCACATTCCCACCTGCACCCCCAGTCTGGTGTCCCAGCCACTGGCCCCGCTCAGCCCGCTGGCAGTCTGGGGTCCTGGCTGCCGGCCTCTTGCCAGCCAGGGTCCCACAGGCCCCGTTCAGCCTGCTGCTGAACTAGGTGAACGAAACCCCAGGCTCCCAGCAGGCTGAATGGGCCGGCGGCGTAAGATCAGCATTTTAATTCATTTTTAAATTAAGCTTCTTAAACATTTTGAAAACCTTGTTTACTTTACGTACAACAATAGATTAGTTATATAATATAGACTTATAGAGAGAGACCTTCTAAAAACATTAAAATGTATTACTGGCACGTGAAACTTTAAGTTAGAGTAAGTGAAGACTCGGCACACCACTTCTGAAAGGTTGCCGACCCATGACCTAAGGCATGGTGGTGAATGAAGGAGCTGCAGGGAGAGCACAAGGAGCTGCTGTTGTGGTGCTCGGCAACTCCTCCCCAAACCAGCCTTACCCAGGGCTAGAAAAACATGTAATATGTGCTCAAGGGCTAGTAGAAGGCGAAAGATACCAGAATCCCACATTCCTGCTCCCAGCTCAGTGCCCACCCTGGCCCCAGAACTAGAAAGACATTAAGACAGCTGTGTACCATTAATTGGGGACTTTTAAAAAAAACTGTATAATCAGCCAACTTAGAGAAGTTTCACAAATGCGACTCACTATATTTCCTCACTTTTCTTGTACTTCCTTTCCCTCCTGGCTTCACTCCATTTATGTTCATATACAGATCATGCCTCTTTTTATGCTTTCCTCAACTCTCTTCCTCCACACCCATATTACATATTTGTAAAAACACGCTTTTTTCCTACCCTAGTTTCTCTGCATCCTACCTTGTAATACTTTCTTTTGTCACTACTTCCTTGCTGCTGGAAGCTGGCTCAGATTCCTACCAGGTTGTTGCCTGGAACCCTTCTGTCTCTTTAGCAGACAGACACTTGCTACTTAAAGAAGGACAGTTGCATGGTCCCAATCCCTCCCCCACTGCTGGAAGGGAGACGTGACATGCTGTCTTGTCCTCTGCATCCCAGAGACTCCCGACTGCTGCAATGGGGAGTACAGAACATCTCTCCAACATTTACAGTTCACTCCCTCAGCTACCTGGCTGCTGCAAGGAGGCAGGTGTGTGCATGTTTAAGTGTTATTCCACCCCTTACCTCCAAACCTCAGTTCTGAGTCCTCGACCAATCCCTGCCAATCCCTGCCTCTGCTACTGCTCAGAACTTACCTGAGCAGCAGCCGAGTAAAACTAACTCAATTCTTGTTAGTTTTGCTAATGCCTATCTAACAGAGCACTGGGCCTTAGAAGGCATGCTTGTGTCCCATTGCACCTGTCACTGCCCTCTGAAACTTCAAGCTGTGGTTGTAGGCCATATGCCTGCTCCTAGTCACCTGTTTTACAGGGATTTGCATAGAAGGCTTCCTGTCTCTTTAGGCAGGGGAGTACCTGACAGGGGGGTGGTGGAGGGGAATTTCTGAAGCTATCACTTAGAAGGCCAGAGTGGGAGATAGCTGCAAGTGCTGACTGGCAGGAAGACTTAGCTGAAGAGGATTGTAAAGCTCTAGGAGAAGAGCTGTAAGGACTGGGAAATCTTGGTGATAAGGACTAAGGCAAGAAATAAGTTTCATTTAAGATTTTAACTAACACTGAAGTCCTGGCCATCTGTCCTCTTTCAGCAAAGGAGGTGCCAAATTCCAACAAGGGCATTTACACTCTGTCTTAAGTCAGTCCTTACTGCAGGTTGAATGAAATATTCTTCACTTCCTGCTGCTTTCAATGAAGCGAAGTCTAGTTTGGGTATCTGTTTGTAGAGCACTCTGGAGAAAAGAGCAAATATTTTTATAAGCAGTAACCATGTTCTCAGATCTTTATCTGTTCTATCTCCAGCCATAACAGGAAGAGTAAAGAATTAAGTTTCTTCCTTAGCTTTAAATGCAAGATCTATTTAGATGAAAGATGCTATGTGTAAATTTAAAAAAAAAAGTCACTAATTTCTTTAGAGAAGTGGCTCTGAACCAGGGGTACGCATACCACTGGGGGACAGTGATCTTCCGAGGGTACATCACCTCCTCTAAATATTAGCCTCGCTTTGCAACGGGCAACATGAAGAGCACTAGCAAAGTCAGTACAAACTAAAATTTCATACTATTACTTGTTTATATGGCTCTATACACTATATTAGTGTTTCTCAACCTGGGGGCGGGGGTCACAATTTATTTTACAATTATAGATAAATAATTAAAAATGAGAAAATAAGCAACTTTTCAGTAATATTGTGCTGTAACACCTTTGTATTTTTCTGTCTGATTTTGTAAGCAAGTTTGTAAGTGAAGTGAAACTTGTGGTATGCAAGACAAATCAGCCTCCTGAAAGGGGTAAAGTAATGTGAAAAGTTTGAGAACTACTGCTTCAGAGTAATTCTATGTTGCGTTAGAGGGAATGAGTTACACACAATATGCGGGACATATTTTTAAAGAGGTGACAGCATACATGGACATAACATTCTCCTCGCCCTGAATATATCTTAAAATCCAGATAAAAATATTCTTCCACACCCCTATTGGGAAAATGAGGTGAAGGAAATGGAGGGAATCTAGATTACTCAGGAGATTATATATACTGAGGGCAATTCTTTATTTCTATTTAGTCAGCAATTTGAATCCAGGTCAGCTTGGTAGTATCCAAGAATTAGTATCATAAAATGGCTATATGAAACGAGTTAGACTTCCAGTCAGTTGTCCACAGCACAGCTAAAGCCTAGAGTCTCAAAAAGGGTTAGACTTGAACAGAGAAAGAGCCTTAGCTACTGTGGCATGGTTAACAGTAGTTCCCCAGAACAGAAACTGGGGCACTTTAGCAGGCCAACACAGGGAAGCTTACCAGCCTGTGAAGTACCCATTCTGCAGAGAAAAGTTATCTGCAGGAGTCAGTCTCACACTGTGTACAAGTGCCAGCTTTCATTTTAAAACCCAATTTAAAAACCCACATGTAGTGGACGGTGTTTGGTCTTGCATTCATATGGCTTCTTTTCTAAAATAAAACAGAAGCCACGTGAAGTTGAGGTATACAAAAGTCTGATTAGTTTGGGTTGTTTGTTTTGTTTTTAAAAAGAGACAGAAGCCTAAAAAACTCACTTGTTTTACCCCTTAAATATATATGAAAAAAAGTGTTTAAAAAAAAAATGAAGTTTGGGACTCTCCCTCCCCCCCGAAAACAAGCTGCTGTTATGAAACAGATTCTTCTCCCTCTTCCCTCTCCTCCCCCCAAAATATGCCAGGCACTGCAGCCTAGGGGAGTCTCTGAAACTTGCATCAGTGATTTTGGTAACAAACTTCCCTGCCCCTCAACTCTACCCAGCCACCCTCCCAATGACATGTTCCGTGGCCTATTATTGGACAGATGCATTGACAAACTTGTAGATTGTGAGGTGTCTTAAAAAAAAAGCAGCCAGAGCTAAGTACCAGAGCTTTTGGTACAGAGCTGACTGCAACAGAAATTTCATCCTTTCAGGCTGAAGACAGGCTCATTTCCAGACTTCAGGGCCTCCCAAAGGTGTTTATGTTCTGAGGCAAGATAAGTGTTGCAAATGATCTTAAAAAGTGTCAGGCAATTCCCCGACAGATGTTATTATCCCACCTGCTGTTCTTTGAAGCAGAAATCTCCAGTGGCAGGACACCTGATTGTGTGCTTTAAAATGCTAGATTAGAAGCCCTATGAGTACGGGCAGGGGCTATGCATCTTCTCTGATCTCTTCAAAGGAAGGCTGTTTTTTGAGTGGTAGGACAGCAAAAAGCTCAGAGAAAGACCAAGGCTAAGAGCTTTCAGACCTATTCTGAACTGCTTGCATCTTGAGAGCCATCATTCAGTGCCCCAGAAGTGGAGGGAGAGTACGAACTGGGTACAGGTTCCCAACCTCAGCAATGCAGACAGCCCTCCTGCAGATAGTCTAATAATCAGCTAGAAGAATCCCCATCTTTCAAAAACCCTCATTTTGTTGCCTCTAAACAAGTTTTTTTCCACCCTGAATCTTGGCAGTGGGTTTTTTTGGGCCAGCTCCAGGTCTTTTGACTTAACTGAACAATGACAAAGGACCTCTGAATCCTCTTAACTCTTCAGTACAACTGCAGAGCGCCTGCCAAATGAGCTAAATTTCTTGGTAGTAAACCAGGTCCCAGCCTCAACTCAAGACGTGTTTTCTGAGGGTTCCTGATCTCCTTTAACATATAGATTGGGAAAGTGACAGAATACACACTTATGGAAGCATAATTCTTCCATGTCTTAACTTTCAAATGATCTTGAGAGCATACCTGGATTTCCTCCAGTACATTAACTGGATGTCTTGTATATTTCTTTTTGTAATAAGCCATTCTATAAGGCTATTCCATGTGAGTGCAGGGGGCAGGGAATACAGGACATCCCTAACTCCACACCTTGTTTAAATAAATGCCTGTGGAAGTAAAAGTAGCATTTTCTGTCAATTAGTGCAAGGCTTGCTTGGAGGACATTAAAAAAATATCCAAGTGAATAGTACAAAAATCACTTCTGTGATACGGTTCTCCTGATGACTCTGACCTAAGAATGTATCACTAAAAAATGACAGGGGCATTCAGAGTACTCCAGGAGTTGAAACTGGATCTGGGATTGAGGATTTCTATATTCTTGCTCTTCCTCCCCCTCAATACACTGTTAAAAGAATCCTGCAGAATTATTCAGCGTAATCATTTCTGTGCTCTTGTGTCAGCAGCAGCCCTTCAAAAGTGGTTAGGATTATAAATTGCTGCCTTGGAAAATGCTACTGTGAGGGAATACTGTGAGTATTTTCATCTGCTGGTAGGAATACTATCGAATGAAAGGGAGCTGGAGATGCAAGCACTGAAACAAGAAGAGTTAAAGAGGCTATGTATGCAAATAGACAAGAATAAAGTCAAAACTACAGAGCAGTTATATTTTGGATTCCTTACACATAAGTTCCAGTTGTGAGACTTCAGTTTTTTCAGGTCTTCAAGTACCAAATTCCTAGTGGATCATTTTTATGCACAGAATTTGTTAACACTGAGTAGACTACACCATGGCAAATAAACCGAAGTGTCAATTTGCCATTACTTGAGAGTTCAGAGGAAAAACTAAAGAGAACTGAATTTTAATGGGATGACCTTCTGGTGAATATGAAGGTCTAATGAGGTATTTATACTGTACCTGCTTTTCTGGGCATTTGTGAGAATCATACACCTGCAGCCCCAAGCCATGATTGGGCAAAAGGGATGCCAATCAGCCCTCTGTGACACTAAACAGAACTTTTAAATATCATCCTCTGGAATCCTGAAATTTGTCTTGTGAAATACAATTCTTCAATCAAAGACATCTGGTGGCACTGCACAACTATTCTGTTTCCTTCCAGACAAAAGCTGGAGAGAATTGCCAAGCAAAGAGAGAGGGTCCACCAGCTAAGTGAATAAAAATAAAGTAGCAGAACTACGCAGTACAGGAAAGATTAGAAATTAAAGAGTCAGTTAAGTTTAAATAAATAATTTTCCCAGCTATTAAAACTAAGGTAACTGGTGCAGAATTCAGTTGAGAGGCTTGGGGATCTTCAAAACAAATGTCTGAATAAAAAACAACCATCACTACCACTACCACCACCACCACCAGGAGGTTTTCCTAGTTGGTCTCTTCAAGTTTGGACAAAAAGCACCACTCTCATACAAGTATCAGAGGGGTAGCCGTGTTAGTCTGGATCTGTAAAAGCAGCAAAGAGTCCTGTGGCGCCTTATAGACTAACAGACGTTTTGGAGCATGAGCTTTCGTGGGTGAATACCCACTTCGTCAGATGCATGTAGCGGAAATTTCCAGGGGCAGGTATATATATGCAGGCAAGCTAGAGATAATGAGGTAGTTCAATCAGGGAGGATGAGGCAAGAGTATCAAAATGCAAGAGAATAATGAGCAGACAAAGTCCCTGGATTTTAGATATGTACAGAACAGGATGGACTGATTTATATCAAAGCCATTTAAAAAACCAGGTGGAAGAACTTGATTTAAACAATTGATTTTAATCAATTTTCCTACCATTTGAACACTTCAGTTATTTTCTAACAAAAGGTGCACTTCGATTGGTTGATATAACCATTAAAACATGTTGATTTACAACTAAATAGAGCCTTTACACTAGATCTGGTACATCTTTTTGCTACCTGGCAGGGTGCACTAACTATATACATTTATTTAAACAATTAAGTAACTCAATATTTTCAGATTCTTGTTAATTGTACATTTTAGTATGCTGGAAAATGGTGAATGACATGCTTTTTTACTAGATTACTCACTTTTTGCTCATGATTAATGCAGCGTGACACAAAAGGATGGTAACTGGAATTTAAATATATGAAACAGCACATACATTTATTTTTAATGAAAGAAAACAACCTTACATGTTCAGCTGCAGCTCTTTTCACACCCCGACCAAGGTAGCTAGGGTAACTTAAGTTTTAGGTCTAGACCAGCCCAAAGATACGAGAAAGCACCAACAATGGATCATAGAATTGCATGATAAAACTACACTGTTTATTCTACCTTCCACTGGATTGCTTAGGATTGATCCAGTCCTACTCTCTCAATTTAGAGCCTATTTCTAAAATCAGTTCTTTGACACTACACAAAGATCTCCTTCAAGTTATCAGGCAATTTAATTTTGGGGTGCCAAACATCCTGCCAATGCTGGGGGATGTGACGGAGATCCTCAAACCTGAGCCATTCTTTTTGGGTGACAGATCTGAGGAACTGTCCCAAATTGAGGTGTCATTAGAGGATGTTTTGCAACAAGCCGATAAACTAAACAGTAATAAGTCTCCAGGACCTAATGGTATTCACCCAAGAGTTCTAAAGGAATTCAAATGTGAAATTGTAGTACTAACTGTCATCTGTAACCTATCATTTAAATCAGCTTCTGTCCCAAATGACTGGAGGATAGCTAATGTGATGCCAATTTTTAAAAAGAGCTCCAGTGCTGACCCTGGCAACTACAGGCCAGTAAACCTCACTTCAGTACCGGGCAAATTGGTTGAAACTATTGTAAAGAACAAAACTGTCAGACACAGATGAACATAATTTGTTGGGAAATAGTCAATATGGTTTTTGTAAAGGGAAATCATGCCTCACCCATCTACTAGAATTCTCTGAGGGGAGTCAACAAGCATGCAGACAAAGGAGATCCAGTGAATATAGTGTATTTAGATTTTCAGAAAGCCTTTGACAAGGTCCCTCACCAAAGGCTCTTAAGCAAAATAAGCCATCATGGGATAAGAGGGAAGGTTCTCTCATGGATTGATAACTGGTTAAAAGATACAAAACAAAGGGTAGGAATAAACGGTCAGTTTTCAGAATGGAGAGAGGTAAATAGCGGTGTCCCCCAAGGATCTGTACTGGGATCAGCCCTATCTAACATTCATAATGATTTGGAAAAAGGGATAAACAGTGAGGTGGCAAAATTTGCAGCTGATACAAAACTACTCAAGATAGTCTGCCTGGGACTTAACTGCGAAGAGCTCCAAAAGGATCTCTCAAAATGGGGTGACTGGGCAACAAAATGGCAGATGAAATTTAATGTTGATAAATGCAAAGTAATGCACATTGGGAAACATAATCCTAACTATACATATACAATTATGGGGTCTAAATTAGCAGTTACCACTCAAGAAAGATCTTGGAGTCATTGTGGATAGTTCTCTGAAAACATCCACTCAATGTGCAGCGGCAGTCAAAAAAGCAAACAGAATGTTGAGAACTATCAAGAAAGAGATAGATAATAAGACAGAAAATACCATATTGCCTCTATATAAATCCATGGTACGTCCACACCTTGAATACTGCGTGCAGATGTGGTCACCCCATCTCAAAAGATATATTGGTATTGGAAAATGGTCAAAAAAAGGCAAAGAAAATGATTAGGGGTATAGAATGGCTTCCATATGAGGAGAGATTAATAAGACTGGGACTTTTCAGTTTGGAAAAGAGATGACTAAGGGGGATATGATAGAGGTCTATAAAATTATGAGTGGTATAGAGAAAGTAAATAAGGAAATGTTATTTACTCCTTCTCATAATACAAGAACAAGGGGCCACCAAATGAAATTAATAGGTAGCAGGTTTAAAACAAACACAAGAACGTATTTTTTCACGCAACACACTGTCAACCTCTGGAACTCCTTGCCAGAGGGTGTTATGAAAGCCAATACTATAATGGGGTTCAAAAGGGAGCTAGATAGGTCCATCAATGGCTATCAGCCAGGATGGGGAGGGATGGTGTCCCTAGCCTCTGTTTGCCAGAAGCTGGGGATTGGGTGACAGGGCATGGATTGCTTTATGATAACCTGTCTGTTCATTCCCTTTGGGGCACCTGCCATTGGCTACTGTCAGAGGACAGGATACTAGGCTTGATGGAGCTTTGGTCCAACCCACTATGGCCGTTCTTATGTCACCTTTTTTACTCAGCCTGTGTGCTTCAGACAGGCCAGCATTTGAAAAACTCAACAGCCAGGAGAGCAGCACTCACCAAACTGGCGTGCTAATGGTGAACAAGCAATTCTGAGCCCTAAACACTGAAACCTAAATCCACCCACCATTCCTTAGAACAAAAGTTTAGACAGTGATCTAGTGTGTCTTTGAATTGTCTCTTAAAATTGACTTTCAAAAGCAGCAAAAAATAATAAGAGTTCCTTTTCAGTTTAAACACATTAGGTAAGTTTTTAAGTTATATATCTGGCCAAAGAGAAATGGCTACGGGCTTCCCAAAAATATTGGCTGGCTTGTAGTGATCTTCATTGCTAAACCAGTCTTGGAGAAGCACCTCTCTAGAGATGTGCATATACTCCTTCTCTGAGACTACATACCATCTGGAAGCACTGCACAATGTTTAAATTTTAATGCATCAAAAGTGTAGTAAATTCACAGATTGAAATAATTTGCTCTAAACTCCAAAAAGTATTCATACACATAATAAAAAGGTTTCCAGAATAGTCATTTGCTCTAAAAATTGCCATAGAGAAAGTCAAGATAAACAAACAGTTTGCCTATGCAACTATAGTCTTGTAGATACAGGAAGTATTTCAATTTCAACATTCTACTTTTCACTACTCCTGAGGTCTTGTGTTTTGTTAGGCATTCAACTTTGACTTAATTTCACTATCCCGTCAGTTTCAGCTTTGGATTCCCATCCAATAGCATGTTATTGCTTTTAATTCCAACATAGTAGAGGATTTAAATAAAAATTAGGGCTGTCAATTAGCCGCAGTTAACTCACATGCTTAACTCAAAAAAATTAATCACAATTAATGCAGTTTTAATCACACTGTTAAACAACAGGACTACCAACGGAAATTTATTGAAGACTTTGGAAGTTTTTCTACATTTTCATATATATTGTATTCTGTATTGTAATTGAAATCAAAGTGTATATTTTTTATTACAAATATATGCACTGTAAAAATGATTAAAAAATCCTTTTTTCAGTTCACCTCAGACAAGTACTGAAGTGCAATCTCTGTCATGAAAGTGCAACTTACAAATGTAGATTTTTTTTTTGTTACATAACTGCACTCAAAACAAAACAATGTAAAACTTCAGCGCCTACAAGTCCACTCAGTCCTATTTCTGTTCAGGCAATTGCTATTACAAACAAGCTTGTTTACATTTACAGGAGATAATGCTGCCTTCATCTTACTTATGTCACCAGAAAAATTGGTTTTTTTACAGTGCAAATACTTGTAAGCAAAAATAAATATCAAGTGACCACTGTAGACTTTGTGTTCTGTGTTGTAATAGAAATCAATATATTTGAAAACGTAGAAAACATCCAAAAAACATTTAAATGGTATTTGATTAATTTTTTTAATTGCATGATTTTTTCAATTGTTTGACAGCCTTAATAAAAATATTTAGCAATCGTTGCATTTCTATGGTGCTTTCAAATAACTGAAAGCAACCTTCTTTCATTGAAAACATTTCTATTAGTATTAAGAATTGCAAGATCTCTTCTCCCTTCTGTTCCAAAAACAGACAAGAGAAGCATAAACCACTTGAATAGTTCTTTAAAAACCTCTCCGCACATTGCCCTTTCAACCCAACCAAATTTGAGGGCATTCTCAAAGAGAGGCAGCGAACCAGTTCAACACACCAGGGATCGTACCAAAGAGGAAGTCCCAGACACCTGTCCTTTCCTTCCCTCTCAGCACCAACTCCTTTCATTTTCAAACTCCTCCCATACAATCTTTATATTCTTTGAACTGACAAAGTGGGCATTCATCCACGAAAGCTCATGCTCCAATATGTCTGTTAGTCTACAAGGTGCCACAGGACTCTTTGCTGCTTTTACATTCTTTGACTCACATGATACAGAACCCAAGAACTTAGCTTGAATTTTTCCACCATAGAAAGCTCTGCCTCACCACTGTCCTTCCTCCAAAAATGGAGATGGAAACTCTTTAAATAATTTCAATTTTTTTTAAAAAGGGCGCTGTCTGTGGAACGACTGATGCAGTTTCCTATCTACAAAATTATGGTTATAAATAAGAAGAAAAAGCAGAGCAAGTCTGGCTTTTAAGTCATTCTTTCTTGACTAGGTGAAGAGAACAAGATCAAAAGCAGTGCTTAATACAGAGTGCATAAATACTGGTTACTGTGATTGATAGCCTGCCAATAAGTTCTTTTTTTCATGCTGATTGTTTTTCTTAATTCTGTTTTACTGTTTTTCATGACATTTCATGACACACAATATACAACCAGCTCTGGCTACTACAGCCACCTAAACCCTGCTCTTGTGTGTAAAAACAGCAGTACACATGGTCCTTTTCAGAGGGATCTATGGCATTAAGATACAGGTACAAAACATGTAAAATTTTAATTTCCATTAAATTTAAATTTAATGGAGTTAAATGTGCTGATCTATTTGTAAAAGCCACCTCTTATGCAATACTGAAATACAAGTTGTATTAGCCAAATCCTAATGATTGCTTCACAACTTGTTTTTCTAATTCATCTAAATATTTATTTCCCTGCATTAAAGTTAATTCTCAAATGTACTGATTGACACCTATAAATCTGCTAGTAAAAAGCTTCTGATTATCAGATCAAACTGTAAAATGCAAGCTTGAATCACAGCTTAATGTAAACTGCAGGCATTCAGAGTAGAACAACACTGTCTGCACCAAGGAAAGCAGAACAGAGATACCATATGAATGCCCAAGGTTTTTTTTATAATATATGTATGTATGAAAATACTATATTCAAATGTAACTCTGAGGCAAGTAAAATAATCAATACCATCAAAGAGCAAACTGCCAGCAAGACAGGCCTAGTTACCTGTTGAATAGCTGTATTTTTAAATAACTGATATCCAGGGTTTAATCTGCAATATTTTAGACATTTGGATGGCTATGATCAAAAGCACCATTTTTATTTTTATTTTTGCTGCAGCAACAAGGCCATCACATATGCTTAAATAAGTGAAAGAATATAAACCATCATAACCCACCATTTCAAAATGTATCAGTATTTAAACAAAGAACCCAAAACTATCCAGAATTTGTTCCACTTAGTAAACAAGTAACCATATCAGTATGGTTTTGAAGTAGTTTGAGATTTTACAGTATCTACTTTAATTCTGTATTTAAACCAGCTATGTGTTTTATGTAGTAATTTATGAAGATGGATTATATGGACACCGTAGTTTAGAAATAGTAGGTACTTTTGGATTATAAACTTCAATAAGTAAAGTACACTCCCAACAGTGCAAATAACATTCAAGGACCAAAATCTTTAACTAAGTCAAGGTTAACCAACAGTGCCTTGTACACTTCCAGAATACCAAGCGTACTGAGTTTTTGGGCAGTGAATTCCCTCTGTCTCCCTCCCCCACGCTTTTTTTTTTTTTTTTTGGAGGAAGCGGTGAGTCAGGGTTACACATGATTGAGACACACCAGGAACCTTTCTGAGATCACCTCATTGCCACTCAGGAAGCAGCTCTACACTTCTCCTGGCCCCTCCATTCCTCAAGCTGGACTGGAGGGATGAAGGAAGGTAAGTGGTAACTGATGGGCTACAAGAAGCATATCTACCAGCTGGAAGCATCAAGAGGAAATGGAGGAGAGCCCCATACTCCACTTTAGGGTCTGGTGCAGGGGGAAGGTGCTTGGCACAACCCATAGCATGAGACTGCAGACGTATGAACTCAGTAGGTATTCTCCTCCCCTTCTCTTTCAAAGTCCACCTCAGCCCCTGTTACGGAAAACCAATTTTCAAAATTCTGTAATGTGACGGACCATAACTGAGAATCCCTTGCCCAGCTGACTCCAACTTGCACCACTAATTTTACCCCTGTGCAAAAACATGTTATAAGAAACGATTTTGAAGATTTTGGGGGGAGGAATAGTTGTATCTCAGGAACCCCTTGCTCAAATAAGGACCACTAACCTACCCCAGATCCTCATGAGGCACAGAAATTGTCAGGTTAATCCAGGAAGCATGTGGACTTCACAGCACTTGGAAAAGTCAGCTGTTAAACAGTAAGAGTCTCACCTTAACTACACAGGTGCTACTACCCCACTATAATACGGCGATAAATGTTGGTCAGTTCCACTGAAAACCAACAATATTGTTAAACTGTAGCTCTTTGCTTATACTAAAAATCTAACAAAGTCATTAGGCAACAATTTAAAAAAAACCAAACAAATACTGCAATCGTTATACATGGTTTTGTTTAAAGCTTAACAGCACCTCTAAAAGAGTTGCTAAAATTAACTTCAAGTCCCTTTATCTTTAACAGTAAACATAAGGAAAATACTTTCTTTACACCCTATACGTGAATAGAATTGTTTAATATCACTTCTTGTAGAAAGTTCACATTAGAGAACTAAGCCTATAACAGCATTAAAAGCAGAAAAGCACAAGGCAACTGAGTAAGAATCTGCTCACCTCAATACTCTCTGGTTAGTGGTTTTTTTTAGCTAAACAGCAATGTACAACATTCTAATATCTTGTTTTGTGGCCAATTTAAAAACAAATTTAAAAATCAATATTTGAAAGAAAAATGTAGATGCTCAGTTTGAAATTCAAACTAAAACGACTGATCCCAGAGACATATCTTCTTATACCCATGCCTTACACAGAAAATGCAAGTACCTCAATCTCTACAGGGAATTAGGGAGAAATGGATAGATCAACACAAGTATCAGGCACTTACAGATTCTAAATTGCACACAGAACATGATTACAAGGACTCCACTTAAAATGTATATTCTAGACATGAACCAAACATTTCACTAAAACCTTGTCCCTAGCTTGACTTGTTGCCTGTGTTTAGGACAGCTCCCCATATGATCCTTTTCATTTTTATGTTCAGAGTCTCCAGCAAATATTAAGCAGAATCCATGAAAACTGAATTTGATAGAGTGTAGTTTTAGATATTCAAATTCTACTCAAGGTTTTCAGTGTAACAATAACAGAGATCATATATTAAAATGACAGTTGGCATATAGTTAAGTGGTATTGTTAACAGCTGCTCTATACATAGCACTATATGGTGATGTTGTAGATTCTAGAAATAGCTGTACTCTGTGGTGGATATATCACAATATTTGACTAGAGAACACATTAATAAGACAGAGAAATTAAGGGGCAGGGAGAGAGAACAGTAGCAAGTTCCCAAACCCACAGTCCACATTAGTATCAAATACTTAGTTTTAAATGTAAGTTAAAATAAAGTTGGTGCAGCAGAGTGGATCTCTGCTCCGGCCCTGAAGGGGTTAAAACAGCCCTGGATAAGGGGCTGGGGCTGGAGAAAGCAGCCTTTTAGGCTGGGCTGATTGGGGGAAGTGGCAGCAGCTGGGGCTATGCCCCAAACTGAGCAACAGGCCCTTATATAAGGCAGAGAAGCCAGGAGCACAGACAGTCTCCCTCTGGCTGTAGAGGGAGAAGGGCCTGGCTGCAGGGAACCAGACAAGGTACCTAGCGTGGAGCAGGGCTAGGGAAAGGCAGTGGAGCTGGGGAGCTCCTGCCTGGAAAGGCCCAGACTGCGGCCTAGAATTAGGCCAGGAGGTACTGGGGTTGCAAGGTGCAACCCAGGGGTAGGCCAAGGCAGCAGGTCCAAACTCCTTTGCTGATGACGAGTGGCTGATACTGCAGTCTGCCCCAGGGTGTGGGGCTAGACAATGACTAGCAGTAGCCAATACTGAAGCAAAGTGGGGATAGAGGGTGGGGGGTTCCCAGGAGAAAGGAGTCACTGCCAGGGGGGCAGAATGCCACGTAAAAGGGGCACTGGGATCCAGGGAGGCACACGGGGCCAGTAGCTGAGAACAAGGCGGATCACCGGCCTGCAGAGAGCGCTCCGAACTGGAGTTTGAGCTAATTCCCAAGGACGACCAGTAGGAGGCACCGCGGGGGTGAGTCCGCCCGGTTACAGTTGGCTTAAAATGGTGGCATTCCTCCTCCCTCCCATACCCTTGTTTTCCTAATGCAAGTTACTGAAGAAGTTCATCAAGTTGTACAGTAGTGCTAGGGCCCCACCAAATTCACAGCCATGCAAAACACATCACGGACTGTGAAATCTGGTTTCCCCCTGTGAAATCTGGTCTTTTGTGTGCTTTTACCCTATACTGTACAGATTTCACGGAGGGAAGAGTCGTCCAGCGTTTCTCAAATTGAGGGTCCTGACCCAAAAGGGAGTCGCAAAGCGGGGGGAGCATCACATGATTACTTTAGGAGAATCATGCTATTGCCACCCTTACTTCTGTGGTGCCTTCAGAGCTAAGCAGCCAGAGAGTGGCAGCTGTTGGCCGGGCATTCATCATTGAAGGCAGCGCCCCGCAGGCAGCAGCACAGAAGGGTGGCAATACTATACCAGGCCACCCTTACTTCTGCACTGCTGCTGGCAGCGGCTCTGCCTTCAAAGGTGGGCTCCCAGTCACTGCTCTCCAGCTCTGAAGACAACATCACTGCCTGCAGCAGCACAGAAGTAAGAGTAGCAGTACCGCAATCCCCCCCTACAATAACCTTGCCACCCCACAACAACTTCTTTTTGGGTCAGGGCCCCTACAATTACAACAACATGAAATTCAGATTTAAATACCTGAAATCATTAGATGTATGATTTTTAAAATCCTATGACCTGTGAAATTGACCAAGATGGACTACTAATTTGGTAAGTATTGCGTGAAGACACAATCATTAGATAGTGGAGCTCTCTAACTAATCTGTAAATCAGACTCTTACAACTAAGCAGCCATTTTTGTGTATGTATTATGGCTCCATAGTTAAAGCTGAAACCAGAATAATCTGGACAATTAAGTCACTAGACATGCACTACTTTTACCCATGATTACAGATCCACGCAAGTCTTCTTACAGTAAGTTCAGAATATCATTTATATACCACTGGGTTCAAAGTAAATAGACTATTCCCCTTAGGGAGAAATATTTTCAAAACCCAAAATGAGAATGAACACATTATAAGCAATTAAGAATAAAGGAAGAGTATTTACAATCTTATAGAATTCATTATTGCAAAAGCTAATACAAGCACACATTCATATTTTAGAAATCAACATAATGGTACTTCATCTAGTTTAATAAGAGAGTTCCTGCCCCAAGGAGTTTACAATCTAAACTATTATGTAAATTTTTATATAGATTATAAAGCCATGCTATGAAGCCTGGATCATAGTTTAGTCATTCCTGTGAATTTTGCCTTGGTATTTTGATGAAAAAACAGCACATAGTACATAAGAAACAAGGAGCATTTGGCAAAGAAACTTGGAGACAACTCCCTGTTCACAACAGAGAAGCTTTTCCACTTATTTGCACACGCTCTTAGGCAGAAATACCTATTATGATTTTACAACTTAAACTTGTTATAAAAAGTGACGTTAGCATTTGAAATTAGTTATCCCTCTTAGTGCAAACACTTCTGCTTTTATCTAGTACCCCTTAAAGCCACTGGATATGTCTATGGGCCTGTTCAAGATAATACAGAGCCAAGTAAAAAGACAAATAAATGGCCATAGTGGCTATCAGCGATAGGTGTTAGTGTCAATCTAACTTCTCCAAAAAATCCTACCATTTCATACCATCAGTGTCTCATGTAAGCATATGCAGGATCAGGGCCTTAATTTGCAAATTCCAGTAGACACTGAGCTGCTTAGATGCTTTAAATAAGTTTAGAGTAGCAATCCACACTGCCTCTCCTTTTCATTGGTTGTAAGCTGCCAGTGAAAACAAGTTATCTAACTGGAAACCAGTTAGATTAATAAGACGATTTAACAGCTGACTGGATATGGAGGACATAACTACATAAGGAACCAGTGTCATTTCTACACCGCTCTCTCCATTTAGAATTCAATTCCTTATTAGAACACAGTGCTTCATATTCTTTCTGAATAAACTGGAATTTAGAGCACCCCATCAATTAAAAAAACCTCATCTTTCCAGCTGAAAGTGGTCTAACATTGCCAGAAGTAACTCTTATCCTTACTGTAAACGAAAAGGGAAAAAACCTCTGCTTTTTCAGTTTTTTTTATTGTGCATTTGTCTGCATTGTGCATCACTAATTTGCCATTGTTGACACTTGTACCACTTCCCTGGGTTCTACAAGAGGCTGTTTACTAGAAACCACAGCTGAAAGTGGAGATAGCAGGAAGGAACGTTCATCGAAAATAGGGAGAGAGAAGAGCCTGAGCGTGTTTGCTATTGACCAGAGGCCCACCAAGCAACAGGTACACACTTTTTAAAAGAGTGCTCTACCAGAAAATAAAAAATCATCAAGTAGTATCCCTTTAAATTGAAAGCTGTCAGTATTCCATGGTATTTCCACTAGAGGGCTAATTTCATAATCCCCCCAAAGTTCAAGTGAAATAGTACTCATTTTTAGATTTTAAAATGCATCCGTTGGGGGCCTCGGCATGCACAAGTCTGCCTCGCCCCCCAACAAAAACACTCACCATTTTATTTTGCTTTAATCTTACTTGCCCAATCCCAAAATTGTCCAACTAAAAACAGAATCAAGTAGTCTGGTCACCCTTCTTTAGGACTACTGAATCAAGCCACCAAAAATATACTGAATATTACACTTGGAGACGGAGCAGCTAACTGTGGGGGAATTATTACAGCTAGCAGACAAATTATTCCCAAGCAAGTAACAGTAAGTGGATTCCAAACCTATTTTGTTCTCAGAGGGTAATAGTCATAAGGGATTTGCCCCAATCTCCCTTCAGACTAAAATTACTTCTGTTATGCAAATGAATTTAAGAGAACAAAACAGAATAAGAACGTTTGTTAAATTACAGAAGGTAGTTTAAAACTATTTGTTCATGCTCAAAGTCACCACTCGGGGGGGTGGGGGGGGGGAGAGACTATGTAAAAGAATACCAGGGTAATGGAAGCCCAAAATAAATTGGTTAGAATAAGATTCTTCACCGAACTTAGGACTTGTTTTTGGGAGGGCTGGCTGAAGACTTAAAATTATCTTCCATCATGAGTAAAGGCATTTAAGTAGTGTGCACAAGGCAACTTTTGGCAAATGGAACAAATCAGAAATCATGTCTCTACATTGTCCCTTTTACACAACCTTATAACAATACTTAAATGTATGTATTAATATTCCTTCTGCCCATCAACCTGACCTGCCTCTTGACTAGATAATTCTGAAGACCTCTCACATTACTTCAGCTACAAATTAAGAGAAAGAAATGTTCCTTTTGCCCAAGAGGAACAGAAATTCCTCTTCTCAGCCCCAACTCAGAACTTCATTTCCCTCAACTCACCCTCACTTCAGCCTCATCTTTGACCCAGAACTCTCCTCTTCCCGTATCTTGTGACTGGTGACCTGCCTAGAACCACCTCCACAATACTGCCTATTTACACCACTGCCTCAGCTTCAACTCTGCTGAAATCACCATCCTGTATCTCCTCTTACTTTAGACTACTGGAATTCCTTTCTCCATGGCTCTAAATCAGAGCTCCAGATGGCCACCTGATCAGAATGCTTCTGCCAGATTTCTTACATGTACAGAAAAGCAACTATTTCATTTCCAGCTTCATACAACCCCATTCAGTGCAAGACCCTGTTCAAGTTACCCCAAATTAAAAGCCTACGGATTTGCTACAGCCTACCCAAATGGACTCTCTCTCCGTTGTCCTCCGCACAAGCTTCCTTCGACTCTCCATGAGTTGGCCACTGCCAACACGAGAGCCTTTATACAACACAGCACCTGCCATCCGGAACAGCTTTCTTGCTACTCTCCACCTCAAGACCCAACAGTCTGGACAACAGAAGCAGAGTGAGTTCTCTGACCCAACATCTGGAACTCTGAATTCTCCACCGCTGAAATAATACAAAAAGAGACCCTAGGTCTGCACCAGAGTATACTCAGTTACTCTTCTGTCACAGAGAGCCACGTAGGCCACGGTAATGCCCACTGCCTTCACAGAGCAACCATTTCATGATGAACAAAGAGAGTTTGATGTGTTTGACACCATTAAGTATACAGACTTCATATCAAAAGACAGACTGCTGATAATAGTGAAACTAATCCCAAGCCTCACCAGCCTCCCTAAAAAGTAACCGAGCTGCTAGGCATTATTTCAGTACCCTTCAGTGGACACTTACATAGGAGCCTTCCAGAAATTTCTACCACCTCCAGCCAACAAACATAGCCAACCTTGACAAAGGTCACAGACCTCATGTAATGGTTTCAGAGTCAGAAGAGGTTACCCAGTGAGAGACTCAGAAAGCCTAGTCATAGAAGTCACCATCCTCCAAGACTGGAGAGCTCATCTAAACGTGACACGGCATGCAGTCAGAGCGGGAGAGAAAGGGGAGCAACCAGTGCTAGTTAGAGCTCTGGGCTAGCAAGTCTTGTCAATTCTTCCTACACATTTCCAAGATCCTTCCTTTTCTATCAGGATGGCTCAAATTCTTGTCTATGCACTGATCCCCAGCCATGACTATTGCCCACTACTCCTTTCTAGCCTCCAAGACCAACACTGCCACATCCAGTCCACTCAAAACATAGTTGAAGTCATCTTCCTTCCCTCTCATTCCATTCCCTACCCTTCAACTATCCACTTTTAGTACATCAGATTCAAGCTCCATACGGTCACCTACAGGGAGCTTCACAGCTCTTTCCCCACTACCTATCCACTTTTCTGTACATTCCCATGCCTTCCCAACAATTCTCACCTTGACCTCCATTTATTTTTCTTCCATAACTCCCCCATATTTCATGTGTTTATACAGTAGGCATTAATATAGAAATGTTAATTGAACACTGAGTTTTGTATGGCAGTAAACTTCATTATGTACTGCAGTTAGAACTCCAAATTATATCTCTACCCCAATATAACACTGTCCTCGGACACCAAAAAAATCTTACCGTGTTATAGATGAAATCGTGTTCTATTGAATTTGCTTTGATCCACTGGAGCATGCAGCCCCCCCACGAACACTAATTTACCGCGTTAGATCCGAATTCGTGTTATATCAGGCTGCGTTATATCGGGGCAGAGGTGTATTTTAACAACAGCTTCAAAATGACATTTACGTACTACTGCACTAGGTCTCAGAAAACCAACTACTGGCCCAACCTGTTGGATCACCAACTGAAGTCAATACAATACGTGACAATACAAACAAACAGGAATATAGAACTCCTAACCCTAGTCCCCGAAGTAAAATCAATTTTAAGTTGTCCCAATACTCGGACTTGTGAGCAGGTCATTTATGGAGAAATTCATGTTAAAACAAGAATCATCATTTCTGGGAAACTGCCATATAGAACACCGCCAAGAGCCAAGGGAAGGCCATCTCACTGTCACCTGCCCCGCTGAAATCATATCAGTCACAAGTGTGTAAGAAAGTTCATAAAACCAGTTAGTCTGGATAAGACTGTATTAGTACTTCATCGTGAGACTTAATATTTACCCACAGCACAGGCCGCAAAAGTAATATGGGACCGTTTCACAAACTGTAGAGTGAGTGATTGACGAAATGAGATTTTATATTAGTGAAAAAGCAGCAAATAAATTAAGAGTTGACCAGTCTTCCTAAAAAAAGGAAACAAAACAAGTCTACACACATGCCCAGGGACTGCAAGACTGGATAACAACTTGGAGATCTCAGCATCCCACAGAACCTATATCTGTAGCTTTCTTTGGTTAGCTTTACATCAATAGTCAACTTGCTTCTCTAAGCAATTAGGGAAAATGGCAAGAGTAACAGTTGCTGGGGGTGCAGGAGGAAATTTCTCTCCTCATCCTTTTCCAGAAGAGATTTTTGTTTCTCCACGTAGCACTGCCAGATCAGTAACAGTCAGGCAAAACTGATTAAAATGACTGCTTCAATCAGTTGTGCCTGCTTAGGACAATGGGCAGATCTACAGGTAGGAACCACAAACAAACATGCCATTCTCTAAAACGGGAATTAAGAATGTGTGGGGAGTGGGAGATTCCAGCAAAACCTCAAAGTAAGTGTAAGCAAATCCTGGACATGACATAGTAAATCAGAATTAAAGTAACTTGCACTATTGTCTCTGCATAGCTACCAGCCTCTGTCTAGTAGCATATCAGCAAACTCACTTAGCATCTCAAAAGGTTTTTAATCTGGAAATTAGTGCTTTTCTTAAAACATAATTTCGGAAGTACTAAAAATAAAGCATCCTAGGTTGTTCTTAAAATAAATAGCTTTTCTCTGAGTAGATGGCAAGTTAACAAAGAACCTGATCCAATGCCCAAGGAAGTCAGAGGTGTTTTTCCATTGACAAAAGAGATTTTAGGTGCAGTTTTAGGCATCTCTGGAGACAAAAAAAAAAAATTATTTAAAAAAAAATTAAGATGTTGGTCTTTATTTAACCCTACAGATAGTTACATCTATTTGAGATCATATTTAACCATCTTTACTATGCATTACATTCCGTACAACACAGGGGGTATGGAAGAGAGCAAGTTCCACTGATTTCAGCATGTGACTTCTTCTGCCTACCAGCAAGCCTATGATAGTATAAACATTATAAACCATGACAGCATTGTTTTATCTAGGGCACCCTTTTTTAGCAGGGGTCAAGCAAGGCCGTTGATTTAACGTACTTTTAAGTAAAATAATTATAGGGCTATAAGTTACACTGAAGTGACAGCCTCCCTGCAACCAAAGGAACTGTTTCCATAGTCCCTCTGCCGTCTTCTGGTGGGGGTCAACTCAGCTGGTGTTGATGGAAAGGGATAAACAACTATTTCCTAAAGTAACCAATGAAACAAGACTCTGATTCTCTCTCAATAAATGATACAAACAAAAGAGCAAAGCAATTGGCAAGGGAGATCATCTGCTGCTGCACAGATATTGGAATATATTTTGTAAGCTTACTTTTTCATTCTTAAATCTCTTTCCCCAACCCAGAAAAAAGATCTTGGCCTATCCACCATTATTGTTGTAGTTTGATATTAGTATTTCCTTTGCAAAGTTTTTGTTTTGTAACACGTACAAATCTGCTTGGCTACTTTGGAACTAGAGATAGAGGAAAACAGACTTGATCGAAGTCCTTAGATCTTTTCCATTTAAATAAATACAAGATACACTCATGTTCCACGTGCTTCTGATGATATGCAAACTGCAGAATTATGAGAAATATTTGCAGGCTAAGCCTGCTTATTCTTGATAGAAGAAAAGGAATATCTTACCAAGCTTCAGAAAGTAACTATTGTTCACATGAAGTATCCAATCATGTTATTTTTGTTTTAAACTATGTACTCTGTGCCACACACCACTATGGACAAAACACATCAGTTCCCATGTATTTCAAATGCTACGTACCAACATTAGTAATATAGCACTACTCATTGGTACAATACTCCAAATATAGAAATTTTCTTTAGTAAGACTTGCATGGCATGTGGTAATAACCTATATAGTATTCTTATTGCAGAGTTGCAAGTAGATGAATTAACACCGGAAAACCATAAATATTTTCATTGTATCATGTTGTGTGCAATACAACAAAAACAAGGAAGCGTGTTCTCACAGCTAAGATTGCCATGACAAAGACTAGGTTTGCTGTATTTAGTCCTGAGTGGAGAAGAGAAGGGAAATACATTTCACACTGTGCTGCAGTGTTTTCGGACTAGAATGCCAGCTAATATTTCTTTGCCAGAAATTAAGGGATTTTAACCCTGAGTTCAAGATGGATCTTCATGAATGCAGAGAACAAAATGAGACAGGAAAGGAAAGGTGTGGAGTAGGAATCACAAAATAAATACACCTCTACCTCGCTACAACGCTGTCCCTGGGAGCCAAAAAATCTTACATTATAGGTGAAACTGTGTTATACTGTAAAAGCAGCGAAGAATCCTGTGGCACCTTATAGACTAACAGACGTTTTGGAGCATGAGCTTTCGTGGGTGAATACCCACTTCTTCAGATGCAATGTGTTATACTGAACTTGCTTTGATCCACAAGAGTGCGTGGCCCGACCCCCCCCCCCCGAGTGCTGCTTTACCGCGTTAATCCGAATTCATATTATATCCGGTCACGTTATATCGGGGTAGCGGTGTACTGACTTATGTAAGTGTTATCAGCATTTCAGAGAGGAGACTGCATTTCAAGTGTGTGAATTTAATGCTGGTCAAAGGTGGAAGATGCATGGCCCCAGATAATAAATTTCTCTTCCCACAGAAGCTGTACAACGCGCACAGCATCCAGCACAACCATACCCATGTTCCACCAACAAGCCTTTGGCCATCACCTGCAGAGAACATCCATTCTTAGCTTCTTTGCTGGGATTGCCAACAACCGTGGTGTTTGTTATGTGGACATCTGCATACTTTGTGCTGGGTTAATGCAATCAGATGACAACTATTGGTAACTACTGACATTAAAACAGAAAAGAACAGTAGTGGAATACCTATGCCCAGAGCCATTCAATGGATACATATTTACAAATATTCAAAACCTCTCAGTGAAGAGTTTTGTGGTGTGCTTTAATGAGACATTTAAAATTACTTTCATTTGGACATCTCAGCTGCTTGGAAGTCTTGGTCTGAGAAGCAAACAGAAATATTGCTAAGGTGGCCTAGATTTTTGATTTTTGACATGTTCTTGGGATGCAGCCATGGAAAGACAAAGACTACTTGCCTCAATCCTGAGAAACAACAAAAATGAGGGAAGAGAAAGACACACACTGGGCCAAATTCAGCACTGCCGTGTGTAATCACACACACTTGTGCAGAGTAATACCATCAAATCAGAATGGTAATATTTTATACCCACATTAAACAGCTGTAAGTCACAACACATAGCAATGCAGCATCACATTGTCTCTCTTCAATTCCTGAGCTGCACCTTTAGCAGTAGGTGTGGGAGGAGGAAGAGACAGGCTCAGTATGTTGCTTTGGTCACTAATGAGGAGACACACCAAGGTGAGGCATGGAAAGGCAGCAGCAAGTGTGAGGAAGAGATAGTCAGTTGCTCCAATCTTTGTGCTGCAATACAAGCCGCCTGTGTACAGGGAAAAGGACTGCTTCCAGGCTGCTGCTCCAATATATATACTCCTGCTGCTGCAGAGAGTGGGGGAAGTCTTTTGCCCTAATCCTTGTGCACAAAGCACTGCAATGGGGTAGAGATGCACCCTCTAGTCTAGGATTCCCTAGCAACAGCAGCTGAAATGGAGGCAGAAGCAAACTCAGCTAAAGGAGGAGAAAGAGGGGCAGCAGAGGAAGGGGACAAGGATCATGGGGGAGAGGAGAAAAAGCTTCAGAAGCCCCTTCCTCCAATCCTCGTGTAGCAGCAGCCAAGGTGCGGCGAGAGAACTCGCACCGCTCTGGATCCCGGTGCTTGGGGTAAGGGGGAACATGCCCACACTGGCCTGGTCTATAGGGTGCTAGTGCTGAGGGAGGAGTAGTCGCACCAAGGGAATGAGGAGGAAGGACACGCACTGTCCTGTTCCACGGCGCCCTGGTGCAGAGGCGGGGTCCAGGTGTCCCCGTCTATAGGGTCCCAGCAGGGGGAGGCACCGACAAGAACCACACTGTCCTGGTCTATAGGGCCTTGGTGCATGGGGGGCAGGGACGGACGAGAGCCTCACCGCGCCGGTCTCCCCGGGGAGAGGGAGGGGCAGGCCCCCTGGGACCGGTCCCCAGCGGCGAGGGGCAGGACCCCCACCGCCCCGGGGTCCAGCAGGGCGGGCGAGGGGTCGGGCCGAGGAGAGGCGCTGAGCGGGGCGGGGCCGCGCGGCGCTGCCCGGGCTCCCGTTGGCTGCGCGGCGGCCCGGCCCCGCCCCACGCCGGGGCGGCGAATCACGCCCCGCCCCCTCCTCCATCTCAGCAGCGCCCTCCGCCAGCCTCGCTCCTCCATACAAAAGCAAAATGTCCGCCATCTTCACGGGCCGCTGCAGCCGGCGGCGGCGCCCCCCGGCCGGGGCGCGGGGCGGGCGTTACCTTGATGCAGTAGGGCGGCTCGTCGAAGGTGACCAGCATGTACCTGTCCCCGCGGCTGGCCGGGTCCCGGGCCCGCAGCTGCGGAGAGAGCAGAGAGGTGGCGTTAGCCGGCGGGCGCGGGGCAGGCGGCCCGCCCGCCCGGCCGGCCCGCACTCACCTTCATGAAGAGCTCCACGGCGCCCTTGGCGATGTCCAGGTAGCTGGTGCCCAGGTGCGCCCGCTGGTTCATGGAGGCCGAGGTGTCAATGAGGAAGAGGAGGATCGGCATGGTCCTGGCAGCGCCCCGGCCGGCCGGGCGCCCCGCAGGGGGAGCGGTTCAGCCTCCCCCGCCGCCTGCAGCCCGAGCGCTCGCAGCCCGTGGCCGCTGCCTGGCTTCACTGAGACCCAACTTCTCTCCCCTCAGCCTCCGGCGGCACCATGTGACCCGCCCGCACGCCATTGGCTGGCTATTATACTGTCATTTGCATATTCATGAGGAGGGGGAGCTGCTGGGGCGAGGCCCCCCCCCCCCCAGCCAGGGGCGGCGCTGGACCCGGCCGAGGAAGGGGCAGCGCTTGGGCACTCTCCTGCAGATGTGTGCGCCGCGGCTGACAACCTGGGAGCTGCGCGGTAGGCAATGCCAGACCCGCAGGGGCCAGGCACACGCAGTAGGACTCCTACCTGCCCCTTGGTGAGGTACCTGCTGTCACTGGCAAAGCCAGTTCCTTGGCCAGGCCACCACGCTCCGTCACACGCAGGCTGCTGTCAGCATTTCCTGTGGTTGCAGAATTACATGCATTCCCAGCAGGAGTTTAGCTTCACAAAGTTTAAGGCCAGAAAAGGACCATTAGATCATCTAGTTTGACATGGAGAGCCTGGGCCATTGCATTTCACCAGCGCCCATAACCTAAAGCATAACTCCTGTTTGCCTAAAGCATGCCTTCCAGAAAGGCATCAGTTTTGACATGAAGACTCCAAAAGATGGAGAATCCATTGCTTCCCTTAATAGTTTGTCCCACTGGTTAATTTTCCTGAATGTTAAAAATATTGTATCTTAATTTGGATGTCTGGCTTCGGCTTTCAGCCATTGATTCTTGTTATGTTTTTCTCTGCTCAAGTAAAGAGCCTTTAATATCTGGTATTTTCTCCCTATAAAGGCTCTTAAGAGAGTCTAATCTAGTGACCTATCAGTCTTCTTTTCAATTAACTAAAAAGCTCAAGCTCTTTAAGGCTTTCACTGTAAGGCATTTTCTCTAGCCCTCAAATCATTTTTGTGACACTTTCTGCACCTTCTCCAACTTTAGAACTTCCTTTTAAAAATATAGACACCAACACTAAACTGTTTCAGAATTGATCTCACCAATGCCCTATAGAAGCAAAATCACCTCTCAACTTTAGATCTGCTGCTGCTGCTGTGAAGGAGGACTAGATATTGGATAGAACTACTGAACCATGACTGCACAGAGCACTTTACAAGAACCCATTAACAGCACTTCCAAAGAAAAATACAACTTCCCAACCTCTTACAATTAAAAACTTGATTCCATTTAAAGTCTTCTAAGATAAAGGAAATTATTGTTAATTTATTTGGAAAATTGTTCAATTTACTTGTAAGAAAATAGAAATAATATATGGAGTCAGAGTGTCATCTCAAACTTTTAAAATACAATATACAAACTGTTGCCCCAATTCTGAGTTGAGGGTCTTTAAGCAACCTTTACACATCTCTGATTCTGGACCTGGCCGCCAGTGTTACGCTACCTCCAGACTTCTCCCTACTGAGCCAGAACAGAGTCCAGAAGAAGAAGGATGCAGAATGCTCTGTCCCACCCCTGCATTGCATGAGAGTGGTAATAGAAGGCTATTGTGCCAACCTTCCAATAACCCAGTGAACCCTTCTGCACTGGTATAATTCATCTTGGTTTCAACCACTTTATGTTGTTGAAGTAGTAAAGAAGTCAGACCCTGGCTCCAAATTAAGGCCATTAGCTGTGTGCTGGCCCATTAACATGACCACAGCAGTTGAACTAAGCACTGGATTTCAGGGCCACTGGATTTCTGGACTCTAAAAGCTTTAAAGAGCCCTGAATCCCTTTCCCTTTTCATTTGTTACTGCTTGTTATTTGTATAATATTGTTCATCTAGGCTACCAAAAGTTGCCACAGTTGCTGCATGTACTGAATTTATGCATGCAAGTGGTAACTAATGATATCAAAAAGCAAAGAGATGCCATTAAAGAGAGGAAAAAAACTCCATCTGCAGAAGATGAAATGCTTTGGATCAAAGAGGGGCAAAAATGCTACTGAGGCCTCAATTCTGCAATAAGCTCTGCACAGGTGGACTCCTGTGCATGCATTCCCCCTGATTTGAACTTCTCAGTAGTTCAGACCCTGATGCTGCCATACACCTACTACCAGTGTAACTAGCATGCATAGTTTCCACAATGAAACAAAAAAAAGCTATGTAGCTCATGCCCACTAGTAAAAAAATACTAAAGAGGTACTGTCAACAAATCTCATTTTAAAGTGATAATTCAGTTATTAACAACACTTTCCACTGAATGGAAACAATTTTTAGAGTCAAATATTTATGTCACAATATACATCTTACTATTTGCACATTATGCAGCCTGAACAATTAAAATAGAACATTCAGTTTCTCTGTTTCTAGTCCACTTCAGTTGACTTTTCTGATGTATTTGATCAATAATGTTTCCTTTCACCAACACTGACAACATGGGAGGGGGGAGTTAAAATCCCCTTCAACGCTATTTTAATTGAAAGTAAAGACAAAAATTGTTCATGAATATACTTTTACTCCTACTGATCAGAATAATCTCTGGTGTAACTCCATTGAATTCAGGGATGAATTTGGCCTGCTAAGTATTGTAAATACCCTCTTCATCCCTTCACACACACAAGGTCTACATTTTGAACCTAAAACTGGTAAATGTTACTCTTGTCTCTATACTGATTTTATAAAAGTCCCCACACACACACTTTTAATACTATGTTACACATATTTTAGCAAATTATTTAACAGTCATGGACTATAAAGTGAGAGAACCATTTAAAAAGCTTGTATGATGAAAACAAAAAAACAAAAGACTTCCATGGGAGTTATGCATACACTATTGAGTTTGTTCTCAGAAGCTCATATAAATTCCACTTTCAGCTCTGAATTATGATGGAGATTATACTACAGGTTTAAATATATCCTTAATTCAGCACATTTCACACTGATTTATATGATTTATATGATTCATAAATTAGATGCCTACAGTTGGTAACTGTCATATTTATCTATAAATAATGGAAGCAATATCTAACAAGGTAAATAATTCAAAGAAAGACTGGGATTTTCATATTGGCTATCATCCTTTCCACACACTAGTGAAAATGAAGCCTAAAGCGGTCATAAGTACAGGAGAAGGGGGATGAGAGTGCACACAGCATTATCCCCTCTCCCTGTCCCAGGCATACTGGAAGCCACTTACATGGTGTGATGTCAGGTGCATGTCCAGCTGATGTGGGGCTGGAGTTAAGGGGATCTGGCAAACCAGCAAGGGGAATGGGCAATATGCAGCTGTAACCATTCTGTTAATGACAGCACAGTCCCTGGAGAGCTGCTAGAGACCAGATGAAAATATGGACTGACTGACACTGCCCAAATAGAGATCCACAAGTGTGAGAATAGATTTGACTTAAGTTTCTTGCATTCCACAGAGTTAGGAGAGGAGTCTTGACTGACCTTGTTGTTTAACTGCCAACCCCTTCTCCCACATGGGATACAGTAGAGAAGCAGTAGAGAGTTTTCCTATGGCCCATTCCCACATATTTTTTGTAAGAAAGGAGCTAACGTTGCCCATGGCCCAAAGATAAAAGTCAGGTCACTTCAGCCTGCATAACAGCAAACAGTCTAATTTCCAGTTAGATTTAAAGACCTGGAACAAGGGGATAGGGAAGAGATTGGCTGTCCATGTGCTGAGATCATCATCCTATAATGGCAGACAAACAAAGTCTCGACCAGATATCCCAGAAGAGATAAAAAATTAATCCCAAAAGCAAGATTTCAAAATAAGCAGCAGCTGCCCAGACATGGAAAACTTTGTGTGAAGAGTTAGCCTCAAAGTTCAAGAGAACATCCCCTCAGGAGGAAAAATAGCATTTAAAAAACATTGCTGGGAGTTGATGAGAATGGAACAACAGAAAAGTTCAGTGGTTTCTTGACAAAAATAAATTGAAACCCTCCTTGGTAATTACATTTAACTAGGTTGCCAGGCATGAGAAGATAAAAGATGAGACACAGGAACATATGAAATTAAACCAGAAGATGTTTGTTCCAGTTGTACTGTATCTCCATTATCTGATTGCACATAATGCCAGATAAATGTGTCTCTTCTACTTCCGCTCAGCAACTAATTCTATATGTCTCACTCAGTGTCCTTATGTAAAAATGGGGACATAATTCCTACTTATCTCCCAGGGACACTGGGAGACAATGGACCCAATTCTTGAGTCCACTGTAGTCCTTTTACACCACTTTACCAACACAAAGGGGCTGCAAAGCCAGCAAATCTGGACAGTTGGGAATTCCTCCTGTTGTGTACAAACAATCCTGCTGAGCGTAGCAGATCTGCACCACCTCCCTTGCAGCCCTCAGGGTAGGGAGCACAGCAGAGTCAGGGATAGGGAACATGGCCAGAGTGTGTCTATGCTCCAGCTATTCTCGGCTGTTGGAACGCCCCTTTGGAACCACAGGAAGCAAGGCACACATTATAGTAGTCCTTAGGCTGCCAGGGTATGAACTGACCCCCAGCCAATTCAGAATTGTGTGAAGCCACTTTTACTTCCTACTCTCTGGTCCTATGCCAAGCACAGCTCAGCCAGACTTGAGATTCAAACCGATTGAGTTTGGAGTACTTGGATGAGAGGCGCAGTAGAAGCATGAAGTATTGTTACCCACTGGAAAGCAACCACTTAAATCAAATGAATTTGCAGAGTAGTTTTTGGTGACATTATTCAAGCTATGATGTAAGAGACGACTCAATATATCCTATGGTGATAAAAGCTACATACTTCTCTCCATATTCATGAGTGGGAGACACACAACCTGTAGTACATCAGTAACCTAACGGATTCCCGAAACTAGGAAAGGATCTTTGAAGAGTCTACACTCAACAGAGCTCTGTTGTCTAGAGTTGGAAAAGGCATTTCCCTTAACCAGAGCTCCAGAATTCAAGCTATAGAGTGACATCATCATTATTATTCAACATTTATATCACAGCAGTGCCTGGCAGCCTCAACCTGGTCATTGTACTAGGAACTATAAAGGCATGTAGCAAAGGACAGCCCTACCCTAACTTGATTGGATTGTGTTTCCACATGACTGTGAGCAATGTTGTGCTGTAGACAAGCCTTATGAATAGTACAAATGCTCCTTCATGGAATCTGAAATTCACTCCAGAGGAAAAAAGACCTATGTAACCTGCTCGTCAGCGGGTGTGTTACACATGCCCTTCTGCAGCTGATTCACAGAGGATATGAGTTTATTTGGGTACGTCTACACTGCAGCTGGGAGCAAGTCTCCCAGTCCAGGTTGACAGACTCACACTAAAGGCACTCGAGCTCACTGAAAATAGCAATAGCAATGTGGATGTTCCAGCTTGGGAGGAAGCTCAGGCTCCCAAGGCCACCAGAAACCCTAAACTGAAAAGTCTAAGCTTCAGCCTGAGCCAGATCATCACATTGCTATTTTTAGTGCACGAGCTTAAGCCCTGCTAGCGCAAATCTGTCTACCTGGGCTAGGAGGCATGCTCCAGGTGTAGTGTAGACATACCCTTACAGCTCCCGGATAGAGAGCTTAGCTCTTTAGCACAGCTCTGGAGATTGCAGATTGAAGAATTGCAGCCAGAGAGAATATGTAAATATCTAACCGTATTTTAGTATATCAGTCTCACAAAACAAGATATAGACAGACACAAAACTCACACCAAAATCCTGAAGGCAAGCCATAGGGGTAGGTGTTATCTGAACATATTCTGGGAGGTTCTCATACTGAAAGATTCCTAGTCTGATAACTCATGCAACAGTGTTCTGATAAGTTAGGGATGAATACTCCAAATTCTCCAGTACCATAACAACAGGCAATGTCAGGATTCACTGAAATTAAATCCTTGTGACCACAGCAATAAATATATTTCATCACCACTGTGGTTGCAAGAAAAATATCCACTATAAAAAACAGTGTTCAATAGAACTGTGATTTCTCATAAGCATTTATTACAAAAGGTCTCTTGGATTAAAATTAGATTATTTTGGAAAAAGAACATTCTTAGAGGATGATAACAGTTGAGAGATTAATGGTTAGAGCACAAGTTTAGGAGTCAAGCAATCTGAGTTCTAGCCCCGACTCTGCTACAGACTTGCCACATGACCTCAGCCTAGTTACATAGCCTCTGTGCCTCAGTTTCTCCATCTGCATCATTTTAATAACACTGTGCTGGGCACCTCCCAATAAAGACAAAAGACATGAGACCTGCCCTAAAGAGTTTATAAGCTAATTTCAGACATGACAGAAGGGGTAGGTGTAACTAGACAGCAGGGAGGGACAGGAGAAAAAGGCCCATGCAACATCAATAGGATAAAGTGGAAATTCAGCAAAGGCTAGTGCACAGGATAAAAAAAAATTGTTTTGCTCCATTAATTTATTTTTAAAATATTAATAGATAAATAAAGATAAAGAGGAAGCAGTTTCTTGAGGCATTGTGGAAGAAATGGGTCTCCAGGAAGAATTTAAATGAGGAGAGGGTTTTGCCTTATTGGAACCAGTTCAGGGTCTGCGTTCCACACGTGGGCTGGAATGTAAGAAAGGTTGCAGGAGAAGGAGTTAAACAGGATGATGAAGCTGGCATCATTAGAAACAGACCAGGTAGGGAGGATCAAACTGGTAAGGGACTAAGGTAAGCAAGGAGGGGAAGAGTTATGTAGGGCCTGGAAGACAACTTGAACCTCATATCATATAAAAACACAGAGCAGTAGAGATGGGGGGGGGGGACATGGTTAGACTGAAAGGGAAGCAAGATGATCTTACCAGATACTTTTTGCATAGATTTGAGAAGAGATACAATAATCCTCTCCTACCCCACAGAGGATTATAAGGAGGCCTAATGTTTATAATAACGATTAGAGATGGTTAAAGGAAACAGCTATAGAAAAGCAAATTGTTTTTAACCTAATCAAATACACATTGTAATTGGGTCTCGTACCAAGACAGTGCTTTGGAGTTGGGGTCATTACAGATATTTTATGAATTCTTTAAGGGACCATAACAATTGCCTCTACATTTGGAAGGATGATTCAGCAAGAAGTTATCTTGGTTGCAAAACCCTTTTATGGTGCCCCATACTCCAGAGGGGGCAGAAATGCTTTTTCCTGCAGTCCATACCACACTGATAAACAAACCTTCTCTCCAACACTCAAGTCAAAGCCACATGCAGATTCTTTTCAGCCTCAGCATTTACTCTAGCCCATCTGGAGTATCTCGCTTGAGGTGACACATAGGGGGAAAACAGCAGACTTCACAGCCTGTCTTTAAAGAATACTTTAACCTGCTTGGAAGTCTGAAAAGCTCTTTCCTGGCTCATTGACCCATCCCTTCCTGATGTCTGCTAGAGAGAACTGTGTAACTAAATACTCATGGGCCTGCAGTCCTTATGCTGAGTCCTGACTGGCATCCCACATATCACTTCCATATGTGCCTTGGTACTATTTATTATTTGTATTATTGTAATGCCTAGGAGCTCTAGTCATGAACCGCGGCCCACCGTGCTAGGTACTGTACAAACACTGAACAACAAGATGGCCCCTGCCCCAGAACTTACTAGGTGTGTCAGCCCTGAACCAGCTTACCTCTCACTAGAGCTACACAAGCCTTCTCCTTAACTCTCATTTTGAAACAAGAATGTGTCCTCCCGAGGAGAGAGAGAGTTTAATATACAACCTAAGGGCACACCACCATGGTGATATCACACCCATCCCTGTAGGAGAACACACTGGCTCATTTTCTCTGCTCTCACTTTCTTCCTAGTCCTGCTGGTTCCCTCTCTCACTCTTTCCTTTCTCTTACCCCCTTGCGGTTCTTGTCACACACTATACCCAGCTTCCTATGGCCTTCCATCAGCCTCCCTATCTCCTCTGTCCCCCTGGGTGTCCTGCTGCTCTCTTCCTCCAGACACACCAGCTCCTAACTGTCATCACGGAAACATCTGATCCCAGCAATCCATTCTTCCTCCTAAATGGCCATCACACAGAAGAGTCTGCTCAGCTCCCTGTCCAAAGAGCATCAGAGGGGAAGAATATCACTCTGTGTATACCCCATTAGAACTCCCCTTACCTGGTGTAAGTGGTGTCTCACAGTTGCAGCTCAAACCTCTCTACTATTTTAACTTTAAATTAAATACACAAAAGTTTTCAGAAGGGAGTGTTTCAGGCTTCTTTCCTTGGAGTCTTTTACCCCTCTGAACATTAAATTCTCAAAAGCTATAGGTCTCTGCTACTTTGTCATGATAAGAGAGTGACTTCCCATAGGTCTGGAGGTCCTGGGTCACTTCTGTGTTTTAGATTTGTGTAGCTCTCACTGAGACACATGCATGTCTAGCAGTGTCACTGGAAGGTATCTGGGCATCTGCTTTCCAGACACCATGTCTATCCTCCTATCAGGTGTGTGTAATTGTTCTTCTTTTAGAAGTTACTGGAGAGTGAATACCCAGGATGAGAGCATTCACCCTCATACTGTGAATAAGTGTGCCTAAGCTATACAGTACTCTACACCACCTATGACTTAGAACAAACTTTAAAATGGGCAGTTAATCTCTTGATCCAAACTGTGCTGAAAAAGGGTCAGTATCGCTTTGCACATAACAATTTTCTATGTGGGGAATAGTTTGCAGCCACCACACTTTTGGAGGAGGCAGACTGGACAGGGCTCCCTTTTATGCTGTTCCTTAACTGGCCAGAGACAGCACTGCAGAATGATAGAAAACACTCCCACGCCCCAGGGCTAAGCAGACTACTTCCTAGCAACATTCTCACCCCTTGCCAGCTTTCAAAGCAAGAGACTGGAACTCACACCTTGGTTTTCCATTTGTCAAGTAAGAGCTCCATCACTTAGCCAGTGGACAGGCCTCTCTGAGAACTTTTTAAGTTTACAGTTAATACATATATGGACTTTTTAGGCTAGATTCTAAAATCCTTACTCTACTGAGACTTGCACTGACTTGAGTGGGAGGTTTGCATGATGTACAAATACAGGATTGAACCTTCATGGCCATACTGTCATATCAATAATGGCCCCAATTTTGTAAAGTCTTAGGCACATGATACTTTTACACAGGTGAGGAGTCCTGGACATTTTTTACAATACATATTTATCTGACAGACTAAAATACTACACACTAATCACCATTTCAACCACAGACTAATTTTAAAAAGGCAACCAAACCCCTCCCCCCCCCAGCTTTCCACCCTCGTTCTTACTGGCTTTAAAACCATAACAGCAATCAACCAGATTAAAAAAAAATATGGATCTTACAAGCATACTAGTCTGTATAAATTTAAAATAATCTCAGATAACTATTTTTCCCATCTGGTTTAAAATCACTCCATAAATGTGCTCCTCAAGGATTCAGATTTTCTGAATCAAATATATATTTTTTTCAGCACACAAATCCTTGTTTTCAGGAATCTATAAATAAAAAGAACACTGACTCTGGAGGTAATTCTGTAAATCAGTATCATTCTAGCAGTGTGGTATCATGGGACTGTCCTCTAGGATAGGTGACAATAATTAAGCCTAACTTCAGCATTGCTCTCTGTTATGTCATTACAAGGTAAATTCAAACCTGAAAAACAGTTAATGGCCATGTTAACTGTTCACATCTCTTCCTGTTGGCCTTTCTCAATACAGAATGAGTTACTGAGCTTTCCACTCTATCACATATCTCTTGCTTTTTGTCTCACCCTTGCACCCTTTAGATTTTTGTGCACTAAATATAAAGCTTTATTTTCTATTGCTGGCAAAATACAAGAGCTTTGCGGCCAGATTCTGCTCTTTGGTTACATGTGTGCGACCTCAATGAACTGAACAGGGTTGCAAGAACAGACTTTGTCTTTTCACTTCCTTTCTGAAGCTTTCGACATTTTCCAAGAGATAAATGCTAGCTATTTCTGTACAAATAAGCAATAACGAATCTTGTAAACTCTCCATTGTTGGGTAATATTCTGTAATGCTTTTTTAGACAAAAGCAAGACACGTTTATAATAAATAATTAAATAATTAAAAACAAATAAACCTCTTGGCTGTTATGTTGTTCTCTGATGTCTTTCACTTGTGGACTACTTAAGTTAGAAATACTTTTAGGGAGAACTCCACCATCCAATTCCTTACCTGCCCTGCAGCAACCAAACTGGATGGTTACATAAAAAGATATAATATTATGGTATGTCCCTAGTTATAGTTACATTGACAGTTGCACTTAAAGCAGGATTTAAATCCCTCTGTTTCACACTTCAGTGTTTGATTTTAGTCTCCAAATTTAATACACTCTTCCTGGGACAACTGAATTCTCTATCATATTTTCTTGCTTAAATATTTTTTCTTTAGATTTGGCATTAATAAAGAAAACCCATACACAGCTCTGAGTGCCCTGACAATAATTAAACTTGCATACCCACTCAGCAACATAAACACAAATAGATGAAAGCCACCAATCAGCAGCCTTCAATAACCAGGTGAAGGTAATAATTTACTTCAGCCAACAGAAAGTAAAATGAAAATAACCCCCAGAAGAGCCTCTCTCAGTCAAATCAGATGCAGGAAAATATTTAATAACTTCTAAGAGGAAACAATTACAAGTGAGCCCTTAAAAATACCCAAATTGTATTTTTTTTCCCTGGACTGCTCCAGGTAACATAGTTCCCACATACAGTCTTCCCTATCCCTTCCCCATCTCTTTGAAACACACACACACACTTTCATAACAGCTCAGGGATAGGACAGTTTTCAAACTTAGCAGAGTATGAAGGAATCTATTCCCCTTATTCAACACAGCCTATTTTGTCTCTGCAAGGAAAAGCCAACTGGAGTGTCAGTTTGTGCCAGCTACCTCCAATCTTTGTCATTACTAACCCACTTCCCTGATTTTCCTGCTCTGTGCACACACCACACAGAACCTGAGAAGCCAAAGAAGCAAAGTAGGCCTTCTGTGCTCCTATAATCCTGCTCCCTTCAGCCCCACTTAGGGTTGCCAATTTTGGTTGGACGTATTCCTGGAGGTTTCTTCACATGACATCATCTTTAATTAAAGATTAATCTTTAATTCATGGAGATTCCAGAACAATCCTGGAGGGTTGGCAACCCTATTTTTCTCCCCCCCCCACCATTTACAGCTTCCTCAGTGTCTCATCCATCAGCCAGGAGGCAGCATATATGTAAGAGGACATAAGGAGTGATCAAGGCTGGGAACTGAGTGGAGGTGTGTGGGAAGAGAAATGGGAAGCGGGGGAGCTTCAAGCAGGAGACCACAGCTGTAATGGGGACCTGGGATTGGGGGGGAACTTAGTGCTTGTAAACCAACCCATTGATGCTTCAAACGCTTTCCTGGCACTGCTATCTCAGGGCAACAGTGCCAGGAGAGCAGAGTGTCTCTGCACTAAGGAAGCAGTGCTGCGAGAGTTCCCCTCAGCGCAGCTACCAGCGTGGTCTACTGGGGAACAGAGGAAATGGTGCTGGAGCAAGCCCTACATGTGTCAGTACCTCACTTCAGATGGTTGAGGGCTCTCCTAGATCATGGACTTCAGAGTCCCTCCCTAGCTAGCTTGTGTCATCCAGCACACTGGGCAGCAGTGCCATGGGGAGCAGTGAGAACACACAGGAGAATGGGGATGTGGAGACAAAATGGGGAAAGAGCAGTTTTGTAGGGTAGCATTGAGAAGAAGTAAGAAAAGCAGAGCAGAGAGCAGCTCTGCTCTAACAAGTCTCCTGTGGTTCATCTGGGAGGAGCTGCCTTGTGCATGATATGTGATTTATTCAAATGACATTGTATGCACAGGTAACTGTGGCACACAGTGGCAGCCAAACTAAATGTTGCCCTACGCTGTTGTAATGGACAGAAGGATGGAAGCCAAAAAGAGCATTTCAATTGGATTTGGTACCAAATAGTTCCACTAGAGTTCCCATTACACAGATCACATTTTTCTTTTAAAATATTTCATAACAGTATGTCATATCGTAGCACACACCAGTTAGAATGAGTTACTTTCTAGAACAAAGCAAGAAACAACAAAGGATCAAGACTCCACAAGAGAGCACACAGGTCAAGCTTCAAAAATCGGCTCTGATTTTGGGTGCCTCCGTTTTTGGGTATCCAACTTGACACATCTTGGGCTTGATTCAGAAACACTAGTCACTCAGAACTTCAAATAAAGCCACTGGAATCTGCAGTTTCTCAGCATTTGAGAATCAGTCCCAAAGCGGGACACTCAAACATGGAGACACAAAAAGAAAATAAAATCCACTAAGAATTTGACCCCCAATGTCTCTCCTGGACAGTCTGTAAGTGAGCAATGACAACTAAATGGCTGCTAAACTCTACACCAGTGGTTCTCAAACGCTTTTTTTTCCATGGACCACTTGAAAATTGCTGAGGGTCTTGTGGGACCACTTAATGATCTTTCCAAATGTTGTTTGTACCACTAGCTAACTATTGTAAAGCACTTTGGATAAAAGCGCTATATAAAAAAAACCCACCTTAATAACTAACTTGTTTTGTTCTACAAATAAAAGCACACAACTCATATTTTAATATCAGTAGTCTTACTTTTCTAATGCGATGGATGTGCCCTCTCTCCCCTGCCGCAACAGCCCCCAAGCTCGGGCTAAGAAGGGGGTGGTCTCTCCCTCTCTCCTCCACTGCAGCAGCCCCCAAGCTGGGGCTGGGAAGAAGGGGAGTCTTCACCGCCACAGCAGACACAGAGCTGAGTCTAGGAAGGAGGGCCGTATCTCCCTGGCAGCTATAGTCCTGGAGCTGGGGAAAGTCACCTCTTTCTCTGGCCACCGCAGCCCTGCACATCCCAAATTCCCTCCCCCCTTCTCACCACACTCTCCCGTCCCACCTATCCTCTATTCCCCCCAAGGCCACCACCTCACCTTACATGTGCATCTTCCCCAGGGTCCAGGCACCTAATTAGTGGAGCCATGCTTGCACAGCTCCACTAATTAGGTGGGTGGCCCTTGATTCTCTTGTGTGCAGCCGCCAAGGCACACACCTTAGAAGGAACTATCCACAGACCACCTGAATGGAGCTTGCGGACCACTGGTGATCCATGGACCACAGTTTGAGAACCTCTGCTCACCCAAGGACAGGGTTTGGAACTTTAGAAGAGCAGCCACTAATTTCATAGCTACATAGCCCACAATTACATTTTTTAAATGTAGCACAAGTCTCAGCATGCAGTGCTCCGGCTGCAAGGAAAGAGGCCTCTTAGATCAAGGCAGAGCTGCATGAGAGTACCTGTAGTCTCTGTAGGTCACAACTCTGTATTAAAAGAAATGCAACTGCAATCTGTTGCATTACATACAACGTAAATGCAGCCCTTGGGCACATGACCAATTATCAGCACAACCCTCAGCTGGCAACGTTTGGGTGTCTATGATCAAATGGAAGATTTTTGTAGTAGTAAAAAACAAAAAGAAAAAACCTCAATTAGATTTTTTTTTTTAAATGGGATGCTAAAACTCCCTGAAGTGTACCCTCCACACTTTGGGTTCCACTGAAGTGGAATGGTTTGTTAGGAGACACACAATTCAACAGTGGATAGATCACCAAACTAAAGAGCTAGTTCCAAACTATTGTTTAGTTCCTTTAGATTTAGAACAATAATTAGTGAACAGTCACAGGCTCTGAACACACTTCTAATTATTTTAAATTACAAAAGTAAATACACAGTACTTCATAATCAAATAATATTATGAGTTGGTCAAATCTTTGTTATGGGTTAAGACCTCATTGAGATTAGTAGGTGTAAACTCACACTTCAATTAACGTAACTGAAAGCAGAAACTGAGGTCAGACAAGGACAGAGTGAGAGAGGGAGCCTGAACAAGCAGCTAAAAGTGTGAAAAAACCTGAGGAAAACAGTGCTAGCAGATGGCACGCATATCCCAATTTTGGCCCCAGACCATCTTGTGACAGAGTACTTCAACAGAAAGGACTTGCTATGGTATTGCAGGCACTTGTGGATCACCAGGGTCATTTCACTGATATCACCACAGTGTGGCCAGGGAAAGTGCGTGATGCATGCATCCTCCGGAACGCTGGCCTGTGTCGAAAGCTGCAAGTAGGGACTTTCATTCCAGACTAGAAGATTCAAATGCGGGATGCTGAAATGCCCATAGTGATCCTGGGAGACCCAGCCTAACCTTACCCCCATGGCTCATTAAGCCTGACAGTAGAAACCTTGACATCAGCAAGGAGTGCTTCAACAATAGGCTGAGCAGGTGCAGAATGACTATTGAACATGCATTTGGAAGATTAAAGGCTCGTTGGTGCTGCCTTTAGGGCAGGTTAGACCTCAATGAGGAAAACATTCCTGAGGTCATAGCAGCCTGCTGTACTCTGCATAATATTTGTGAAGCTAAGGGGGAAAGTTTCCCACAGGGGTGGAGCGTCAGCAGCTGGTGGCTGATATTGAGCAACCAGATACCAGGACTATTAGAGGGGCTCATAGAGGAGCTATTTGAATCAGGGAGGCTTTGAAGCAGCATTTTGACAATGAGTCCCAGTAATATGTCTTTATGTAATGCATTCAGCCAGGCCTTGTTTATTTGCCACCTGGAATAACCCTTGTGATAATTTCTTCCTGAGCATAATTTGTAATCTGCAAATGTGACAATAGCCACTGTGTATGAATTCCAGCAGCAACCATCACGTGTAAGAGAAAAATAAAAATTAATTTTCTTTCTATAAGTTCATTTTTATTAAACACCAATAACCAGTACACAGAAATCGATTTCTTGCAAAGGACATGACACCGAGGAGCACTCTCTTAATGGACACTCTCATAGATAAGTCCATCAGTCAACAGGTAACCTGTCGGAAGGGGTGGAGTGAAAGGAGCACTGCGATTGGCTGGGGACATGCAAGGAATGTGTGTGGGGCGTTTGGGGAGGGCATGGCACACAGTTCTGTATAGGTTACAAGGGGAGGGGAGCATACATGCATTCTGACTGCAGTGTTATCAGGGACTTCAGCATCTCTGTTGGGTCTTCCATCAGTTTTATCATTCACTCTTCACCCACTAAAATACGCTCCTGGCCCTGCTTCCTCTCCTAGCTAATTTCAATTTTTGTCTCTCTCCACGCTCTGTGTTCATGATCTGTGACGTCCAACGATTGGAGCACCTCCCTAAACATGTCCTTACTCCTTCTGGGTCGCCTTCTTGTCTGACAGAGGCACTCCACTGGTGTGTCGGGGGTTCCCCTCAAAGGACACATCTGCAGAAGCATGAAAAACAATGAACAGATGCAGTATTGTGAGTGCACTCGCAGCACTGAATCATCACAGTTAAATACAACTCTTTCTCATTCACTCTCCCTTGGCTAGCACACAACTCAGCAAGCACCCTAAACATGGTGAGTTCAGCCCTGGGGTAGGGGGGAAGACGATCCAAGATGGGGCAAAAGGTCTAGGTGGCTTTTTAAGGGGATCACTGGAAGCGACTAGGGACACTATTGTAAATGCTGCCACTATTTTCCACAAGTGGGAATCCTTGAAACTGATATCTCACTCCTGAGGGTAAACAAGGATGCAAGAGTGCATCTCCTGCTGCGTGCAGCTTCAGCTGGGTCCCTATCCTGCTTGCCTGCGTGCCACTTTGGTCCCTGCACAAGTAAGTTTCCTGCAGTTGGAGAAGAAACAAAGCAGCTCTTCCAAGGAACCTTTGGTACAGGATTGGCGAATACCTCCAGGAAAGTTTCCTAGAGATCTCTCTGAGGGATTTCTGTGAAATCTCAGTGTGAATTAACAAACTTTTCCGCAGGGCTCCCACTGCGAAGCCACATAGGGGAATGGGAAGTAGACACAAACACTGCTAGTCTTATACATTTCTATCCTTTAACCCATTTCTAGCATATAAAACAATAGAAAGGACAGCTCTACCTCATGTAAACAACCGGTATCAAATCAAAATGAGCACTTACCAAAGCTCCCATCTCCTGCATCATGTGTGCCAGAACTGGAGTGCTGGGACTGGCCTGCACCCTCTAGACAAGAGAAGAGGCCCTGGATAGCCACACTGCTGGACGACCTTGTTGCCTGTTCCACCACATCCTTCAACTCCACTTCTTCATCCACCACTTTGTCCTCAGGTTCAGTCCGCTGGTCACTATCTCCAGCCCCCTTGAAGTATCCACAGGGTTCTTGGCAGTGATGGCGGGGTTGCCACTGAGGATGGCGTCTAGCTTTTTGTAGAAGTGGCAGGTTTTTGGTGTAGCATCAGAGTGATGGTTTGTATCCCTTGCCTTCTGTATGTCTGCCTCAGCTTCTTGATCTTCGCATGGCACTGATGCATGTCCTGTTCATGTCTCTTCTCCAACATGCCACAAGAAATCTGACCACAGGTATTGAAATTCCTACGGCTGGAGTGGAGCTGGGACTGCACAGCCTCCTCTCTCCAGAGACCCAGAAGATCCAACATCTCTGGTGTACTCCAAGCATGAGAGTGTTTGCTGCATGGGCCACCATGGTCAGCTGGGAAGCTCTCCACAGCAAGCAAACATGAAGTGGAATTTCAAAAATTCCTAGACTTTTAAAGGGAAAGGAGCGGATGCCTGTGTACCTGGCTACAGGACAGCAGAGTTTGAAATGCTGACCAGGGGGTCAAGATGGGCATTGTGGGACAGCTCCCGGAGACCACTTATGGCAACATAATCAAGTGCAGTGTCTACACTGACACTGCATCAATCTAACTTTGTTCAAAAAGCTCTATCCCTCTCGCTGAGGTGGTTTTATTTTGTTGGTGTAGCTGCAGAGTTAAATCAGCAGGAGGAGCATTGCAGTGCGTACACCTCCGCTGTTTTGTCAGCCAAAACTTGACTCTTGAGGGGTGGGGAGACAGAAAGTGTTTAAACAGTGTTTTTAATTCTGTTTCTCCCCACTTGTCTGAATTATCCATGACATCCATACTGCATCACATCAAGTCCAAATCATTAGAGGAATGCCTCTGCCTGCACTGACCAGAGGATGTTTGGATTCCGATGTCAGCCCTGTTCTACAGCCTGACAGGAATCAGGTGTTGTCCCCAGTGTACACAGAATTCTTCTTTGCAGCCAAACTAATCTAACGCATTTTGTTAACTGGAACTGAAGCACCAAAACAAAGAAAACAAATGCTTAATTTTCCAGCTTTGTGGGTGAGAGAACTATAAGTGACGATTATAATGCCGGACACTGACAGCTTTAAACCAGCTGCCTCAGGAATCTGCCAAGAACTTTGCTGAAAATATGTTCCTCATCTTAGAAACGGAGCTAAGACTTATGACACATCTGCCCACCTTTATTCAAATGAAGCGCCTTCTGATCTGTCAGTTCAGGCATTGTCAATTTCATCCAGAACAATTTACAAACTTGGAACCTAATCCTGTAAACCCTTAATCATTTAATCAATCTCACTGAAGACAATGGGACTATTTGCATGACTATGGACCACTTCTGTGGACTGGTAAAATTTCAGGAGTCTGTTCCTATAAAGGAAGTTGAATCCCCCTCTGAAATGCAATGTTTGGATACAATACTGTAAAGCAATTTAGAACACAGTTCTACTTAAAATTTGTCTTTTAATAAGTCATACATATGCTGAAATGGCTCCTCACTCAACTCCCATATTCCATATAAACAGACAGAATACTATATATTTGTGAGGAAAGTGAGTAGTTAAGCATCTCAATGTTTGTATATACAAAGGGGGATGTCGGAGGGGACAGGGAGAGCATGGGGGCTCCGGGCTGGGGGCAGGGCAGTGAGGAGTCACTTGAGGGTCATATGGGGAGGTCACATGTCCCCCCTTGTGTCCCTCCCATGAGTGCAGTACTGGCAAGAAATGATTTCTACTTGCACCACTGGCTTCACATATGGTGCAGGAACTCCAGGCTTGGCTATCTCCTGGTCCTCATGGAAAAAGTGAGTGTGTCACCTCTGGATCATTGCAGTTCCCACCTGGTATCTTGCAGCCCAAATTATCCTAAAGCCAGGTTTTATAATCTCAAAGCATCTTGCAGAGGCACATGAGTCTAAAGAGAACTGTCCACTATGGATGGAGCTGTGCAGAGCCCTTTATTTGAGCATTAGGAATAGAGATCTCATAGCAGAGTCATATCATTGTATCTTACTATGAGAAACCAAAGGAGATTGTACCAAAAAGCCCCATACTGAACTTCAGATCTTGTCCACAGCAGACGTTACTATGCGGCAAACTGCTGCACTGTAGATTCACACCCTGGCTTGCCGCACAGTAACTTGAGAAGGAGACAAGCCTTCAGGCTGCATCATGACAGCAATCTTGGTATCAAGATGTCTAGGAGAAAAATCTGTGACATTAACTAAGTATAAAGTCTTTTCTCTCCTAAACAATTAAAATCCCAAAGGGGTGTTACCTATGAAATTAGAAAACAATGAAAACCAACGAAAACTGTTACATAATTTCCCAAAGAGGTGAACTGAAGCATCAAGGAGCACAAACATCTACAGGAGGAGTGCAAGGCGGCCAGCCTGATTCTACAGTCCTTATTCAGGACAAACTCCCATGTGAGTTATTGGGAATTTCTATAAGAGTTTGATCTGAGTAAGGGCTGTACAAAAGTGCCTCGTGTGTCTTGGACAAAAACAAAACAAAGAAGCAAAAAGGACTCAATGGCTCTTTCTTATTTCCTGTGTGCCTGTCATTATTTTAGTTTAGCAACATAGTTAGTTCTATCTATTAGTGTCAAATAAAATAATTTGGATTTATATAGTGCTTTTCATCCAAGAATCTCAAGAGGCTGTAGAAAACTGGTTCAATATTTCTATATTAATTTTACTGATAGAGAAACTTTAAAAGTGAAATCAATGGATGTCACAGTTGCTCAGTATCTCTGAAAAATAGGCCCATAATTTATCTGTGCCTCAGTTTCCTAACTAGTAAAATGAGGATAATGGTGCTTACCAATCATTATAAAACTTTTTGAGATTCTCAAATTAAAAGTACTATTTCAGTGCAAAATGTTTTTATTACTTAATGTAAGGTATTTAAGGTAGAGGCAGCTGCTTGACATCTCTGAAAATCAGGACCTAAGTGATTTATTCAAGGTCACGCACAGAGTATAAGGCAGAACCTAGATTTCCTGACTCCCAATCATGCGTTCTAACTACTAGACAATGCTGCCTCCCATACTGAAATTATAAGGTCTGACCACTGAAGGTGGTTACGGTTTTCTGATTATGTGACCCCAACCATCCTCTTTTGTTGTTGTTCATTCATCCTTTTTATGTAACTGTTCTCCTAGCTGTGAAAATCAAAAAGGTCAGCTTGACAATAAACTGCATCATTTTAAAATGTTAACACTGTGAACAAAGAATGGGAGGTTGCCACTCATTTTCTTGAATTTTGGGAGACAATAACTTGGCAACTTTATACTAAACAAAGTGGATGCAATGAGCTGAACCCAAAACCCCTCTGCAATCAAATTACTGCTTTACATTTAGTGCAAATCTGGGGAAATGGTAAATAAACTGGAACACTAAGGCTAGTGACTGTACAACAGCAGAGAAAAAGCTGTCAATACCACTACTTCTTTCAATAAATTCTGTGGGCCAGATTCTAATCTCACATGGATGTAAATCCAGAGTAACGTTGATGGAATTACTGTGGGTTTACACTGGGATAAATGAGATCAGAATCTGGTCCCGTGTTTCTTCTATCCTCTCAGAAAGATTTTTTAGCCTGTGTGACAAGAGCCAGTAGGATTCTATCAATACAGCTATTAAAAATTTGAAGAATGCAAACTGTTAATAGGAGACAGCCCTAGATCAATGCACAGGGTTTTATGTCTGAATTGCCTGGATCATGTTTTATCACTAAAGCACAAGACTGTGTTGCGAGGACAGGAAGCTGCATTGCCCTGGAGAATTTCTTAGTTCTAGTCTAAACTTAAAATGTAGATCTACCTACCTATGTTGCTTAGGAGTGTGAAAAAATCACACTCCTGAGTGCTGCAGTTAAGCACTGTGTAGTATAGCTGTGGCTAGGTTGATGGAAGAATTCTTCTCTCTACCTGGCTATCACCTCTCAGGGAGGTGGATTACTTTGATGAAAAATCCTTTCTATTGTTATAGGAAGCATCTACACTGAGGCACTGCAGTGTCATAGCTGCAGCGTGGCAGGTGGTCTGCTGGAGCGCCCATGGTGGAGACATGCCCTGAGAGGCTGGTCAAAAAAAAAATTGAGGAAACAGTTCCCATCAGAAAATACAGTTCTATCAAAGTCAAAACACTTTGTGAAGTCAACACCTCCCCAGTGAAATGTTTCAGTATTCCTGTCAAAATGAAAGTTCATTATGAATTTTGTATTATATTGTTTAAAATAAAATGTTGAACTAGAAACAATGATTTGATTTTGTTTAAGTGTATCAATCATTCATAAATTAAATTTGTTCGCTATTATCTTTTGTGGAGAAGTTTTAAATTATTGGGTTTCAATCCAAGTTTCAAAATCTCAGAATTCTCCATGAAATGGAATTTCTGTTCTCTGCACAGCTCTAGCCTCAAAGAGCTTTAATGAACTGGCATTTTCTATTATATTTCTATATCTGTCTTTGCTGTTTTGGGCACTGGGTGGTGGGCAGCTCTGAAAGTAGACAGAATAGAGCAGGGGTGGCCAACCTGAGCCTGAGAAGGAGCCAGAATTTACCAATGTACATTGCCAAAGAGCCACAGTAATATGTCAGCAGCCCCACATCAGCTCCTTCCCCCCCAACAGCATCTCCCACCCACCAGCACCTCTCTCTCCCTCTCCCTCTCCGCTCCTCCAGATTAGCTGTTTTGTGGCATGCAGGAGGCTCTGGAGGGAAAGGAGCGAGGGCATGGCAGGCTATGGGGAGAGGGCAGGAAGGGTGGAGCCAGGGGTTGAGAAGTGACCACCCCTCGGCACATTGGAAAGTTGGTGCCTGTAGCTTCAACCCCAGAGTTGGTGCCTATACAAGAAACCACATATTAACTTCTGAAGAGCCACATGTGGCTCCAGAGCCATAGGCTGGCCACCCCTGGATTGGGGTTCTGATTTTGGGCCTGCCTTGGATGGGGAGCCAGGCAAAGCTGAGACCAGTTACAGAACCAATGCTCTTAGTTGTCAAAGCTGTCACTGAAGGGTGTGTAAAAGCACTGGGAGGTATAAGTGTACTGCTATAGCTGCAGCACTGGCAATTGTTGACTAAACTGGCATTTCAACAAGTCAGTTAGCTTCCCCAGAGAAATCAACAGCACTTTCAGCGCCAGTGCACAAATGGCAGTAATTGTGTGTGCTGTGTTAACAGGCATGCTAGGAAGCTATGTTAACAGGCCTGCTACAACACCTAAAATCTGTAGTGTAGACAGAGCTCTCCTGAAATTTATTTTCCAACATGGTCACAGCTGGTACTGCTCTGGCGACGTTTTTTGTTTTTTAAACATCCATGCTAACCAAAAATCATGTTCCAGACCACACTCCAGAAACTATATCTACATGGTCTATAGCAGGGGTCGGCAACATTTCAGAAGTGGTGTGCCAAGTCTTCATTTATTCACTCTAGTTTAAGGTTTTGCGTGCCAGTAATACAATTTAATGTTTTTAGAAGCGTCTCTTTCTATAAGTCTGTAATATATAACTAAACTATTGTTGTGTGTAAAGTAAATAAGGGTTTTAAAATGTTTAAGAAGTTTCATTTAAAATGAAATTAAAATGCAGAGTGCCCCGGACCGGTGGCCAGGACCCGGCAGTGAGAGTGCCACTGAAAATCAGCTCACATGCTGCCTTCGGCACACGAGCCATAGGTTGCCTACCCCTGGTTTATAGAATGGCTAAAGAACAAAGTTGCAACATTATTTTGCTGTCAAGTTTGAAAACAGTTTCAAGCAGTTATAAATCCCAGTATGTTAAGGGCTTTACATACCATACTCAACTCTATTCTTTATTCCTTACTCAGGATAAACTCTCACTGCTTCATAAGGGCTTATGACTGAGTAAGGCAAAGATGCACCAAAATAACTTAATCAGTTTTAACTCACACCTTTTGTTACATCAGAGCAAGTATGTGGACACCCTTATTTTGGAATAAAAGTGTCCAAATGCAAAATTGCACCAACATAATAAAAGTGTGAATTAAAATTGATATAGATATTTCAGTTACAAGTCTGTATGTGGACCTGCTCTAAAAGACTGAGCCTGAATTGGCTTTTGCTGCTATTTAACTAAGGACCCAATTCTGTAAACCTTAGTCACAGTAAGTAGTATTTCATCCAGGGCTGGCTTTAGGCCGATTAGCCCGATTCCTGGGCATCAGGCCCCGCGCTTTAGAAGCCTTTTAAATTTTGTTTTCTTACCCCGGCTGTGGTCTGCTCCGGGGTCTTCCATGGCCCCACTTCCCTGACCAAAGCGACAGCGGGAGCGCGGCTGACCCACAGCCCCGCGCTCTCAGCTGGAGCTCTGACCAGAGCACTGCAAGCCCCGCGGCCCCGGCTCGAGCTCCGGCTGGAGCGCGACAAGCCCCGCCGCCCCGGCTGGAGCTCCGGCGGGAGCGCGACAAGCCCCGCCGCCCCGGCTGGAGCTCCGGCGGGAGCGCGACAAGCCCCGCCGCCCCGGCTGGAGCTCCGGCGGGAGCGCGACAAGCCCCGCCGCCCCGGCTGGAGCTCCGGCGGGAGCGCGACAAGCCCCGCCGCCCCGGCTGGAGCTCCGGCCGGAGCGCGACAAGCCCCGCCGCCCCGGCTGGAGCTCCGGCCGGAGCGCGACAAGCCCCGCCGCCCCGGCTGGAGCTCCGGCCGGAGCGCGACAAGCCCCGCCGCCCCGGCTGGAGCTCCGGCCGGAGCGCGACAAGCCCCGCCGCCCCGGCTGGAGCTCCGGCCGGAGCGCGACAAGCCCCGCAGCCCCGGCTGGAGCTCCGGCCGGAGCGCGACAAGCCCCGCAGCCCCGGCTGGAGCTCCGGCCGGAGTGCCGCAAGCCCCGCAGCCCCGGCTGGAGCTCCGGCCGGAGTGCCGCAAGCCCTGCGGCCCTGGTCTCCTGGCTTGAGCTCCGGCTGGAGCGCGGCAAGCCCTGTGCCCCCGGCTGGAGCTCCGGGCCCTTTAAATAGCCCCCAGAGCCCTGGGGTAGCAGGGGGCTCTGGGGGCTATTGAAAGGGCCAGGGCTCCAGCTGCCTCTGCCACCCCAGTCCTTTAAATAGCCGCGGGAGCCCCGCCGCCCCCATGCATTCCCCAGGGCTCCCAAGGCTATTTAAAAGGTCCGGGGAGGGGTAGAAGCAGGGGAGCCCTGGGCCCTTTAAAAGCCCCCAGAGCCCTGCGATAGCGGAGGGCTTGGGGGCTATTTAAAGGGCTGGGGCTCCAGCTGCCTCTGCTGCACCCCCTGCCCTGCCCGCACCAGCCCCGCCCCCTGCTGCCTGCAGCCAGCTCTGCACCCCCTGCCCACAGCCAGCCCCTACCAAACCCCCTGCCCTGTCTCCAGCCAACCCCTGCTACATACCCCTGCCCGCACCAGCCCTGCACTGCCCGCCCTGCCCTGTCTCCAGCCAACCCCGGCTGCATCCCCCTGCCTGAAGCCAGCCAGTCCCATACTCCTGTCTCCAGCCCTGCCAATCCCTGCTGCACCCCCCTGTGGCCCTGCCTGAAGCCAGCCCACCCCACACTCCCCTGTCTCCAGCCAGCCTCGCACCCCTTGCCCTGCCTGCAGCCAGACCCTACCTCCAGTCAGCCCCTGCCCTGCCTCGAACCAGCCCCATGTCCACTGCTGCCCTGCAGTTCCCAGGCCAGTAACCTGCACACCTGCTTCAATGAGGGGGGCAGGAAGCAGCGGGGACCCACACATGTGCACACCCCCAGGGAGTGGCGTGGACCTACACATGTGAAATGGCAGTCATTAATAACCAATCAACAGCATATATGATGCAATGTACATAATATACAATTTTATTATTTATATAGTTATGGAAAGTAAATAATACATGGAAGAAATGGAAGGCTTTTTTTTTTTTTACACTTTTTTCTTTTTAAGTCATCCCTGCCAGGCCCCCGCTGAAAGTGTTCGAATTGGGCCCTGCACTTCCTAAAGCCGGCCCTGATTTCATCCCACAAATAGTCACACTAGTTTCAAAGACATAAATGCTACACAACATGAATAAAGATTGTAGAATCAGGCCTTAAAAGAGACATATCAAAAACACCATCTGAAGGATCTCATATTAATATTGTCAGAGCTTCAAACGGAACATTTTTCTTTGCTATTCATTCTGGCAGGTTGTCCTACCTCTAGTGGCAGTACATGAGAATTGCTGAATATGTCTTCTATGGAATTAGTATGCTATAAGTAAGCAGTTTTTACATCTTGGAAATACTACACAAGTGTCTAATGTATGTTGTGTGGGAAAAATTAAAATTTAAAATAATCCATATGTTGGTATTCTGCAATGCCCAGACTCTTGAAGTCAGGTACTAGATACACCTCTACCCCGATATAATGCTACCCGATACATGAATTTGGATATAATGCAGTAAAGCAGCGCTCCGGGGGGCGGGGGAGAGGCGCACTCCGGTGGATCAAAGGAAGTTTGATATAAGGTGGGTTCACCTATAACGCTGTAAGATTTTTTGGCTCCCGAGGACAGGATTACATAGAGGTAGAGGTGTATGAGGAGGCTTTCCAAGTCAAGTGCTACGATTTGCCCAAAGAAGCAAGTAACAGATTTTGGGCATGACCCTGTCTTCCTTATGTAACTACAATGCTCACTGAAGCTAGAGGATAAGACCCAACTCTCAAAAGAAAGTTATAAAAATCCCAAATCCATGATTCATCACTACAGCCACTCTGGGATTGAGCAAATTATATGCCATTGTGATGGAGAAGTTATTCAACCGTGGGGAGGACAGACAGCAACACTGTGGTTTCTGATGGGAGTGCAGCTGGTTAGCCTCCCTTATCTACTTACCAACATGTAACATCACCTCTGAATTTGGCCCAACGTGATTTGACACCACTTGATTTATTTTATAATCATTTCCTTAATGACCATTGCCACATCCTCATCATTCAGCAAAGCCAGTGGGAGCTCCAGGTGCAGAGGGCTTCCCTGAATGGGCCTTTACTCGTGTGATTCATAATTTGGGCATCATTTTGTTTTCTTGGAGCCAAATTGTTCCCTCCTTTAGAAAAGACCCATGGGAAGAAGAAAGCACACTGGAAATTGTGCAAGATTCATTACATCCCGAAGACAGATTGGTTTCTGACCTCACATGATGGGTTTGAGGGCATCACCTGAAAGGCTCTGGGGGGGAAGTTAGGCTCTAATCCCTCTCAAAACCCTGGGCAGTAAAATGGGCAGCAGAACACACTGTAATACTACCTTAAAAGCAGCAAAGAATCCCGTGGCACCTTAGGCACTGCATTTAGCCGTATGGAGTGGAAATCCATCAACTTCACTCTGATACTGTAATACTACCTTGCTTCTCCCTCCAGATGGCTGCACTGATCCTGGAAGGCCCATAGGAATTTCACACATGGAGGGTTTGAAGTACTGAGATGCAAGGTGAATTAGGAATTTAAGTGAAGCCTTTAATTCAGTCACTTTTTAATAAGATTTTGAGAATTTATGTGAATCTGCAAAGTGTTTGCTTTTATAACATCTAATTGATAAGTATATAATCTGGTTTTAATTAAAGATCTGCAGGTGTTCCCCAACGGTAAATATTAGATTCTTTATTGCTTTCTTTATTCAGTAATGATAGCGGAAATGTCTGTAAGGTTCCTAGCATCCACTTGTATGCAGATAGAATCAAATTTTATAATAGTCGTAAATCTGACAGAATAGCCTCTTGCATTCAAGACAACACAATAAATATTGTGTTGTGGCTGAAGTAAACATGTTTGGAAGGAAAATGAAATAAAGATGTTATTAGAGGTTTAATGAAACAACCATAACTGCTTATTTACAAAAGATGTATGTGTACATCCCTAAGAGGTGCAAAGCCCATGCTGAGTTTGCAGCTTCTTGATGAGCAGGACAATGGAGATTCTCAGCAGGATCCTACAGACTCTGCAGAAATGGGCTTAACACTTCTCAGAGATGATGGATGCCTATATAATGCTAAATTATCTCTGTCTATCTCAGGTTTTTAAAAGATGTCTATCACCATGGTATCAAAGCACCAATTACAGTATGGCTGCCTTTGTACAGGTGTGCCTAAGCACCTCTGCACATGAGGTTGGCATAATACCAGATACCCAAGCACCACTGAGGGAAGCTCTATATCTGTGTAAGCCATAATATTTCTGTACTCTGGATGCAAAATTGATCCCATTGTAGAAGGCCCATATCAGGATTAAAGAGGGGTTTAAGTGGTACCTACTCCTTGTGCTGGCCTTGTGACCAAGGATGAATTTCACCCTGGAAGCACAAGAGAAGAGGTTGAACTGCATTGTCTGCAGTGCAGTAATCTAGAGAAGGCAATGCTGTAGGCTGAATTATTCTAAAGTAGTTTTTGCATGTTGCAGCAACTACTGATGCCCAGTATACTGTTCCCCCTCCTCCGCTTCCAAGAGGTATTATGCCTCAGACAGCTTCCTGCCATTGTGCTTGGGTGCCTGGCTCTCAGGGACCACATTATAACCCACAGAAAACATACACATTGTACCAAAAGTTAAAATTATTGTATAACTCACAAGCGGCAAAGACCCGGGTGTGTGGGAGGTCAACACTGGTGGTTGGAAAGTTCAGATGCAGCAACACGTACAAGTAAAAAATAAGAAAATCTTAACGTAATGTTTTGGGTTTCTTAATGGTTCTCTAAAATGAAAGAACCCTCTCTTGTGAATACTACCAGTATTCATTGACAGAATGTACTGGAACAGCTCAGAACATTTTCTGCAGACATCCAAAATAAAAGAGAATAACAGAAATCATTCCCTCTTCCCTTCTCCCAAAGAGAACAAGAAAGATACTGATGCTATTTCTTCTCTCTCCATCATAGCTATCTGTAGGGAAGAGTGCATTTGACATCTTGTGCTGCAGAATAGAAAAGAAAACAGAGGACTGCTAAGAAAATGTAAACTCCAAGGATTTATGGCAATATTCCAAACACAGGGCCTTTCATGATTTGCAGGGAGGAAGCACAAGCTTCTATGCTTGCACAGCAATTAAGAACTAAATATATTAAGAACTGAATATAAAACTTTTGTTAAAGAAATAATATTTAAGTGTTCCCTCCCCCTCCAACAGCTCCCTGCTTTCCCCATCCCAATTTATAACTCTTTAATTCTTGCCATGTCTTTCGTGTAATAACCCCAGTTGTTTGTGTTCCATCTCTTCAAGAATAACTTTCCAAGACTCAAAGCATACTTTAAGGAGAAGGCGGCCCTCTCATAACCATTCCAGCTCTTTTGCCACAATGAGTTTCACCCACATCACAGATGTATAGCATACTGATACATTCAATATAGGCCCCCTTTCTGTGGGGTTGATCCTGTCTGTGAATCTGTAGTGCCACTTCCGCTATATCTGGATGCTGAAGGATTTGATATTCTATTACATACAATAAGTCCTTTTGCCATGACTGACAAAGACTGGACTAAGGGCCTTGCTATACAAGTGTGAGAGGTGGTAGAAGAAATGAGCACAATAGAATATTTCTGACAATATAACAGAATACTTCACACAGAGAAGTAGTAATGAATCTCCATAATTTTAGATTGTATAAAGAAATGGGGAGTCACCACAGCAATGAAAAAACATACATGGTGGGATCATTCAGGAGCGTCCTGTGTTTTCTGTCTCCACTCTCACATTTCTTACTTTTCCTAGTGTGACCAGGATACAATACTTCTTCACATAGCAAAAATGAGCTAGTGCTTTTAGGCTGCAAAATGGCAGTCCCACTGAGATTTCAAAATATGGGATCAGCAAAGATCCATAGGACCCAGAACTAGATTTAGAAATAAAGTTTCAACCTGCACAACCTCATGAACACTGAGCTGCACCCCCAGAAGGTCCCTTGTCTCTGCTCCTCTCTCCACTATTTTTCTTTCACCCCCCACTATTTGTAACTGATTCCCACTTGTCCACCTGATTTTCTTTCAATTTCCTTTATATCTGCTCCTTATTTTGCCATTCCCTTTTTTGGCCCCATACTTTTACTACGTCCAAGTTCCTTATACTGTCTCCATACACACACATTTGTCACCTGGAACAAACATTGGGAGAAAGTCAAAATTAGCCTTTATAAGGCTGTTAACTATCTCAAATTAATTGGCAATACATTAATTTAAAGTACAAAACCCAAGCAGACATACCTTTTGTATCAGTCCTCTCTCTCGGACCACATATCCAGGCTGTATTTTGCTGCTTCTTCCTCCAGAACATCTCTAAAATCTGGTCTTTCTTCTCCATTCCCATAGCTAAACTCTTATCCAGACCCTCATCATCTCTCATCCCAACTACTCCAACCTCTTCCTTTCTGGCCTTGACAAATCCCACCTTGTCTCATTTATATCCCTTCAAAATGCTACTGCAAAGAGTATTTTCTTGTCTTCACTTTTAAGGCTCTTCAAAGCCTACTTGTTGTCTCTTATACTGTATCAAGATATTGAACCCTGCCTCTATTCTGCAAAATATGTCAGTCTGTCTTGAATGCCCATTTATAAAAATTTCCAGCAAGCATCTTCTGCTTTCTCCCATGCTACCCCTTATCCATGTGAGGAGCTCCCTGTAAATATCCACAAAGCCACCACATTTTCCTCCTTCAAATCTCTTCTTAAAACTCTCCTATACCATGATGCCTACAAAATTTTTGATAATGGTTACGCAGGTGGGGTGCTGTGACTGCTGCTTATGTAGTCTGACTAGTATCATCTCACTGTTATCTTGTGCCTACTTTGCAGAGCTTACAATGTAATTATGAAATCAGAGAGTAGCCATCTATTCTCTCCTTTTATTAGTCTGTAAGCTCTTTGGGGTAGGTACCGTCTCTTTGTTATGTTTATACAGCACGATGGGGCTGTCGTCTTTAGATACTACCACACTACAAATAAAAAATGACCAGTGAAGCTCCAGATTTATTTTGTGCAGTTACACTAGCTAGGATAAAGGTATATAAGGAATACAATCCCTCATCATGCTTCAAGATGTAAGCCAGTCACTAAGGTCCAGATCCACAATGGAAGTTAGGAGCCTAAATACCTTTGTGGATCTGGGTCTAACTGCTTGGAGTTAGCAGGAAACCTCCCTAGGAGAAAGTTATTGCAGAATTGTCCATTGTGTGAGTTTTTTAACTTTTCTCTGAAGCTTCAGGTATTGGCCACAGTCAGAGACAGGATACCAGACTAGACAAACTACTGGTCTCACCCAGTATGGTAATTCCTGCAACCCAATACAGGACTGGTAAACAAAATAACCTAGTACAAGCAGACGTCATGGTTGGGAGGAGTAGGCAGGAGATCAATACACATTTCAAATTTGAAGCAGTCAGTGTAGTCAATTGTTATTCAGTACGTAGGAGGCCTGGGGAACTAGACGTTTTATTCTGAAAGAGAAATGAAAAGAAAATGCATTTTTATAATATTCCAGCTGTTTTTTGTTTGTTTTTTTATAAATGATCTGGATCAACTTTTGAAGCATGTTCATGACTATTGCATTAAGGAACTTCTGCTAAGACAGGTTTTCAAACAAAGAAAACATAGTACATTTGATTAGGGCATAATACAAGGGTCCTAGCTTTCCAAAAGTACTCTGAATACTCAAAGTCTGCCAGCATAAATGTTTAACAATAATTCTTCAACTGATTTTTAACAGACTGAACATTAAGCTGTTTTGGCTGATTTAAGTCTCTCAAAGAGAAATATTATGTATTACCAGAATATTTGCCATTATTATACTTTCACTGCATAAATTTTCAGAGATTCTGTAAAGATTTAAATTTATGTATTAAGAAGTAATGATAAACTGAAATAGCAAATAATATGTGGTTGTAAGATTCTAATTCTGGGTGCAGACATTAGTGACTGTATGACACATAGGAGACATTTGCAAGAGGATGGGTGTTAGCACTATCATCTTGGCTAAGTTCCAGTGTAATGCCTTTCTTCCTATTTTAAAATCCCTCTATAATTACAACTGGACAAAAAGTCACTTCCAGTCCTAAACTGCTGCATATTTTTATTGTGAAGTATTAAATGGCTGCTGTGTTCCACAACGGAGGTGGCTATATTTCAGTAGTCAGTAGAGTGAGGGCATCATGTAACTTATTAAAGATCATAGAATTATAGAATATTAGGGTTGCAAGAGACCTCAGGAGGTCATCTAGTCCAATCCCCTGCTCAATGCAGGACCAACACCAACTAATCATCCCAGCCAGGGCTTTGTCAAGCCTGTCCTTAAAAACTTCTAAGGATGGAGATTCCACCACCTCCCTAGGTAACCCATTTCAGTGCTTCACCACCCTCCTAGCTAAACAGTGTTTCCTAATATCCAACCTAGACCTCTTCCACTGCAACTTGAGACCATTGCTCCTTGTTCTGTCATCTGCCACCACTGAGAATAGCCTAGCTCCATCCTCTTTGGAAACCTTCAGGTAGCTGAAGGCTGCTATCAAATCCCCTCTCATTCTTCTCTTCTGCAGATTAAATAACCTGTTCCCTCAGACTCTCCTCATATGTCATATGCCATAGCCCCCAAATGATTTTTGTTGCTCTCCACTGGACTCCCTCCAATTTATCCACATCCAGGGGTGAAAGTAACTTAAAGGACTTACCAGTACACCAGAGTCCTGAGCAGGGGCATGGCCTCAACCAGAAGAGGCGTGGCCTTTCAATATTTAAAGGCAGTGGGGCTCAGGCAACACTTTAAAGGGCCCAGAGCTCCCCCCAGTGGCTGGAGCCCCTGGCCCTTTAAATCCCCTCCGGGGCTCCAGCAGCTGGGTTCAGGCAGGGATTTAAAGGGCCCAGAGCTCCGGCTGCTGCAGGGAGTCCCACTGCCTTTAAATATTGAAAGGCCACACCTTTAAAGGGCCCGGGGTTCCCTGCAGTGGCTGAAGCCCTGGGCCCTTTAAATCACTGCCAGGGAAGCCAGTCCAGTCTGGCACGGTGTATCGATTCCTGTCGGCATGCTATACTGGCTTACTTTCACCTCTGTCCCTATCCCCTCTGTAGAGGTGGGGGGGGGACCAAAACTGGACACAATACTCCAGGTGTGGCCTCACCAGTGCAGAATAGACAGGAATAATCACTTCCCTCAATCTGCCGGCAATGCTCCTACTAATACAGCCCAATATGTCCTTGGACTTCTTGGCACACTGTTGACTCATGTCCAGCTTCTAGTCCACTGTAATCCCCAGGTCCTTTTCTGCAGAACTGCTGTGTGGCTGGTCGGCCCGCAGCCTATGGTGGTACATGGGATTCTTCCTTCCTAAGTGCAGGACTCTGCTCTGGTCCTTGTTGAACCTCATCAAATTTCTTTTGGCCCAATCCTCCAATTTGTCTAGGTCACTCTATCGCTACCTTCCAGCGTATCTACCTCCCCTCCATTTTGGTGGCATCTGCGAACTTGCTGAGGGTGCAATTCATCCCATCATCCAGATCATT